>NC_073227.2:75361590-75664621 GCF_029281585.2 Gorilla gorilla gorilla | reverse complement strand
AAAAGAATGGTTAAACTCTGTGAGTGGAATGCACAAATCACAAAGTGCTTTCTCAGAATGATTCTCTCTAGTTTTTATACGAATATTTTTGCTTTTCTACTGTAGGCCCCAAAGCGCTTGAAATGTCCACTTGCAAATTCCACAAAAAAGAGGGTTTCAAATCTGCTCTGTCAAAAGGAAGGTTCAGCTCTGTGAGGTGAACACACGCAACCCAAAGAAGTTACTGAGAATTCTTCTGTCTAGCATTAGATGAAGAAATCCCGTTTCCAACGAAATCCTCAAAGAGGTCCAAATATCCACACGCAGACTTTACAAACACAGTGTTTCCAAACTGTTCTATGAAAAGAAAGGTTAAACTCTGTGAGTGGAACGCACACATCACAAAGTGGTTTCTCAGAATGATTCACTCTAGTTTTTATACGAAGATATTTCCTTTTCTACCGTTGGCCCAAAAGCACTTGAAATGTCCACTTGCAAATTCCACAAAAAGAGGGTTTTAAATCTGCTCTGTCTACAGGAAAGTTCATCTCTGTGAGTTGAACACTAGCAACCCAAAGAAGTTACTGAGAATTCTTCTGTTTAGCATTAGATGAAGAAATCCCATTTCCAACGAAATCCTCAAAGAGGTCCATATATCCACATGCAGACTTTACAAACACAGTGTTTCCAAACTGTTCTATGAGAAGAAAGGTTAAACTCTGTGAGTGGAATGCACACATCACAAAGTGGTTTCTCAGACTGATTCTCTCTAGTTTTTATACGAAGATATTCCATTTTCTACCGTTGGCCCCAAAGCACTTGAAATGTCCACTTGCAAATTCCACAAAAAGAGGGTTTCATATCTGCTCTGTCTAAAGGAAGGTAGATCTCTGTGAGTTGAACTCACAAAACGCAAATAAGTTACTGAGAATTCTTCTGTCTAGCATTTGTTGAAGAAATACCGTTTCCAACGAAATCCTCAAAGTGGTCCAAATATCCACTTGCAGAATTTACAAACAGAGTGTTTCCAAACTGTTCTATGAATAGAAAGGTTAAACTCTGTAAGTGGAACGCACACATCACAAAGTGGTTTCTCAGAATGATTCACTCTAGTTTTTATACGAAGATATTTCCTTTTCTACCGTTGGCCCCAAAGCGCTTGAAATGTCCACTTGCAAATTCCAAAAAAAGATTGTTTCAAATCTGCTCTGTCTAAAGGAAGGTTCATCTCTGTGAGTTGAACACAAGCAACCCAAAGATGTTACTGAGAATTCTTCTGTCTAGCATTAGATGAAGAAATCCCGTTTCCAACGAAATCCTCAAAGAGGTCCAAATATCCACATGCAGACTTTACAAACACAGTGTTTCCAAACTGTTCTATGAAAAGAAAGGTTAAACTCTGTGAGTGGAATGCACACATCACAAAGTGGTTTCTCAGACTGATTCTCTCTAGTTTTTATACGAAGATATTTCCTTTTCTACAGTTGGCCCCAAAGCGCTTGAAATGTCCACTTGCAAATTCCACAAAAAGAGGGTTTCAAATCTGCTCTGTCTAAAGTAAAGTTCATCTCTGTGAGTTGAACACAAACAACCCAAAGAAGTTACTGAGAATTCTTCTGTCTAGCATTAGATGAAGAAATACCGTTTCCAAAGAAATCCTCAAAGTGGTCCAAATATCCACTTGCAGAATTTAGAAACAGAGTGTTTCCAAACTGTTCTATGAATAGAAAGGTTAAACTCTGTAAGTGGAACGCACACATCACAAACTGGTTTCTCAGAATGATTCACTCTAGTTTTTATACGAAGATATTTCCTTTTCTACAGTTGGCCCCAAAGCGCTTGAAATTTCCACTTGCAAATTCCACAAAACGAGGGTTTCAAATCTGCTCTGTCTAAAGTAAAGTTCATCTCTGAGATGTTGAACACAAGCAACCCAAAGAAGTTACTGAGAATTCTTCTGTCTAGCATTACATGAAGAAATCCCGTTTCCAACAAAATGCTTAAAGAGGTCCAAATATCCACATGCAGACTTAACAAACACAGTGTTACCAAACTGTTCTATGAAAAGAAAGGTTAAACTCTGTGAGTGGAACGCACACATCAGAAAGTAGTTTCTCATAATGATTCACTCTGGTTTTTATACGAAGATATTTCCTTTTCTACCGTTGTCCCCAAAGCGCTTGAAAGGTCCACTTTCAAATTCCAGAAAAAGAGGGTTTCAAATCTGCTCTGTCTAAAGTAAAGTTCATCTCTGTGAGTTGAACACAAGCAACCCAAAGAAGTTACTGAGAATTCTTCTGTCTAGCATTAGATGAAGAAATCCCGTTTCCAACGAAATCCTCAAAGAGGTCCAAATATCCACATGCAGACTTTACAAACACAGTTTTTCCAAACTGTTCTATGAAAAGAAAGGTTAAACTCTGTGAGTGGAATGCACACATCACAAAGTTGTTTCTCAGACTGATTCACTCTAGTTTTTATACGAAGATATTTCCTTTTCTACCGTTGGCCCCAAAGCGCTTGAAATGTCCACTTGCAAATTCCACAAAAAGTGGGTTTCAAATCTGCTCTGTCTAAAGTAAAGTTCATCTCTGTGAGTTGAACACAAGCAACCCAAAGAAGTTACTGAGAATTCTTCTGTTTATCATTAGATGAAGAAATCCCATTTCCAACGAAATCCTCAAAGACGTCCATATATCCACATGCAGACTTTACAAACACAGTGTTTCCAAACTGTTCTATGAAAAGAAAGGTTAAACTCTGTGAGTGGAATGCACACATCACAAAGTGGTTTCTCACACTGATTCTCTCTAGTTTTTATACGAAGATATTCCATTTTCTACCGTTGGCCCCAAAGCGCTTGAAAGGTCCACTTGCAAATTCCACAAAAAGAGGGTTTCATATCTGCTCTGTCTAAAGGAAGGTTGATCTCTCTGAGTTGAACTCACAAAACCCAAACAAGTTACTGAGAATACTTCTGTCTAGCATTTGTTGAAGAAATACCGTTTCCAACGAAATCCTCAAAGTGGTCCAAATATCCACTTGCAGAATTTACAAACAGAGTGTTTCCAAACTGTTCTATGAATAGAAAGTTAAACTCTGTAAGTGGAACGCACACATCACAAAGTGGTTTCTCAGAATGATTCACTCTAGTATTTATACGAAGATATTTCCTTTTCTACCGTTGGCCCCAAAGCGCTTGAAATGTCCACTTGCAAATTCCACAAAAAGATTGTTTCAAATCTGTTCTGTGTAAAGGAAGGTTTATCTCTGTGAGTTGAACACAGGCAACCCAAAGAAGTTACTGAGAATTCTTCTGTCTAGCATTAGATGAAGAAATCCCGTTTCCAACGAAATCCTCAAAGACGTCCAAATATCCACTTGCGGACTTTAGAAACAGAGTGTTTCCAAGCTGCTCTATGAAAGGAAAGGTTAAACTCTGTGAGTGGAACGCACACATCACAAAGTGCTTTCTCAGAATGATTCTCTCTAGTTTTTATACGAATATTTTTCCTTTTCTACCGTTGGCCCCAAAGCACTTGAAATGTCCACTTGCAAATTCCTCAAAAAGAGGGTTTCAATTCTGCTCTGTCTAAAGTAAAGTTCATCTCTGTGAGTTGAACACAAGTAACCCAAAGAAGTTACTGAGAATTCTTCTGTCTAGCATTAGATGAAGAAATCCCGTTTCCAACGAAATCCTCAAAGATGTCCAAATATCCACATGCAGACCTTACAAACACAGTGTTTCCAAACTGTTCTTTGAAAAGAAAGGTTAAACTCTGTGAGTGGAACGCACACATCAGAAAGTAGTTTCTCATAATGATTCACTCTGGTTTTTATACGAAGATATTTCCTTTTCTACCGTTGGCCCCAAAGCGCTTGAAAGGTCCACTTGCAAATTCCAGAAAAAGAGGGTTTCAAATCTGCTCTGTCTAAAGGAAGGTTCATCTCTGTGAGTTGAACAAAGGCAACCCAAAGAAGTTTCTGAGAATTCTTCTGTCTAGCATTAGATGAAGAAATCCCGTTTCCAACGAAATCCTCAAAGATGTCCAAATATCCACTTGCGGACTTTAGAAACAGAGTGTTTCCAAGCTGCTCTATGAAAAGAATGGTTAAACTCTGTGAGTGGAATGCACACATCACAAAGTGGTTTCTGAGAATGATTCTCTCTACTTTTTATACGAAGATATTCCCTTTTCTACCGTTGGCCCCAAAGCGATTGAAATGTCCGCTTGCAAATTCCACGAAAAGAGGGTTTCAAATCTGCTCTGTCTAAAGGAATGTTCATCTCTGTGAGTTGAACACATGCAACCCAAAGAAGTTACTGAGAATTCTTCTGTCTAGCATTACATGAAGAAATCCCGTTTCCAACAAAATCCTCAAAGAGGTCCAAATATCCACATGCAGACCTTACATACACAGTGTTTCCAAACTGTTCTATGAAAAGAAAGGTTAAACTCTGTGAGTGGAACGCACACATCAGAAAGTAGTTTCTCATAATGATTCACTCTAGTTTTTATATGAAGATATTTCCTTTTCTACCGTTGGCCCCAAAGCGCTTGAAAGGTCCACGTGCAAATTCCAGAAAAAGAGGGTTTCAAATCTGCTCTGTCTAAAGTAAAGTTCATCTCTGTAAGTTGAACACAAGCAACACAAAGAAGTTACTGAGAATTCTTCTGTCTAGCATTAGATGAAGAAATCCCGTTTCCAACGAAATCCTCAAAGAGGTCCATATATCCACATGCAGACTTTACAAACACAGTGTTTCCAAACTGTTCTATGAAAAGAAAGGTTAAACTCTGTGAGTGGAACGCACACATCACAAAGTGGTTTCTCAGAATGATTCACTCTAGTTTTTATACGAAGATATTTCCTTTTCTACCGTTGGCCCCAAAGCGCTTGAAATGTCCACTTGCAAATTCCACAAAAAGAGGGTTTCAAATCTGCTCTGTCTAAAGTAAAGTTCATCTCTGTGAGTTGAACACAAACAACCCAAAGAAGTTACTGAGAATTCTTCTGTCTAGCATTAGATGAAGAAATACCGTTTCCAAAGAAATCCTCAAAGTGGTCCAAATATCCACTTGCAGAATTTAGAAACAGAGTGTTTCCAAACTGTTCTATGAATAGAAAGGTTAAACTCTGTAAGTGGAACGCACACATCACAAACTGGTTTCTCAGAATGATTCACTCTAGTTTTTATACGAAGATATTTCCTTTTCTACAGTTGGCCCCAAAGCGCTTGAAATTTCCACTTGCAAATTCCACAAAAAGAGGGTTTCAAATCTGCTCTGTCTAAAGTAAAGTTCATCTCTGAGATGTTGAACACAAGCAACCCAAAGAAGTTACTGAGAATTCTTCTGTCTAGCATTACATGAAGAAATCCCGTTTCCAACAAAATGCTTAAAGAGGTCCAAATATCCACATGCAGACTTAACAAACACAGTGTTACCAAACTGTTCTATGAAAAGAAAGGTTAAACTCTGTGAGTGGAACGCACACATCAGAAAGTAGTTTCTCATAATGATTCACTCTGGTTTTTATACGAAGATATTTCCTTTTCTACCGTTGTCCCCAAAGCGCTTGAAAGGTCCACTTTCAAATTCCAGAAAAAGAGGGTTTCAAAACTGCTCTGTCTAAAGTAAAGTTCATCTCTGTGAGTTGAACACAAGCAACCCAAAGAAGTTACTGAGAATTCTTCTGTCTAGCATTAGATGAAGAAATCCCGTTTCCAACGAAATCCTCAAAGAGGTCCAAATATCCACATGCAGACTTTACAAACACAGTTTTTCCAAACTGTTCTATGAAAAGAAAGGTTAAACTCTGTGAGTGGAATGCACACATCACAAAGTTGTTTCTCAGACTGATTCACTCTAGTTTTTATACGAAGATATTTCCTTTTCTACCGTTGGCCCCAAAGCGCTTGAAATGTCCACTTGCAAATTCCACAAAAAGTGGGTTTCAAATCTGCTCTGTCTAAAGTAAAGTTCATCTCTGTGAGTTGAACACAAGCAACCCAAAGAAGTTACTGAGAATTCTTCTGTTTATCATTAGATGAAGAAATCCCATTTCCAACGAAATCCTCAAAGACGTCCATATATCCACATGCAGACCTTACAAACACAGTGTTTCCAAACTGTTCTATGAAAAGAAAGGTTAAACTTTGTGAGTGGAATGCACACATCACAAAGTGGTTTCTCACACTGATTCTCTCTAGTTTTTATACGAAGATATTCCATTTTCTACCGTTGGCCCCAAAGCGCTTGAAAGGTCCACTTGCAAATTCCACAAAAAGAGGGTTTCATATCTGCTCTGTCTAAAGGAAGGTTGATCTCTCTGAGTTGAACTCACAAAACCCAAACAAGTTACTGAGAATACTTCTGTCTAGCATTTGTTGAAGAAATACCGTTTCCAACGAAATCTTCAAAGTGGTCCAAATATCCACTTGCAGAATTTAGAAACAGAGTGTTTCCAAACTGTTCTATGAATAGAAAGTTAAACTCTGTAAGTGGAACGCACACATCACAAAGTGCTTTCTCAGAATGATTCTCTCTAGTTTTTATACGAATATTTTTCCTTTTCTACCGTTGGCCCCAAAGCACTTGAAATGTCCACTTGCAAATTCCTCAAAAAGAGGGTTTCAATTCTGCTCTGTCTAAAGTAAAGTTCATCTCTGTGAGTTGAACACAAGTAACCCAAAGAAGTTACTGAGAATTCTTCTGTCTAGCATTAGATGAAGAAATCCCGTTTCCAACGAAATCCTCAAAGATGTCCAAATATCCACATGCAGACCTTACAAACACAGTGTTTCCAAACTGTTCTTTGAAAAGAAAGGTTAAACTCTGTGAGTGGAACGCACACATCAGAAAGTAGTTTCTCATAATGATTCACTCTGGTTTTTATACGAAGATATTTCCTTTTCTACGGTTGGCCCCAAAGCGCTTGAAAGGTCCACTTGCAAATTCCAGAAAAAGAGGGTTTCAAATCTGCTCTGTCTAAAGTAAAGTTCATCTCTGTGAGTTGAACACAGGCAACCCAAAGAAGTTACTGAGAATTCTTCTGTCTAGCATTAGATGAAGAAATCCCGTTTCCAACGAAATCCTCAAAGAGGTCCAAATATCCACATGCAGACTTTACAAACACAGTGTTTCCAAACTGTTCTATGAATAGAAAGGTTAAACTCTGTAAGTGGAACGCACACATCACAAAGTGGTTTCTCAGAATGATTCACTCTAGTGTTTATACGAAGATATTTCCTTTTCTACAGTTGGCCCCAAAGCGCTTGAAATGTCCACTTGCAAATTCCACAAAAAGATTGTTTCAAATCTGCTCTGTCTAAAGGAAGGTTCATCTCTGTGAGTTGAACACAGGCAACCCAAAGAAGTTTCTGAGAATTCTTCTGTCTAGCATTAGATGAAGAAATCCCGTTTCCAACGAAATCCTCAAAGATGTCCAAATATCCACTTGCGGACTTTAGAAACAGAGTGTTTCCAAGCTGCTCTATGAAAAGAATGGTTAAACTCTGTGAGTGGAATGCACACATCACAAAGTGGTTTCTGAGAATGATTCTCTCTACTTTTTACACGAAGATATTCCCTTTTCTACCGTTTGCCCAAAAGCGATTGAAATGTCCGCTTGCAAATTCCACGAAAAGAGGGTTTCAAATCTTTTCTGTCTAAAGGAATGTTCATCTCTGTGAGTTGAACACAGGCAACCCAAAGAACTTACTGAGAATTCTTCTGTCTAGCATTACATGAAGAAATCCCGTTTCCAACAAAATCCTCAAAGAGGTCGAAATATCCACATGCAGACCTTACAAACACAGTGTTTCCAAACTGTTCTATGAAAAGAAAGGTTAAACTCTGTGAGTGGAATGCACACATCACAAAGTGGTTTCTCAGACTGATTCACTCTAGTTTTTATACGAAGATATTCCCTTTTCTACCGTTGGCCCCATAGCGCTTGAAATGTCCACTTGCAAATTCCACAGAAAGAGGGTTTCATATCTGCTCTGTCTAAAGGAAGGTTGATCTCCCTGAGTTGAACTCACAAAACCCAAACAAGTTACTGAGAATTCTTCTGTCTAGCATTTGTTGAAGAAATACCGTTTCCAACGAAATCCTCAAAGTGGTCCAAATATCCACTTGCAGAATTTAGAAACAGAGTGTTTCCAAACTGTTCTATGAATAGAAAGGTTAAACTCTATAAGTGGAACGCACACATCACAAAGTGGTTTCTCAGACTGATTCACTCTAGTTTTTATACGAAGATATTTCCTTTTCTACCGTTGGCCCCAAAGCGCTTGAAATGTCCACTTGCAAATTCCACAAAAAGAGGGTTTCAAATCTGCTCTGTCTAAAGTAAAGTTCATCTCTGTGAGTTGAACACAAGCAACCCAAAGAAGTTACTGAGAATTCTTCTGTCTAGCATTAGATGAAGAAATCCCGTTTCCAACGAAATCCTCAAAGAGGTCCAAATATCCACATGCAGACCTTACAAACACAGTGTTTCCAAACTGTTCTATGAAAAGAAAGGTTAAACTCTGTGAGTGGAACGCACACATCAGAAAGTAGTTTCTCAGAATGATTCACTCTAGTTTTTATATGAAGATATTTCCATTTCTACCGTTGGCCCCAAAGCGCTTGAAATATCCACTTGCAAATTCTACAAAAAGAGGGTTTCAAATCTGCTCTGTCTAAAGTAAAGTTCATCTCTGTGAGTTGAACAGAAACAACCCAAAGAAGTTACTGAGAATTCTTCTGTCTAGCATTAGATGAAGAAATCCCGTTTCCAACGAAATCCTCAAAGAGGTCCAAATATCCACATGCAGACTTTACAAACACAGCGTTTCCAAACTGTTCGATGAAAAGAAAGGTTAAACTCTGTGAGTGGAATGCACACATCACAAAGTGGTTTCTCAGACTGATTCTCTCTAGTTTTTATAAGAAGATATTCCATTTTCTACCGTTGGCCCCAAAGCGCTTGAAATGTCCACCTGCAAATTCCACAAAAAGAGGGTTTCATATCAGCTCTGTCTAAAGGAAGGTTGATCTCTCTGAGTTGAACTCACAAAACCCAGACAAGTTACTGAGAATTCTTCTGTCTAGCATTTGTTGAAGAAATACCGTTTCCAACGAAATCCTCAAAGTGGTCCAATTATCCACTTGCAGAATTTACAAACAGAGTGTTTCCAAACTGTTCTATGAATAGAAAGGTTAAACTCTGTAAGTGGAACGCACACATCACAAAGTGGTTTCTCAGAATGATTCACTCTTGTTTTTATACGAAGATATTTCCTTTTCTACCGTTGGCCCAAAAGCGCTTGAAATGTCCACTTGCAAATTCCACAAAAAGATTGTTTCAAATCTGCTCTGTCTAAAGGAAGGTTCATCTCTGTGAGTTGAACACAGGCAACCCAAAGAAGTTACTGAGAATTCTTCTGTCTAGCATTAGATGAAGAAATCCGTTTCCAACGAAATCCTCAAAGACGTCCAAATATCCACTTGCGGACTTTAGAAACAGAGTGTTTCCAAGCTGCTCTATGAAAAGAAAGGTTAAACTCTGGGAGTGGAACGCACACATCACAAAGTGCTTTCTCAGAATGATTCTCTCTAGTTTTTATACGAATATTTTTCCTTTTCTACCGTTGGCCCCAAAGCACTTGAAATGTCCACTTGCAAATTCCACAAAAAGAGGGTTTCAAATCTGCTCTGTCTAAAGTAAAGTTCATCTCTGTGAGTGGAACACAAGCAACCCAAAGAAGTTACTGAGAATTCTTCTGTCTAGCATTACATGAAGAAATCCCGTTACCAACGAAATGCTCAAAGAGGTCCAAATATCCACATGCAGACCTTACAAACAGAGTGTTTCCAAACTGTTCTATGAAAAGAAAGGTTAAACTCTGTGAGTGGAACGCACACATCAGAAAGTAGTTTCTCATAATGATTCACTCTGGTTTTTATACGAAGATATTTCCTTTTCTACCGTTGGCCCCTAAGCGCTTGAAAGGTCCACATGCAAATTCCAGAAAAAGAGGGTTTCAAATCTGCTCTGTCTAAAGTAAAGTTCATCTCTGTGAGTTGAACACAAGCAACCCAAAGAAGTTACTGAGAATTCTTCTGTCTAGCATTAGATGAAGAAATCCCGTTTCCAACAAAATCCTCAAAGAGGTCCAAATATCCACATGCAGACTTTACAAACACAGTGTTTCCAAACTGTTCTATGAAAAGAAAGGTTAAACTCTGTGAGTGGAATGCACACATCACAAATTGGTTTCTCAGACTGATTCACTCTAGTTTTTATACGAAGATATTTCCTTTTCTACCGTTGGCCCCAAAGCGCTTGAAATGTCCACTTGCAAATTCCACAAAAAGAGGGTTTCAAATCTGCTCTGTCTAAAGTAAAGTTCATCTCTGTGAGTTGAACACAAACAACCCAAAGAAGTTACTGAGAATTCTTCTGTCTAGCATTAGATGAAGAAATACCGTTTCCAAAGAAATCCTCAAAGTGGTCCAAATATCCACTTGCAGAATTTAGAAACAGAGTGTTTCCAAACTGTTCTATGAATAGAAAGGTTAAACTCTGTAAGTGGAACGCACACATCACAAACTGGTTTCTCAGAATGATTCACTCTAGTTTTTATACGAAGATATTTCCTTTTCTACAGTTGGCCCCAAAGCGCTTGAAATTTCCACTTGCAAATTCCACAAAAAGAGGGTTTCAAATCTGCTCTGTCTAAAGTAAAGTTCATCTCTGAGATGTTGAACACAAGCAACCCAAAGAAGTTACTGAGAATTCTTCTGTCTAGCATTACATGAAGAAATCCCGTTTCCAACAAAATGCTTAAAGAGGTCCAAATATCCACATGCAGACTTAACAAACACAGTGTTACCAAACTGTTCTATGAAAAGAAAGGTTAAACTCTGTGAGTGGAACGCACACATCAGAAAGTAGTTTCTCATAATGATTCACTCTGGTTTTTATACGAAGATATTTCCTTTTCTACCGTTGTCCCCAAAGCGCTTGAAAGGTCCACTTTCAAATTCCAGAAAAAGAGGGTTTCAAAACTGCTCTGTCTAAAGTAAAGTTCATCTCTGTGAGTTGAACACAAGCAACCCAAAGAAGTTACTGAGAATTCTTCTGTCTAGCATTAGATGAAGAAATCCCGTTTCCAACGAAATCCTCAAAGAGGTCCAAATATCCACATGCAGACTTTACAAACACAGTTTTTCCAAACTGTTCTATGAAAAGAAAGGTTAAACTCTGTGAGTGGAATGCACACATCACAAAGTTGTTTCTCAGACTGATTCACTCTAGTTTTTATACGAAGATATTTCCTTTTCTACCGTTGGCCCCAAAGCGCTTGAAATGTCCACTTGCAAATTCCACAAAAAGTGGGTTTCAAATCTGCTCTGTCTAAAGTAAAGTTCATCTCTGTGAGTTGAACACAAGCAACCCAAAGAAGTTACTGAGAATTCTTCTGTTTATCATTAGATGAAGAAATCCCATTTCCAACGAAATCCTCAAAGACGTCCATATATCCACATGCAGACCTTACAAACACAGTGTTTCCAAACTGTTCTATGAAAAGAAAGGTTAAACTTTGTGAGTGGAATGCACACATCACAAAGTGGTTTCTCACACTGATTCTCTCTAGTTTTTATACGAAGATATTCCATTTTCTACCGTTGGCCCCAAAGCGCTTGAAAGGTCCACTTGCAAATTCCACAAAAAGAGGGTTTCATATCTGCTCTGTCTAAAGGAAGGTTGATCTCTCTGAGTTGAACTCACAAAACCCAAACAAGTTACTGAGAATACTTCTGTCTAGCATTTGTTGAAGAAATACCGTTTCCAACGAAATCTTCAAAGTGGTCCAAATATCCACTTGCAGAATTTAGAAACAGAGTGTTTCCAAACTGTTCTATGAATAGAAAGTTAAACTCTGTAAGTGGAACGCACACATCACAAAGTGCTTTCTCAGAATGATTCTCTCTAGTTTTTATACGAATATTTTTCCTTTTCTACCGTTGGCCCCAAAGCACTTGAAATGTCCACTTGCAAATTCCTCAAAAAGAGGGTTTCAATTCTGCTCTGTCTAAAGTAAAGTTCATCTCTGTGAGTTGAACACAAGTAACCCAAAGAAGTTACTGAGAATTCTTCTGTCTAGCATTAGATGAAGAAATCCCGTTTCCAACGAAATCCTCAAAGATGTCCAAATATCCACATGCAGACCTTACAAACACAGTGTTTCCAAACTGTTCTTTGAAAAGAAAGGTTAAACTCTGTGAGTGGAACGCACACATCAGAAAGTAGTTTCTCATAATGATTCACTCTGGTTTTTATACGAAGATATTTCCTTTTCTACGGTTGGCCCCAAAGCGCTTGAAAGGTCCACTTGCAAATTCCAGAAAAAGAGGGTTTCAAATCTGCTCTGTCTAAAGTAAAGTTCATCTCTGTGAGTTGAACACAGGCAACCCAAAGAAGTTACTGAGAATTCTTCTGTCTAGCATTAGATGAAGAAATCCCGTTTCCAACGAAATCCTCAAAGAGGTCCAAATATCCACATGCAGACTTTACAAACACAGTGTTTCCAAACTGTTCTATGAATAGAAAGGTTAAACTCTGTAAGTGGAACGCACACATCACAAAGTGGTTTCTCAGAATGATTCACTCTAGTGTTTATACGAAGATATTTCCTTTTCTACAGTTGGCCCCAAAGCGCTTGAAATGTCCACTTGCAAATTCCACAAAAAGATTGTTTCAAATCTGCTCTGTCTAAAGGAAGGTTCATCTCTGTGAGTTGAACACAGGCAACCCAAAGAAGTTTCTGAGAATTCTTCTGTCTAGCATTAGATGAAGAAATCCCGTTTCCAACGAAATCCTCAAAGATGTCCAAATATCCACTTGCGGACTTTAGAAACAGAGTGTTTCCAAGCTGCTCTATGAAAAGAATGGTTAAACTCTGTGAGTGGAATGCACACATCACAAAGTGGTTTCTGAGAATGATTCTCTCTACTTTTTACACGAAGATATTCCCTTTTCTACCGTTTGCCCAAAAGCGATTGAAATGTCCGCTTGCAAATTCCACGAAAAGAGGGTTTCAAATCTTTTCTGTCTAAAGGAATGTTCATCTCTGTGAGTTGAACACAGGCAACCCAAAGAACTTACTGAGAATTCTTCTGTCTAGCATTACATGAAGAAATCCCGTTTCCAACAAAATCCTCAAAGAGGTCGAAATATCCACATGCAGACCTTACAAACACAGTGTTTCCAAACTGTTCTATGAAAAGAAAGGTTAAACTCTGTGAGTGGAATGCACACATCACAAAGTGGTTTCTCAGACTGATTCACTCTAGTTTTTATACGAAGATATTCCCTTTTCTACCGTTGGCCCCATAGCGCTTGAAATGTCCACTTGCAAATTCCACAGAAAGAGGGTTTCATATCTGCTCTGTCTAAAGGAAGGTTGATCTCCCTGAGTTGAACTCACAAAACCCAAACAAGTTACTGAGAATTCTTCTGTCTAGCATTTGTTGAAGAAATACCGTTTCCAACGAAATCCTCAAAGTGGTCCAAATATCCACTTGCAGAATTTAGAAACAGAGTGTTTCCAAACTGTTCTATGAATAGAAAGGTTAAACTCTATAAGTGGAACGCACACATCACAAAGTGGTTTCTCAGACTGATTCACTCTAGTTTTTATACGAAGATATTTCCTTTTCTACCGTTGGCCCCAAAGCGCTTGAAATGTCCACTTGCAAATTCCACAAAAAGAGGGTTTCAAATCTGCTCTGTCTAAAGTAAAGTTCATCTCTGTGAGTTGAACACAAGCAACCCAAAGAAGTTACTGAGAATTCTTCTGTCTAGCATTAGATGAAGAAATCCCGTTTCCAACGAAATCCTCAAAGAGGTCCAAATATCCACATGCAGACCTTACAAACACAGTGTTTCCAAACTGTTCTATGAAAAGAAAGGTTAAACTCTGTGAGTGGAACGCACACATCAGAAAGTAGTTTCTCAGAATGATTCACTCTAGTTTTTATATGAAGATATTTCCATTTCTACCGTTGGCCCCAAAGCGCTTGAAATATCCACTTGCAAATTCTACAAAAAGAGGGTTTCAAATCTGCTCTGTCTAAAGTAAAGTTCATCTCTGTGAGTTGAACAGAAACAACCCAAAGAAGTTACTGAGAATTCTTCTGTCTAGCATTAGATGAAGAAATCCCGTTTCCAACGAAATCCTCAAAGAGGTCCAAATATCCACATGCAGACTTTACAAACACAGCGTTTCCAAACTGTTCGATGAAAAGAAAGGTTAAACTCTGTGAGTGGAATGCACACATCACAAAGTGGTTTCTCAGACTGATTCTCTCTAGTTTTTATAAGAAGATATTCCATTTTCTACCGTTGGCCCCAAAGCGCTTGAAATGTCCACCTGCAAATTCCACAAAAAGAGGGTTTCATATCAGCTCTGTCTAAAGGAAGGTTGATCTCTCTGAGTTGAACTCACAAAACCCAGACAAGTTACTGAGAATTCTTCTGTCTAGCATTTGTTGAAGAAATACCGTTTCCAACGAAATCCTCAAAGTGGTCCAATTATCCACTTGCAGAATTTACAAACAGAGTGTTTCCAAACTGTTCTATGAATAGAAAGGTTAAACTCTGTAAGTGGAACGCACACATCACAAAGTGGTTTCTCAGAATGATTCACTCTTGTTTTTATACGAAGATATTTCCTTTTCTACCGTTGGCCCAAAAGCGCTTGAAATGTCCACTTGCAAATTCCACAAAAAGATTGTTTCAAATCTGCTCTGTCTAAAGGAAGGTTCATCTCTGTGAGTTGAACACAGGCAACCCAAAGAAGTTACTGAGAATTCTTCTGTCTAGCATTAGATGAAGAAATCCGTTTCCAACGAAATCCTCAAAGACGTCCAAATATCCACTTGCGGACTTTAGAAACAGAGTGTTTCCAAGCTGCTCTATGAAAAGAAAGGTTAAACTCTGGGAGTGGAACGCACACATCACAAAGTGCTTTCTCAGAATGATTCTCTCTAGTTTTTATACGAATATTTTTCCTTTTCTACCGTTGGCCCCAAAGCACTTGAAATGTCCACTTGCAAATTCCACAAAAAGAGGGTTTCAAATCTGCTCTGTCTAAAGTAAAGTTCATCTCTGTGAGTGGAACACAAGCAACCCAAAGAAGTTACTGAGAATTCTTCTGTCTAGCATTACATGAAGAAATCCCGTTACCAACGAAATGCTCAAAGAGGTCCAAATATCCACATGCAGACCTTACAAACAGAGTGTTTCCAAACTGTTCTATGAAAAGAAAGGTTAAACTCTGTGAGTGGAACGCACACATCAGAAAGTAGTTTCTCATAATGATTCACTCTGGTTTTTATACGAAGATATTTCCTTTTCTACCGTTGGCCCCTAAGCGCTTGAAAGGTCCACATGCAAATTCCAGAAAAAGAGGGTTTCAAATCTGCTCTGTCTAAAGTAAAGTTCATCTCTGTGAGTTGAACACAAGCAACCCAAAGAAGTTACTGAGAATTCTTCTGTCTAGCATTAGATGAAGAAATCCCGTTTCCAACAAAATCCTCAAAGAGGTCCAAATATCCACATGCAGACTTTACAAACACAGTGTTTCCAAACTGTTCTATGAAAAGAAAGGTTAAACTCTGTGAGTGGAATGCACACATCACAAATTGGTTTCTCAGACTGATTCACTCTAGTTTTTATACGAAGATATTTCCTTTTCTACCGTTGGCCCCAAAGCGCTTGAAATGTCCACTTGCAAATTCCACAAAAAGAGGGTTTCAAATCTGCTCTGTCTAAAGGAAAGTTCGTCTCTGTGAGTTGAACACCAGCAACCCAAAGAAGTTACTGAGAATTCTTCTGTTTAGCATTAGATGAAGAAATCCCATTTCCAACAAAATCCTCAAAGAGGTCCATATATCCACATGCAGACTTTACAAACACAGTGTTTCCAAACTGTTCTATGAGAAGAAAGGTTAAACTCTGTGAGTGGAATGCACACATCACAAAGTGGTTTCTCAGACCGATTCTCTCTAGTTTTTATACGAAGATATTCCATTTTCTACCGTTGGACCCAAAAGCGCTTGAAATGTCCACTTGCAAATTCCACAAAAAGAGGGTTTCATATTTACTCTGTCTAAAGGAAGGTTGATCACTGTGAGTTGAACTCACAAAACGCAAATAAGTTACTGAGAATTCTTCTGTCTAGCATTAGATGAAGAAATCCCCTTTCCAACGAAATCCTAAAAGAGGTCCAAATATCCGCATGCAGACCTTACAAACACAGTGTTTCCTAACTGTTCTATGAAAAGAAAGGTTAAACTCTGTGAGTGGAACGCACACATCAGAAAGTAGTTTCTCAGAATGATTCACTCTAGTTTTAATACGAAGATATTTCCTTTTCTACCGTTGGCCCCAAAGCGCTTGAAATGTCCACTTGCAAATTCCACAAAAAGAGGGTTTCAAATCTGCTCTGTCTAAAGTAAAGTTCATCTCTGTGAGCTGAACACAAACAACCCAAAGAAGTTACTGAGAATTCTTCTGTCTAGCATTAGATGAAGAAATCCCGTTTCCAACGAAATCCTCAAAGAGGTCCAAATATCCACATGCATACTTTGCAAACACAGTGTTTCCAAACTGTTCTATGAAAAGAAAGGTTAAACTCTGTGAGTGGAACGTACACATCACAAAGTGATTTCTCAGACTGATTCTCTCTAGTTTTTATACGAAGATATTTCATTTGCTACCGTTGGACCCAAAAGCTCTTGAAATGTCCACTTGCAAATTCCACAAAATGAGGGTTTCATTTCTGCTCTGTCTAAAGGATGGTTGATCTCTGTGAGTTGAACTCACAAAACCCAAATAAGTTACTGAGAATTCTTCTGTCTAGCATTAGATGAATAAATACCGTTTCCAACGAAATCCTCAAAGTGGTCCAAATATCCACTTGCAGAATTTAGAAACAGAGTGTTTCCAAACGGTTCTACGAATAGAAAGGTTTAACTCTGTAAGTGGAACGCACACATCACAAAGTGGTTTCTCAGAATGATTCACTCTAGTTTTTATACGAAGATATTTCCTTTTCTACAGTTGGCCCCAAAGCGCTTGAAATGTCCACTTGCAAATTCCAAAAAAAGATTGTTTCAAATCTGCTCTGTCTAAAGGAGGGTTCATCTCTGTGAGTTGAACACAAGCAACCCAAAGATGTTACTGAGAATTCTTCTGTCTAGCATTAGATGAAGAAATCCCGTTTCCAACGAAATCCTCAAAGAGGTCCAAATATCCACATGCAGACTTTACAAACACAGTGTTTCCAAACTGTTCTATGAAAAGAAAGGTTAAACTCTGTGAGTGGAATGCACACATCACAAAGTGGTTTCTCAGACTGATTCTATCTAGTTTTTATACGAAGATATTTCCTTTTCTACCGTTGGCCCCAAAGCGCTTGAAATGTCCACTTGCAAATTCCACAAAAAGAGGGTTTCATATCTGCTCTGTCTAAAGTAAAGTTCATCTCTGTGAGTTGAACACAAACAACCCAAAGAAGTTACTGAGAATTCTTCTGTCTAGCATTAGATGAAGAAATACCGTTTCCAAAGAAATCCTCAAAGTGGTCCAAATATCCACTTGCAGAATTTAGAAACAGAGTGTTTCCAAACTGTTCTATGAATAGAAAGGTTAAACTCTGTAAGTGGAACGCACACATCACAAACTGGTTTCTCAGAATGATTCACTCTAGTTTTTATACGAAGATATTTCCTTTTCTACAGTTGGCCCCAAAGCGCTTGAAATTTCCACTTGCAAATTCCACAAAAAGAGGGTTTCAAATCTGCTCTGTCTAAAGTAAAGTTCATCTCTGAGATGTTGAACACAAGCAACCCAAAGAAGTTACTGAGAATTCTTCTGTCTAGCATTACAGGAAGAAATCCCGTTTCCAACAAAATGCTTAAAGAGTTCCAAATATCCACATGCAGACTTAACAAACACAGTGTTACCAAACTGTTCTATGAAAAGAAAGGTTAAACTCTGTGAGTGGAACGCACACATCAGAAAGTAGTTTCTCATAATGATTCACTCTGGTTTTTATACGAAGATATTTCCTTTTCTACCGTTGTCCCCAAAGCGCTTGAAAGGTCCACTTTCAAATTCCAGAAAAAGAGGGTTTCAAAACTGCTCTGTCTAAAGTAAAGTTCATCTCTGTGAGTTGAACACAAGCAACCCAAAGAAGTTACTGAGAATTCTTCTGTCTAGCATTAGATGAAGAAATCCCGTTTCCAACGAAATCCTCAAAGAGGTCCAAATATCCACATGCAGACTTTACAAACACAGTTTTTCCAAACTGTTCTATGAAAAGAAAGGTTAAACTCTGTGAGTGGAATGCACACATCACAAAGTTGTTTCTCAGACTGATTCACTCTAGTTTTTATACGAAGATATTTCCTTTTCTACCGTTGGCCCCAAAGCGCTTGAAATGTCCACTTGCAAATTCCACAAAAAGTGGGTTTCAAATCTGCTCTGTCTAAAGTAAAGTTCATCTCTGTGAGTTGAACACAAGCAACCCAAAGAAGTTACTGAGAATTCTTCTGTTTATCATTAGATGAAGAAATCCCATTTCCAACGAAATCCTCAAAGACGTCCATATATCCACATGCAGACTTTACAAACACAGTGTTTCCAAACTGTTCTATGAAAAGAAAGGTTAAACTTTGTGAGTGGAATGCACACATCACAAAGTGGTTTCTCACACTGATTCTCTCTAGTTTTTATACGAAGATATTCCATTTTCTACCGTTGGCCCCAAAGCACTTGAAAGGTCCACTTGCAAATTCCACAAAAAGAGGGTTTCATATCTGCTCTGTCTAAAGGAAGGTTGATCTCTCTGAGTTGAACTCACAAAACCCAAACAAGTTACTGAGAATACTTCTGTCTAGCATTTGTTGAAGAAATACCGTTTCCAACGAAATCTTCAAAGTGGTCCAAATATCCACTTGCAGAATTTACAGAGTGTTTCCAAACTGTTCTATGAATAGAAAGTTAAACTCTGTAAGTGGAACGCACACATCACAAAGTGGTTTCTCAGAATGATTCACTCTAGTATTTATACGAAGATATTTCCTTTTCTACCGTTGGCCCCAAAGCGCTTGAAATGTCCACTTGCAAATTCCACAAAAAGATTGTTTCAAATCTGTTCTGTGTAAAGGAAGGTTCATCTCTGTGAGTTGAACACAGGCAACCCAAAGAAGTTACTGAGAATTCTTCTGTCTAGCATTAGATGAAGAAATCCCGTTTCCAACGAAATCCTCAAAGACGTCCAAATATCCACTTGCGGACTTTAGAAACAGAGTGTTTCCAAGCTGCTCTATGAAAGGAAAGGTTAAACTCTGTGAGTGGAACGCACACATCACAAAGTGCTTTCTCAGAATGATTCTCTCTAGTTTTTATACGAATATTTTTCCTTTTCTACCGTTGGCCCCAAAGCACTTGAAATGTCCACTTGCAAATTCCTCAAAAAGAGGGTTTCAATTCTGCTCTGTCTAAAGTAAAGTTCATCTCTGTGAGTTGAACACAAGCAACCCAAAGAAGTTACTGAGAATTCTTCTGTCTAGCATTAGATGAAGAAATCCCGTTTCCAACGAAATCCTCAAAGAGGTCCAAATATCCACATGCAGACTTTACAAACACAGTTTTTCCAAACTGTTCTATGAAAAGAAAGGTTAAACTCTGTGAGTGGAATGCACACATCACAAAGTTGTTTCTCAGACTGATTCACTCTAGTTTTTATACGAAGATATTTCCTTTTCTACCGTTGGCCCCAAAGCGCTTGAAATGTCCACTTGCAAATTCCACAAAAAGTGGGTTTCAAATCTGCTCTGTCTAAAGTAAAGTTCATCTCTGTGAGTTGAACACAAGCAACCCAAAGAAGTTACTGAGAATTCTTCTGTTTATCATTAGATGAAGAAATCCCATTTCCAACGAAATCCTCAAAGACGTCCATATATCCACATGCAGACTTTACAAACACAGTGTTTCCAAACTGTTCTATGAAAAGAAAGGTTAAACTTTGTGAGTGGAATGCACACATCACAAAGTGGTTTCTCACACTGATTCTCTCTAGTTTTTATACGAAGATATTCCATTTTCTACCGTTGGCCCCAAAGCGCTTGAAAGGTCCACTTGCAAATTCCACAAAAAGAGGGTTTCATATCTGCTCTGTCTAAAGGAAGGTTGATCTCTCTGAGTTGAACTCACAAAACCCAAACAAGTTACTGAGAATACTTCTGTCTAGCATTTGTTGAAGAAATACCGTTTCCAACGAAATCTTCAAAGTGGTCCAAATATCCACTTGCAGAATTTACAAACAGAGTGTTTCCAAACTGTTCTATGAATAGAAAGTTAAACTCTGTAAGTGGAACGCACACATCACAAAGTGGTTTCTCAGAATGATTCACTCTAGTATTTATACGAAGATATTTCCTTTTCTACCGTTGGCCCCAAAGCCCTTGAAATGTCCACTTGCAAATTCCACAAAAAGATTGTTTCAAATCTGTTCTGTGTAAAGGAAGGTTCATCTCTGTGAGTTGAACACAGGCAACCCAAAGAAGTTACTGAGAATTCTTCTGTCTAGCATTAGATGAAGAAATCCCGTTTCCAACGAAATCCTCAAAGACGTCCAAATATCCACTTGCGGACTTTAGAAACAGAGTGTTTCCAAGCTGCTCTATGAAAGGAAAGGTTAAACTCTGTGAGTGGAACGCACACATCACAAAGTGCTTTCTCAGAATGATTCTCTCTAGTTTTTATACGAATATTTTTCCTTTTCTACCGTTGGCCCCAAAGCACTTGAAATGTCCACTTGCAAATTCCTCAAAAAGAGGGTTTCAATTCTGCTCTGTCTAAAGTAAAGTTCATCTCTGTGAGTTGAACACAAGTAACCCAAAGAAGTTACTGAGAATTCTTCTGTCTAGCATTAGATGAAGAAATCCCGTTTCCAACGAAATCCTCAAAGATGTCCAAATATCCACATGCAGACCTTACAAACACAGTGTTTCCAAACTGTTCTTTGAAAAGAAAGGTTAAACTCTGTGAGTGGAACGCACACATCAGAAAGTAGTTTCTCATAATGATTCACTCTAGTTTTTATACGAAGATATTTCCTTTTCTACGGTTGGCCCCAAAGCGCTTGAAAGGTCCACTTGCATATTCCAGAAAAAGAGGGTTTCAAATCTGCTCTGTCTAAAGTAAAGTTCATCTCTGTGAGTTGAACACAGGCAACCCAAAGAAGTTACTGAGAATTCTTCTGTCTAGCATTAGATGAAGAAATCCCGTTTCCAACGAAATCCTCAAAGAGGTCCAAATATCCACATGCAGACTTTACAAACACAGTGTTTCCAAACTGTTCTATGAATAGAAAGGTTAAACTCTGTAAGTGGAACGCACACATCACAAAGTGGTTTCTCAGAATGATTCACTCTAGTTTTTATACGAAGATATTTCCTTTTCTACAGTTGGCCCCAAAGCGCTTGAAATGTCCACTTGCAAATTCCACAAAAAGATTGTTTCAAATCTGCTCTGTCTAAAGGAAGGTTCATCTCTGTGAGTTGAACACAGGCAACCCAAAGAAGTTTCTGAGAATTCTTCTGTCTAGCATTAGATGAAGAAATCCCGTTTCCAACGAAATCCTCAAAGATGTCCAAATATCCACTTGCGGACTTTAGAAACAGAGTGTTTCCAAGCTGCTCTATGAAAAGAATGGTTAAACTCTGTGAGTGGAATGCACACATCACAAAGTGGTTTCTGAGAATGATTCTCTCTACTTTTTACACGAAGATATTCCCTTTTCTACCGTTTGCCCCAAAGCGATTGAAATGTCCGCTTGCAAATTCCACGAAAAGAGGGTTTCAAATCTTTTCTGTCTAAAGGAATGTTCATCTCTGTGAGTTGAACACAGGCAACCCAAAGAACTTACTGAGAATTCTTCTGTCTAGCATTACATGAAGAAATCCCGTTTCCAACAAAATCCTCAAAGAGGTCCAAATATCCACATGCAGACCTTACAAACACAGTGTTTCCAAACTGTTCTATGAAAAGAAAGGTTAAACTCTGTGAGTGGAATGCACACATCACAAAGTGGTTTCTCAGACTGATTCACTCTAGTTTTTATACGAAGATATTCCCTTTTCTACCGTTGCCCCATAGTGCTTGAAATGTCCACTTGCAAATTCCACAGAAAGAGGGTTTCATATCTGCTCTGTCTAAAGGAAGGTTGATCTCCCTGAGTTGAACTCACAAAACCCAAACAAGTTACTGAGAATTCTTCTGTCTAGCATTTGTTGAAGAAATACCGTTTCCAACGAAATCCTCAAAGTGGTCCAAATATCCACTTGCAGAATTTAGAAACAGAGTGTTTCCAAACTGTTCTATGAATAGAAAGGTTAAACTCTATAAGTGGAACGCACACATCACAAAGTGGTTTCTCAGACTGATTCACTCTAGTTTTTATACGAAGATATTTCCTTTTCTACCGTTGGCCCCAAAGCGCTTGAAATGTCCACTTGCAAATTCCACAAAAAGAGGGTTTCAAATCTGCTCTGTCTAAAGTAAAGTTCATCTCTGTGAGTTGAACACAAGCAACCCAAAGAAGTTACTGAGAATTCTTCTGTCTAGCATTAGATGAAGAAATCCCGTTTCCAACGAAATCCTCAAAGAGGTCCAATATCCACATGCAGACCTTACAAACACAGTGTTTCCAAACTGTTCTATGAAAAGAAAGGTTAAACTCTGTGAGTGGAACGCACACATCAGACAGTAGTTTCTCAGAATGATTCACTCTAGTTTTTATACGAAGATATTTCCATTTCTACCGTTGGCCCCAAAGCGCTTGAAATGTCCACTTGCAAATTCTACAAAAAGAGGGTTTCAAATCTGCTCTGTCTAAAGTAAAGTTCATCTCTGTGAGTTGAACAGAAACAACCCAAAGAAGTTACTGAGAATTCTTCTGTCTAGCATTAGATGAAGAAATCCCGTTTCCAACGAAATCCTCAAAGAGGTCCAAATATCCACATGCAGACTTTACAAACACAGCGTTTCCAAACTGTTCGATGAAAAGAAAGGTTAAACTCTGTGAGTGGAATGCACACATCACAAAGTGGTTTCTCAGACTGATTCTCTCTAGTTTTTATAAGAAGATATTCCATTTTCTACCGTTGGCCCCAAAGCGCTTGAAATGTCCACCTGCAAATTCCACAAAAAGAGGGTTTTATATCAGCTCTGTCTAAAGGAAGGTTGATCTCTCTGAGTTGAACTCACAAAACCCAGACAAGTTACTGAGAATTCTTCTGTCTAGCATTTGTTGAAGAAATACCGTTTCCAACGAAATCCTCAAAGTGGTCCAATTATCCACTTGCAGAATTTACAAACAGAGTGTTTCCAAACTGTTCTATGAATAGAAAGGTTAAACTCTGTAAGTGGAACGCACACATCACAAAGTGGTTTCTCAGAATGATTCACTCTAGTTTTTATACGAAGATATTTCCTTTTCTACCGTTGGCCCAAAAGCGCTTGAAATGTCCACTTGCAAATTCCACAAAAAGATTGTTTCAAATCTGCTCTGTCTAAAGGAAGGTTCATCTCTGTGAGTTGAACACAGGCAACCCAAAGAAGTTACTGAGAATTCTTCTGTCTAGCATTAGATGAAGAAATCCGTTTCCAACGAAATCCTCAAAGACGTCCAAATATCCACTTGCGGACTTTAGAAACAGAGTGTTTCCAAGCTGCTCTATGAAAAGAAAGGTTAAACTCTGTGAGTGGAACGCACACATCACAAAGTGCTTTCTCAGAATGATTCACTCTAGTTTTTATACGAATATTTTTCCTTTTCTACCGTTGGCCCCAAAGCACTTGAATTGTCCACTTGCAAATTCCACAAAAAGAGGGTTTCAAATCTGCTCTGTCTAAAGTAAAGTTCATCTCTGTGAGTGGAACACAAGCAACCCAAAGAAGTTACTGAGAATTCTTCTGTCTAGCATTACATGAAGAAATCCCGTTACCAACGAAATGCTCAAAGAGGTCCAAATATCCACATGCAGACCTTACAAACACAGTGTTTCCAAACTGTTCTATGAAAAGAAAGGTTAAACTCTGTGAGTGGAACGCACACATCAGAAAGTAGTTTCTCATAATGATTCACTCTGGTTTTTATACGAAGATATTTCCTTTTCTACCGTTGGCCCCTAAGCGCTTGAAAGGTCCACTTGCAAATTCCAGAAAAAGAGGGTTTCAAATCTGCTCTGTCTAAAGTAAAGTTCATCTCTGTGAGTTGAACACAAGCAACCCAAAGAAGTTACTGAGAATTCTTCTGTCTAGCATTAGATGAAGAAATCCCGTTTCCAACGAAATCCTCAAAGAGGTCCAAATATGCACATGCAGACTTTACAAACACAGTGTTTCCAAACTGTTCTATGAAAAGAAAGGTTAAACTCTGTGAGTGGAATGCACACATCACAAATTGGTTTCTCAGACTGATTCACTCTAGTTTTTATACGAAGATATTTCCTTTTCTACCGTTGGCCCCAAAGCGCTTGAAATGTCCACTTGCAAATTCCACAAAAAGAGGGTTTCAAATCTGCTCTGTCTAAAGGAAAGTTCGTCTCTGTGAGTTGAACACCAGCAACCCAAAGAAGTTACTGAGAATTCTTCTGTTTAGCATTAGATGAAGAAATCCCATTTCCAACAAAATCCTCAAAGAGGTCCATATATCCACATGCAGACTTTACAAACACAGTGTTTCCAAACTGTTCTATGAGAAAAAAGGTTAAACTCTGTGAGTGGAATGCACACATCACAAAGTGGTTTCTCAGACCGATTCTCTCTAGTTTTTATACGAAGATATTCCATTTTCTACCGTTGGACCCAAAAGCGCTTGAAATGTCCACTTGCAAATTCCACAAAAAGAGGGTTTCATATTTACTCTGTCTAAAGGAAGGTTGATCACTGTGAGTTGAACTCACAAAACGCAAATAAGTTACTGAGAATTCTTCTGTCTAGCATTAGATGAAGAAATCCCCTTTCCAACGAAATCCTCAAAGAGGTCCAAATATCCGCATGCAGACCTTACAAACACAGTGTTTCCTAACTGTTCTATGAAAAGAAAGGTTAAACTCTGTGAGTGGAACGCACACATCAGAAAGTAGTTTCTCAGAATGATTCACTCTAGTTTTAATACGAAGATATTTCCTTTTCTACCGTTGGCCCCAAAGCGCTTGAAATGTCCACTTGCAAATTCCACAAATAGAGGGTTTCAAATCTGCTCTGTCTAAAGTAAAGTTCATCTCTGTGAGCTGAACACAAACAACCCAAAGAAGTTACTGAGAATTCTTCTGTCTAGCATTAGATGAAGAAATCCCGTTTCCAACGAAATCCTCAAAGAGGTCCAAATATCCACATGCATACTTTGCAAACACAGTGTTTCCAAACTGTTCTATGAAAAGAAAGGTTAAACTCTGTGAGTGGAACGTACACATCACAAAGTGATTTCTCAGACTGATTCTCTCTAGTTTTTATACGAAGATATTTCATTTTCTACCGTTGGACCCAAAAGCTCTTGAAATGTCCACTTGCAAATTCGACAAAATGAGGGTTTCATTTCTGCTCTGTCTAAAGGATGGTTGATCACTGTGAGTTGAACTCACAAAACCCAAATAAGTTACTGAGAATTCTTCTGTCTAGCATTAGATGAATAAATACCGTTTCCAACGAAATCCTCAAAGTGGTCCAAATATCCACTTGCAGAATTTAGAAACAGAGTGTTTCCAAACGGTTCTACGAATAGAAAGGTTAAACTCTGTAAGTGGAACGCACACATCACAAAGTGGTTTCTCAGAATGATTCACTCTAGTTTTTATACGAGGATATTTCCTTTTCTACAGTTGGCCCCAAAGCGCTTGAAATGTCCACTTGCAAATTCCACAAAAAGATTGTTTCAAATCTACTCTGTCTAAAGGAAGGTTCATCTCTGTGAGTTGAACACAGGCAACCCAAAGAAGTTACTGAGAATTCTTCTGTCTAGCATTAGATGAAGAAATCCCGTTTCCAACGAAATCCTCAAAGAGGTCCATATATCCACATGCAGACTTTACAAACACAGTGTTTCCAAACTGTTCTATGAAAAGAAAGGTTAAACTCTGTGAGTGGAACGCACTCATCACAAAGTGGTTTCTGAGACTGATTCACTCTAGTTTTTATACGAAGATATTTCCTTTTCTACCGTTGGCCCCAAAGCGCTTGAAATGTCCACTTGCAAATTCCACAAAAAGAGGGTTTCAAATCTGCTCTGTCTAAAGTAAAGTTCATCTCTGTGAGTTGAACACAAGCAACCCAAAGAAGTTACTGAGAATTCTTCTGTTTAGCATTAGATGAAGAAATCCCATTTCCAACGAAATCCTCAAAGAGGTCCATATATCCACATGCAGACTTTACAAACACAGTGTTTCCAAACTGTTCTATGAAAAGAAAGGTTAAACTCTGTGAGTGGAATGCACACATCACAAAGTGGTTTCTCAGACTGATTCACTCTAGTTTTTATACGAAGATATTTCCTTTTCTACAGTTGGCCCCAAAGCGCTTGAAATGTCCACTTGCAAATTCCACAAAAAGATTGTTTCAAATCTGCTCTGTCTAAAGGAAGGTTCATCTCTGTGAGTTGAACACAGGCAACCCAAAGAAGTTACTGAGAATTCTTCTGTCTAGCATTAGATGAAGAAATCCCGTTTCCAACGAAATCCTCTAAGATGTCCAAATATCCACTTGCGGACTTTAGAAACAGAGTGCTTCCAAGCTGCTCTATGAAAAGAAAGGTTAAACTCTGTGAGTGGAACGCACACATCACAAAGTGCTTCCTCAGAATGATTCTCTCTAGTTTTTATACGTATATTTTTCCTTTTCTACCGTTGGCCCCAAAGCACTTGAAATGTCCACTTGCAAATTCCACAAAAAGAGGGTTTCAAATCTGCTCTGCCTAAAGTAAAGTTCATCTCTGTGAGTTGAACACAAGCAACCCAAAGAAGTTACTGAGAATTCTTCTGTCTAGCATTAGATGAAGAATTCCCGTTTCCATCGAAATGCTCAAAGTGGTCCAAATAGCCACATGCAGACCTTACAAACACAGTGTTTCCAAACTGTTCTATGAAAAGAAAGGTTAAACTCTGTGAGTGGAACGCACACATCAGAAAGTAGTTTCTCATAATGATTCACTCTGGTTTTTATACGAAGATATTTCCTATTCTACCGTTGGCCCCTAAGCGCTAGAAAGGTCCACTTGCAAATTCCAGAAAAAGAGGGTTTCAAATCTGCTCTGTCTAAAGTAAAGTTCATCTCTGTGAGTTGAACACAAGCAACCCAAAGAAGTTACTGAGAATTCTTCTGTCTAGCATTAGATGAAGAAAACCCGTTTCCAACGAAATCCTCAAAGAGGTCCAAATATCCACATGCAGATTTTACAAACACAGTGTTTCCAAACTGTTCTATGAAAAGAAAGGTAAAACTCTGTGAGTGGAATGCACACATCACAAATTGGTTTCTCAGACTGATTCACTCTAGTTTTTATACGAAGATATTTCCTTTTCTACCGTTGGCCCCAAAGCGCTTGAAATGTCCACTTGCAAATTCCACAAAAAGAGGGTTTCAAATCTGCTCTGTCTAAAGGAAAGTTCATCTCTGTGAGTTGAACACCACCAACCCAAAGAAGTTACTGAGAATTCTTCTGTTTAGCATTAGATGAAGAAATCCCATTTCCAACGAAATCCTCAAAGAGGTCCATATATCCACATGCAGACTTTACAAACACAGTGTTTCCAAAATGTTCTATGAGAAGAAAGGTTAAACTCTGTGATTGGAATGCACACATCACAAAGTGGTTTCTCAGACTGATTCTCTCTAGTTTTTATACGAAGATATTCCATTTTCTACCGTTGGCCCCAAAGCGCTTGAAATGTCCACTTGCAAATTCCACAAAAAGAGGGTTTCATATCTGCTCTGTCTAAAGGAAGGTAGATCTCTGTGAGTTGAACTCACAAAACGCAAATAAGTTACTGAGAATTCTTCTGTCTAGCATTTGTTGAAGAAATACCGTTTCCAACGAAATCCTCAAAGTGGTCCAAATATCCACTTGCAGAATTTACAAACAGAGTGTTTCCAAACTGTTCTATGAATAGAAAGGTTAAACTCTGTAAGTGGAACGCACACATCACAAAGTGGTTTCTCAGAATGATTCACTCTAGTTTTTATACGAAGATATTTCCTTTTCTACCGTTGGCCCCAAAGCGCTTGAAATGTCCACTTGCAAATTCCAAAAAAAGATTGTTTCAAATCTGCTCTGTCTAAAGGAAGGTTCATCTCTGTGAGTTGAACACAGGCAACCCAAAGAAGTTACTGAGAATTCTTCTGTCTAGCATTAGATGAAGAAATCCCATTTCCAACGAAATCCTCAAAGAGGTCTAAATATCCACATGCAGACTTTACAAACACAGTGTTTCCAAACTGTTCTATGAAAAGAAAGGTTAAACTCTGTGAGTGGAATGCACACATCACAAATTGGTTTCTGAGACTGATTCACTCTAGTTTTTGTACGAAGATATTTCCTTTTCTACCGTTGGCCCCAAAGAGCTTGAAATGTCCACTTGCAAATTCCACAAAAAGAGGGTTTCAAATCTGCTCTGTCTAAAGGAAAGTTCATCTCTGTGAGTTGAACACCAGCAACCCAAAGAAGTTACTGAGAATTCTTCTGTTTAGCATTAGATGAAGAAATCCCATTTCCAACGAAATCCTCAAAGAGGTCAAAATATCCACATGCAGACTTTACAAACACAGTGTTTCCAAACTGTTCTATGAAAAGAAAGGTTAAACTCTGTGAGTGGAATGAACACATCACAAAGTGGTTTCTCAGACTGATTCTCTCTAGTTTTTATGCGAAGATATTCCATTTTCTACCGTTGGCCAGAAAGCGCTTGAAATGTCCACTTGCAAATTCCACAAAAAGAGGGTTTCATATCTGCTCTGTCTAAAGGAAGGTAGATCTCCGTGAGTTGAACTCACAAAACGCAAATAAGTTACTGAGAATTCTTCTGTCTAGCATTTGTTGAAGAAATACCGTTTCCAACGAAATCCTCAAAGTGGTCCAAATATCCACTTGCAGAATTTACAAACAGAGTGTTTCCAAACTGTAGAATCTACAATGAACTCAAACAAATTAATATGAAAAAACAATCCCATCAAAAAGTGGGTGAAGGATATGAACAGACACTTCTCAAAAGAAGACATTTATGCAGCCAAAGACACATGAAATAATGCTCATCATCACTAGTCATCAGAGAAATGCAAGTGAAAACCACAATGAGATATCATCTTACACCACTTAGAATGATGATCATTAAAAAGTCAGGAATCAAAAGGTGCTGGAGAGGATGTGGAGAAATAGGAACACTTTTACACTGTTGTTGGAACTGTAAAGTAGTTCAACCATTGTGGAAGTCAGTGTGGCAATTCCTCAGGAATCTAGAACTAGAAACCCCATTTGACCCAGCCATCCCATTACTGGGTGTATACCCAAAGGATTGTAAATCATGCTGCTATAAAGACACATGCACACATAATGTTAAATGACGAGTTACAGGGTGCAGCACACCAACATGGCACATGTATACATATGTAACTAACCTGCAAGTTGTGCACATATACCCTAAAACTTAAAGTATAATTAAAAAAATATGGCACATATACACCATGGAATACTGTGCAGCCATAAAAAAGGCTGAGTTTATGTCCTTTGTGGGGACATGGATGAAGCTAGAAACCATCATTCTGAGCAAACTGTCACAAGGACAGAAAACGAAACACCAAGTGTTCTTACTCATATTTGGGAATTAAACAATGAGAACACTTGGACTCAGGGTGGGGAACATCACACTGGGGCCTGTTTTTGTGTGGTGGGAGGGGGGAGGGATAGCAGTAGGAGAAATACCTAATGTAAATAACGAGTGAATGTGTGCAGCACACCAACATGGCACATGTATACATATGTAAAAAATCTGCATGTTGTACAAATGTACCCTAGAAGTTAAAGTATAATAAGAAAGAAAAAGAAAGAAAGGAAGAAAGAAGAAAGAAAGAAAGAAAGAAAGAAAGAAAGAAAGAAAGAAAGAAAGAAACCCATAGCCAAAAGCAGAGTATCCCCAGATAGAAAAAAATGTATCTGTGAAACTGCTTTGTGATGTGTGGATTCCTGTCCCAGAGTTATAACTTTGTTTTCATTCAGTAGGTTCAACACACAGTTTGTGTAGAACTCACAAAAGGAAATTTTAGAGCCCAATGGGGCATGTGGTGAAAAACAAATACTCCCAGATAAAAACTGGAAAGAAGTGATCTGTGAAACTGCTTTGTGGTGTGTGGATTTCTGTCAAATAGTTAAACATTTCTTTTGATTCTGCAGGTTGGAAATACTGTTTTTGTGAAGTCTGCAAAGGGACATTTGAGAGCACATTGAGGCCAATGGTGAAAAACCTAATATTCTGAGGTAATAACTGGAAAGAATCTCTCTCTGAAATTGTTTTGTAATGTGTGGATTCATGTCACAGCGTTAAACCTTTCTTTTTATTCAGCAGGTTGTAAACACTCTTTTTGAAGAATCTGTGAAGGCACATGTGGGAGCACATTGAAGCCCATTGTGAAAAATCAAATATCCCCTGATAAAAACTAGAAAGAAGGTTTCTGTGAAACTACTTTGAGATAAATTGATTCATCTCACAGATATGAACCTTTCTTTTGATTCAGCAGGTTGGAAACAGTTGGTTTGTAGTACCTGCAGAAAGACAACTGGGAGCCCCTTGAGTCTTACAGTGAAAAACAGAGTATCCCCAGATAAACACAACAAAAACTATCTGTGAGACTGCTTCATGACGTGTGGATTCATCTAACAGAATTAAAGTTTTGTTTTCTTTCTGCAGGTAGGAATTCCTCTTTTTGTAGAATCTGCCAAGGGACATTTTAAAGCCCATTTAGGCCTATGCTAAAAATCTGAATATCCCCAGATAAAAACTAGAATGAAGCTATCTGTGAAAATGCTTTGTGATGTGTGAATTCATCACACAGAGTTAAACTTTCTTTTCATTTAGCACGTTAGAAACACACTTTTTGCAAAATCTGTGAAGGGATGTTTTGGAGCCCATTGAAGCCTATGTTGAAAAACAAATTATCCCTAGATAAAAACTATAAAGATGCTATCTGTGAAACTGCTTTGTGATGTGTTGGTTCATCTCACAAAGGTAAATCTTTGTTTCATTCAATTGGTTGGAAATACTGTTTTTGCACAATCTGCTAAGGGAAACCTGGGAGCCCTTTGAGGCCTATGGTAAGAAATTGAATATTTGCAAATAAGAACTGGAAAGAATCTACCCTTGAAACTGCTTTGTGTTGTGTGAATTCATCTCAAAGAGTTAATCTGATCTTTTGATTCAGTAGGTTGGAAAAAATCTTTGTGTAGAATCTATGAAGAGACATTTGGGAGAACATTGATGCCAGTGGTGAAAAACAGAATATTCCCAGCTAATAGATAGAAAGAAGTTCCCTGTGAAATTGCTCTGCTATGTGTGGATTCACCTCACAGAGTTAGTCATGTCTTTTGATTCAGTAGGATGGAAACTCTTTTTGCCAAATATGCGAACGGACAATTGAGAACTCATTGAGGCCTGTGGTGAAAAATTGAATATCATCAGATAAAAACTAGAAAGAAGCTCTTTGTGAAAATGATCTGTGATTTGTGGATCCATGTCAGAGTTAAACCTTTCTTCTGATTCCTCAGTGTGGAAACACAGTTTTTAGAGAATCTGCGAAGATACATTTTGTAGCCCATTGAAGCCTATGCTGAAAAACTGAATATCCAGAGATAAAAAGTAGAAAGGATCTATGTGTGAAACTGCTTTGTGATGTGTGGATTCATCTCGCCAAGTTAAACGTTTCTTTTGATTCAGCAAGTTGGAAAAACTCTTTTTGTAGAATCTGTGAAGGAACATCCAGGAGCCCCTTTAGGCCTAGGGAGAAAATCAAATATCCCCAGATAAAAATCAGAAAGAAGTCCTCTGTGAAACTGCTTTGTGATGTGTGGATTCGTCTTACAGAATTCAAACATTTTTCTTTGATTCAGCGTCTTGGAAACCCTTTTTTGTAGAATCTGTGAAAAAACATTTGGGAGCCAATTGAGGCCTAAGGTGAAAAACTGAATATCCCCAGATAAAAAGCTAGAAAGCAGCTGCCTGGGAAACTGCTTTATGATGTGTTGATTCAACTCAGAGAGCTAAAACTTTCTGCTGATTCAGCAGGTTGAAAATACTGTTTTTGTACAATCTGCTAAGGGACATTAGGGAGCCAACTGATGCCTGTGGTGAAAAACTGAATATCCCAAGATAAAAACTAGTAAGAAGCTCTCTGTGAAACTTCTTTCAGATGTATGGATTCATCTCACAGAGCTAAACCTTTCTTTTCATTCAGCAGGTTGGAAATACTCTTCTTGTACAAATTGCAAGGTGACATTTGGGAGCTCATCAAAGCCTGTGGTGAAAAACCAAATATCCCCAGGTAAAAACTAGAAAGAAGATCTCTGTGAAACTACTATTTGATGTGTGGAATCATCTCACAGTTTTAACCTTTGTTTTCATTGAGCCTTGAAACACTCTTTTTGTAGAATCTGTGAAGAGATATTTTGGATCCTGTTGACCCCAATGGTAAAAAACAGAATATCCCCAGGTAAAAACTAGAAAGAAACTCTCTATGAAACTGCTTTGTCATGTGTGGATTCATCTCATAGCGTTAAACCTTTCTATTGTTTCAGCAGGCTGGATACACTCTTTTTGAAGAATCTGCAAAGGGATATTCAGGAGCCCATTGAGGCCTATGGTGAAAAATGAAATATCCCCATATATAAACTAGAAAGAAGCCCTCTGTGCAACTGATTTGTGATGTGCAGATTCATTTCACAGAGTTAAACCTTTCTTCTGATTCAGCAGGTTGGAAAAACTTTTTGTAGGATCTGCAAAGGGACTTTTGGGAGTCCATTGAGACCTGTGGTGAAAAACTGAATATTCCCAGATAAAACCTAAAAATAATCAATTGGTGAAACAGCTTTGTGACACGTGGATTCATTTTGCAGAGGTAATCTTCTGTTTTGATTGAGCAGGTTAGAAACATATTTTTGTAGAATCTGCAAAAGGACATTCGGGATCCCACTGAGGACTATGGTGAAAAACTGAATATCCCTAGAGAAAAACTACAAAGAAGCTATCCGTGAATCTACTTTGTGACTTGTGGATTGATCTCACATAGTTAATCTTTTCTTGTGATTCAGGAGTTTGAAACAATGCTTTTGTATTATCTGCAAAGAAACATTCAGGAGCCCATTGAGAACTATGGTTAAAAACTGAATATTCCCAGGTAAAAACTAGAAAGAAGCCATCTGTGAAACTGCTTTGTGATGTGTAGATTCATCTCACAGAGTTAAGCCTTTCTTTTGATTCATGAGGTTGGAAACACTCTTTTTGTAGAATCTGTGAAGAAACATTTGGGAGTCCACTGAGGCCTATGGTAAAGAATTGAATATTCCCAGATGAAAACTAGAAGGAAGTTCTCTTTGAAGCTGCTTTGTTATGTGTGGATTCTTCTTACAGTGTTAAACCTTTCTATTGATTCAGCATTTTGGAAACACACTTTTTTTTTTTAATCAGTGAAGGGATATTTGGGAGCACTTTCTGGCCTGTGGTGAAAAACAGAATACCCACAAATAAAAACTAGAAAAAAAGGTATCTGTGAAACTGCTTTGTGATGAGCAAATTCAACTCACAGAGATAAACATTTCTCTTGATTCAGCAGGTTGGAAATACTCTTTTGGCAGTATCTGCAATGTCACATTCACTATCACTTTGAGGTCTGTGGTGAAAAACTGAATATATCCAGATAAACTAGAATGAAGCTATCTGTGAAATGGCTTTGTGATGTTTGTTTTCATCTCACAGAGCTAAACTTTTCTTATGACTCAGCAGGTTTGAAACACTTCGTAGAATCTGTGAAGAAACATTTGGGTGTCAATTGATGACCGTGGTGAAAAACAGGATATCCCCAGATAAAAACTAGTGAGAAGCTGTCTGTGAAACTGCTTTGTGATGTGTAGATTCACCTCACAGAGTAAAACCCTTCTATTGATTTACCAGGTTGGAAACAGTCTTTTTGAAGAAACAGTGAAGCGTCATTTGGGAGCCTGTTGAGGCTTATGGTGAAAAACTGAATATCCCCAATAAAAACTACAAATCAGGTACCTGCGAAACAGCTTCATAATGTGTGGATTCATCTCAGAGAGTTAAAACTTTCTTTTGATTCAACAGGTTGGGAACACTATTCTGTAGAATCTACGAAGGGATATTTGAGCCCATTTAAACCTATGATGAAAAACTGAATATCCCCAGATAAAAACTAGGAAAAAGCTATCTGTGAAAGTGCTCTGTGATGTGTGTATTCATCTTACAGACTTAAACCTTAATTTTGATTAAGCAGGTTAGAAACACTTTTTTGCAGAATCTGTGAAGGATATTTGCGAGTTTATTGATGTCTATGGTGAAAAATGGAATATCCCAAAATAAAAAGTAGAAAGAAGCTATCTGTGGAACTGCTTCATGACGTGTGGAGTCATCTAACCGAGTTAAATCTTTCTTTTGATTTAGCAGGATGGAAACACACTTTTTGTAGAATCTGTGAAAGGACATTTTGGAGCTCAGTGAAGCCTATGGTGAAAATTGAAAATCCCAAGGTAAAAACTAGAAAGAAGCTATCTGTGAAATGCTTTGCAATGTATAGATTCATCTCACAATGTTAAAAGTTGCATTTCATTCATCTGGTTGGAAACACTCTTTCTGTAGAATCTGTGTACAGACATTCAGGAGCCCATTGAGTCCTATGTTGAAAAACAAAATATCCCCAGATAAAAACTAGAAAGAAACAATCTGTGAAACCGCTTTGTCATGTGTGGAATCATCTCACAGAGATCAACCTTAATTTTGATTCACACAGTTGGAAACACTCTTCTTGCAGAATCTGTTAAGAAATATTCAGGAATGCATTGAGACCTATGGTGATAAATCCAATATCTACATATAAAAATAAGGAAGAAGCTATTTGTGAAGTTGCTTTGTGATGTGTTGATTCTTCTCACAGAGTTAATCCTTTCTTTTGATTTGGAAGGTTGGAAACCCTCTTTTTGCAGAATCTGTGAAGGGACATTTGGGAGCCCATAGTGCCCTATGGTGGAAAATCAAATATCCCAAGATGAAAACAAAGAAGAAGCTATGTGTAAGATGGCTTTGTGATGTGCAGATTTATCTCTCAGAGTTAAACTTTGTTTAGATTCAGCCAATTGAAAACACACTTTTTGCTGGGCATGGTGGCTCATGCCTCTAATCCCAGCACTTTGGGAGACTGATGTGGGTGGATCACGAGGTCAGGAGATCGAGACCATCATGGCTAACATGGTGAAACCCCATTTCAACTAAAAATACAAAAAAATTAGCTGGGTGCTGTGGCAAATGTCTGTAGTCTTAGCTTTCGGGAGGCTGAGGCAGGAGAATGGCATGAACCCGGGAGCTGGAGCTTGCAGTTAGCCAAGATCATACCACTGCACTGCAGCCTGGTTGACAGAGGGAGACTCCATCTCAAAAAAAAAAAAAAAGAAAACACTCTTTTTACAAAATCTGTGAGGGTACACTCAGGAACCCTTTGAGACCCATGGTGAAAAATAGAATGTCTACAGAGGAAAAGTAGGAAGAATCTATCTGTGAAACTGCTTTGTGGTGTGTAGACTCATCTCACAAAGTTCAAACTTCCTTTTGATTCAGCAGTTTGAACACACTCTTTTTACAGAATCTGTGATGTCATATTCTTGAGTGTATTGAGAACTATTGTGAAAAACAGAATATCCATAGACAAAAACTAGAATGAAGTGATCTGTGAAATTGATTTCTGATGTGTAGATTCCCCTCACCGAATTAAAGTTTTCTTTTGATTCAGAGTGTTGGAAATATTCTTTTTGTAGAATCTGCGAAGGGACATTTGGGAGCCTACTGAGGCCTATGGTGAAAAACGAATATTCTCACATAAAAACTAGAAAGAAGCTACCTGTGAAACTGGTTTGTGATGTCTGTTTTCATCTCACAGAGTTAAACCTTTCTTATGATTCAGCAGGTTGGAAACACTTTGTAGAATCTGTGAAGAAACATTTGGGTGTCAATTGAGGCCTGTGCTGAGAAACAGAATATCTGCAGATAAAAACTAGTGAGAAGCTATCTGTGAAACTGCTTTTTGATGTATGGATTCATCTCACAAAGTTAAATCATTCTTTTGAGTTACCAGGTTGGAGATACTCTATAGAATCAGCGATGGGACATTTGGGAGCCCATTGAGTCTTATGGTGAAAAACAGAATATCCTCAGATAAAAACTAGAAGGAAGCTATCTGTGAAAGTGCTTTGTGATATGCTGATTTATCTCACAGAGGTAAAACTTTATTTTCATTCAGAAGGTTGGAAACCCTCTTTTTTCAGAATCTGCAAAGAGACATTTGGGAGCCCGAGGAGGCCTATGGTGAAAAACTGAATATCCCCAGATGAAAACAGAAAAAATTATGTACCTGTAAAACAGCTTTGGCTTTGTAATGGGTGGATTCATATCACAGAGTTAAACCTTTCTTTTGATTCAGCAGGTTGGAAACATTCTTTTTGTAGAATCTGCAAAGGGATATTTGGGAACCCATTGAGTCCTATGATGAAAAACCAAATATCCCCAGATAAAATCTAAAAAGAAGCTATCTGTGAAAGTGCTTTGTGATGTGTAGATTCATCTCAAATAGTTAAACCTTTCTTTTGATTAAGAAGATCAGAAACACTTTCTTTGTAGAATCTGTGAAAGGATATTTAAGAGCTTATTGATGCTTATTATGAAAAATGGAATATTTCAAAATAAAATATAGAAAGAAGCTATCTGTGGAACTGCTTTCTAATGTGTGAAGTCATCTCACAGAGTTAAACCTTTCTTTTGATTCAGCAGGGTGGAAACACACTTTTTGTAGCATCTGTTAAGGGATATCTGCAAGCTCATTGAGGCTTAAGTTGAAAAATGAAATATCCCCATATAAAAACTAGAAAGAAACTATCTGTGGAACCACTATTGGAAGTGTGGAGTCAACACACCAAATGAAACATTTATTTTAATTCAGAAGGTTGGAAGCACCCTTCTTTAGAATCTATGAATGCCAATTCAGGAGCCCATTGAGGCCTAGGGTCAAAAACTGAATATCTCCAGATAAAAACTAGAAAGAAGCTATCTGTGAAACTACTTTGTGATGCGTCAATTAATCTCACAGAATTAAAGTATTCTTTTGATTCAGTAGGTTGAAAACACTCTTTTTGTAGAATCTGTAAATGGACATTCAGGAGCCCATTGAATCCTATGGTATAAAACCTAATATCCCCAGATATAAACCAGAAAGTAGCTATCTGTGAAAGTGCTTTGTCATGTGTCGATTCATGTCACAGAGGTAAAACTTTGTTCTGATTCAGCCAGGTTGGAAACACTCTTTTTGTAGAATCTGCAAAAGATAGTCAGGAGCCCTTGGAGGCCTGTGGTGAAAAACAAGATATCCCCAGATAAAAACTAGATAGAAGCTAGCTGTGTAACTGCTTTGTGATGTTTGGATTCATCACGCAGAGTTAAAGATTTCTTTTGATTCAGCAGGTTGGAAACACTTTATAGAATTTGTGAAGGGACATTCTGGAGCCCATTGACACCTGTGGTGAGAAACCAAATATCCCCAGATAAAAACTGGAAAGAAGCTACCTGTTAAACCACTTTGTGAGGTGTGGATTCATCTCACAGAGTTAAACTGTTCTTTTGATTCAGCAGCTTGGAAACACACTTTCTGTAGCATCCATGAAAGACGTTTGGGAGCCCATTATGGCCTATAATGAAAAACTGAATATCCCCAGAAAAGGCTAGAAAGAAACTATGTGTGTAATTGCTCTGTGATGTGTGGATTTATCTCACAGAGGTAAAACTATTTTTTTATTCAGCAGGTTGATAACACTGTATTTTCAGAATCTTCAAAAAGACATTTTGAAGCCCAGTGAGGTCTATGGTGAAAAACCAATTATCCCCAGATGAAAACTAGAAAGAAGCAATCTGTGAAACTGCTTTATGATATGTGGATTCATTTCACAAGGATAAACCTTTCTTTTGATTCAGCATGTTGGAAACACTCTTTTTGTAAAATCTGTGAAGGGACATTTGCAAGCCCATTGAGGACTATGGTGAAAAACAGAATATCCCCAGATAAAAACATGAAAGAAGATATCTGGAAACTACTTTGCGATGTGTGGATTTATCTCACAAAGTTAAACCTTTTCTTTGAATCAGCAGGTTGGAAAGAGTGTTTTGCTAGAATCTTTTAAGGGACATTTGGGAGCCCATTGAGGCCTGTGGTGAAAAATGAAGTATTTCCATATAAAAACTAGAAAGAAGCTATCTGTGAAACAGGTTGGAAACACTTTTTTTTAAGAATCTGCAAAGGGACATTTTGGAGCCCATTGATGCCTATGGTGAAAAACCAAACATCCACAGACAAAAAGTCAGAATACATTATCTGGGAAAATGCTTTGTGACATGTGGATTCATCCTACAGAGTTAAACGTTTCTTTTGATTCAGCAGGTTCTGAACACTCTGTTTTTAGTATCCACGAAGAGACATTTTGGAGCCCATTGATTCCTAAGATGAAAAACAAAATATCCCCACATAAAAACTAGAAAGAAGGTATTTGCAAAACAGCTTTGCCATGTGTGGATTTATCTCACAGAAGTAAAAATTGTGTTCATTCAGCAGATTGGAGACCTTCTTTTTTTAGAATCATCGAAGGGACATTCAAGTGCCCATTCACGCACATGTTGAATAATAATATCCACAGGTAAAAACTAAAAAGAAACTATCTGTGAAACTGCTTTTGATGTGTGGATTTATCTCATAGAGTTAAATCGTCTTTTGATTCAGCATGTTGGAAACACACTTTTTGTAGAACATGTGAAGGGACATTCAGGAGCCCATTGAGGCTTATGGTGAAAAACAAAATATCCCCAGATAAAAACTAGAAAGAAATTATCAGTGAAACTGCTTTGTGAGGTGTGGATTCATCACACAGAATTAAACCTTTCTTTTGTTCAGCTGGTTGGGAACCCTCATTTAGCAGAATCTGCAAAGGGACATTTGGGAGCCCATTGAGGCCTATGATCAAAAAGGGAATATTCCCACATAAAAACCAGAAAGAAGCTATTGTTAAAACTGCTTTTTGAATGTGGATTCATATCACAGAGTTAAATCTTTCTTTTGATTCAGCAGGATGGAAACACCCTCTTTGTGGAATCTGCAAAAAGACATTTTTGAACCCCTTGAATCCTATAGTGAAAAACTGAACATCTCAAGATAAAAGTGAGAAAGAAGCTATGTGTGAAAATGCTTTGCAACGTGTAGATTCATCTCACAAATTTAAAAGTTGAGTTTCATTCAGCTTCTTGGAAACTCTCTTTCTGTGGAATCTGTGAAGGGACATTCAGGGCCCATTGAGGCCTATGTTAAAAAATCAAATATCCACAAATAAAGACTAGAAAGAAGATATTTGTGAAACTGCTTTGTCATGTGTTGATTAATCTCACAGAGTTAAGCCTTTGTTTTGATTTAGCCAGTTGGAAACACTGTTCTTGCATAATCTGCAAAGAAATATTCAGGAGCCCATGGAGTGTTATGGTGATAAATTGAATATCTACATATAAAAGCATAGAAGAAGCTATATGTGAAACTGTTTTCTGACGTGTTGATTCATCTCACAGAGTTAATTCTTTCTTTTGATTTAGCAGGTTGTAAACCCTGTTTTTGCAGAATCTGTGGAGGGACATTAGGGAGCCCGTAAAAGCCTAGGGTGGAAAACAGAATATCCTCAGATAAAAACTAGAAAAAAGCTATTTGTGAAATGGCTTTGTGATGTGTAGATTCATCTCCTAGAGTTAAACATTTGTTTTGATTCAGCAGTTTGAAAACACTCTTTTTGCAGAATCTGCAAGGGTAAACTGATGAACCCATTGAGACTTACGGTAAAAAATCAAATATCTACAGAGGAAAACTAGGAAGAATCTCTGGGTGAAACTGCTTTGTGATGTGTGGAGTCATCTCACAGAGCGAAACCTTCTTTTGGTTCAGCAGGGTGAAAACATTGTTTTTGCAGAATCTGTGATGACACAGTTGCAAGCTCATTGAGCCTATGGTAAACAATCAAATATCCCCAGATATAAACAAGAATGAAACTATCTGTGAAACTGCTTTGTGAGGGGGATTCACCTCGCTGAAGTTAACTAGTTTTTGATTCAACAAGTTGGACATTCTTTCTTTGTAGACTCTGCAAAGGGACATTCTGGAGCGCATTAAGGCCTATGGCAAGAAACTTAATATCCCCAGATAAAAACTGGAAAGCAGCTAACTGTGAAACTGCTTTATGATATGTGGATTCACCTCACAGAGTTAAAGTTTTCTTTTCATTCAGCAGGTTGAAAGCAGTCTTTTTGTAGAATCTGTGAAGGGACATTCAGGGGCCTATGGTGAAAAACTCAATATTCTCAGATAAAAACTAGAAAGAAGCTATCTATGAAACTGCTTAGTGATGTTTGTTTTTATCTCACAGAGTTAAACCATTCTTATCATTCAGCAGGTTGGAAACAATTTGTAGAAACTAGTAAGAGACATTCGGGTGTCAAGTGTGGCCTGTGGTGAAAAACAGAATACCCCAGATAAAAACTAGAGAAAATCTACATGTAAAAATGCTTTGTGGTGTGTGGATTCATCTCACAGAGTTAAAACCTTCTTTTGATTTACCAGGTTGGAAACACTGTTTTTGTAGAATCAGCAATTGGTCTTTTGAGAGCCCAGTGAGGCTTATCATGAAAAACCGAATATTCCCAGATAAAAACTAGAAAGAAGCTGTCTGAAAGTGCTTTGTGATGTGCTGATTTACCTCACAAAGGTAAAACTTTCTTTTCATTCAGAAGCTTGGAAACATTATTTTTTCATAATCTATGAAGGGAATTTGGGAGCCCACAGACTCCTATGCTGTAAAACCAAATTTCCCTGATGTAAACTAGAGAGAAGTCTCCTGTGAAACAGCTTTGTAATGTGTGGATTCATCTCACAGAGTTAAACCACTCTTTTGATTCAGCAGGTTGGAAAAACTCTTTTTGTAGAATCTGTGAAGGGACATTTCGGAGCCCATTGAGGATTATGGTGAAAAACCAAATATCCCCAGATAAAAACTAGATAGAAGCTCTCTGTGAAACTGCTTTGTGATGTGTGGATTCATCTCACAGAGTTACCCCTTTCTGATGGAAACACTCTTTTTTGCAGAATCTGCCAAGGGACACTAGAGAGATTATTGAGGAGTATGGTGATAAACCGAATATCCCCAGATGAAAACTGGAAAGCTGCTGTCCATGAAACTGCTTTGTAATGTGTGGATTCATTTCAGACGTAAATCTTTCTTTTAATTCAGCAGGTGGGAATCTATCTTTTTGTAGAATCTAGAAAGGAACATTTGGAAGCCCATTGAAGCCTATGGTGAAAATCCAAATATCCCCAGATGAAAACGAGAAAGAGGCAATCTGTGAAATGGGTTTTTGATGTGTGGATTCACCACACAGAGTTAAACCTTTCTTTTGATTCATCATGTTGGAAACACTCTTCTTATATTGTCTACAAAGGGATATTTTGGAACCCATTGAGGCCTATGGTGAAAAGGCAAATATTCCCTGAAAAAAAAAAACTAGAAAGAATGTATCTGTGAAATTGCTTTGTGATACGTAGTTCATCTCACATAATTGAACCATTCTTTTGATTCAGCATTCTGGAAACTCTCTTTTTGTAGAATCTGTAAAAAGATTTGGAAATCCATTGAGACCTATGGTGAAAAACAGGATATCCCGAGATAAAAAAGAGAAAGAAGCTATCTGTGAAACTGTTTTGTGATGTGTGGATTCATTTCAATGCGCTAAACCTTTCTATAGATTCAGCAAGGCAGAAACACTCTTTTTGTAGAATCTGTGAAGAAACATTCTGGAGCCCATTGAGGCCTAAGGTGAAAAACTGAATATCCCCAGATAAAAACTAGAGAGAAGTTATCTGTGAAACTGCTTTGTGATGTGTGGATTCATCACACAGACGTAAACCTTTCTTTTGTTCAGCTGGTTAGAAACACTCTTTTTGCAGAATCTGCAAAAGGACATTCTGGAGCCCATTGAGGCCTATGATAAAAAAGGGAATATTACCACATAAAAAACAGAAAGAAGCTATCAGTTAAACTGCTTTTTGCATGGGGATTCATCTCAAAGAGTTAAATACTTTGATTTAGCAGGATGGAAACACCCTCTTTGTGGGATCTGCAAAAAGACATTTTGGAGTCCATTGAAGCCTGTAGTGAAAAACAAAACATCCAAAGATAAAAACTAGGAAGAAGCTATCTGTGAAACTACATTGTGATGTGTGTATTCATCTCACAGAATTAAACTTTTCTTTTTATTCAGCAGGTTGGAAACACTTTTTTTGAAGAATCTGCAAAAGGTCATTTTGGAGCCCATTTATTCCTATGGTGAAAAACAGAATATCCCTAGATAAAAACTTGAAAGAAGCTGTCTGTAAAACTGTTTGTGATGTGTGGATTCATCTCACAAAGTTATACTTTTCTTTTGATTCAGTAGGTTAAAAACACCCTTTTTGCAGAATCTGTGAAGAGACATTCAAGAGCCCATTGAGGCCTATGGGAAAAAAGAGATTATCCCAGATAAATACTAGAAAGAAAGTATGTGTGTAACTTCTTCGTGATGTGTGGATTCATCTCACAGAGTTAAACCTTCCTTTTGATTCTGCAGATTGGAAACACTTTTTCTCTAGAGTCTGAGAAGGGACTTTCAAGAACCCATTGAAGACTATGGTGAAAAACTGAATATCCCCAGAAAAAAACTAGAAAAAAGCTATCTGTGAAAAAACTGCTTTGTGAGGTTTGCATTCATCTCACAGACTTAAATCCTTCTTTGGATTCAGCTGGTTGGAAACATTCCTTTTGTACCATCTGTGAAGAGACATATGGGAGCCCATATATGCCTAAGGTGAAAACCTGAATTTCCCCAGATAAAAACTAGAAAGAAGCTATCTTTGAAACTCTTATGTGATGTTTGGATTCACCTCACAGATTTCACCCTTTCTTTTGATTCAGCATGATGGAAACTCTCTTTCCAGAATCTGTCAAGGAACATTTTTGGGCTGATTGAGGCCTATGGTGAAAAACCGTATATCCCCAGATAAAAAACAGACAGAAGTAATCTGTGAAACTGCTTTGTGATGTGTGGATTTATCTTAAAGAATTAAACCTTTCTTTTGATTCAGTAGATTCAAAAAACTCTTTTTGCAGAATCTGTGAAGGGACATTCGGGAGCCCGTTGAAGCCTATCTTCAAAAACTGAATATCCCTAGATAAAAAGAAGAAAGAAGAAATCTGTGCAATTGCTTTGTGATGTGTGGATATATCTACAGAGATAAACCTTTCTTTTGATTCAGCAAGTTTCAAACACTTTGTATAATCAGTGAAGGGATATTCTGGAGCCAATTGAGGCCTATTGTGAAAAACTGAATATTCCCAGATAAAACCTAGGAAGAAGCTATATGTGAAACTGCTTTGTGATGTGTGGATTCATCTCACAGAGTTAAACTTCACTTTTGATTAAGTAGGTTGGAAACCAACTTTTTACAGAATCTATGAATGGATATTTGGGAGCCCATTGAGGCCTATTTTGAAAAAAAACAAATATCCCCAGATAAAGACTATACAGAAGTTATGTGTGAAAGTTCTTTGTGATGTGTGGATTCTTCTCACAGAGTTAAACATTTCTTTTAATTAAGCAGGTTGGAAACACTTTTTTTGTAGAATCTATGAAAGTATATTTGTGAGTTTATTGATGCCTGTGGAGAAAAATAGATATCCTAAAATAAAAAGTAGGAAAGAGCTGTCTGTGAAATTGCTTTGTGATATGTGGAGCCACCTCACACAGTTAAACCTTTCTTCTTGTTCAGCAGGTTGGAAACACACTTTTTGTAGTATCTGTGAAGGGACATCTGAGAGCCCATTGTGACATGTTGAAAAACAAAATATCCTGTGATAAAAACTAGAAAAAAGCTATCTGTGGAACCTCTTTTTGATGGGTGGAGGCATCTCAACAAGTTAAACCTTTAATTCAGCAGGTTGGAAGAACTTTTTTTGTAGAATCTTTGAAGGGACATTTGGAAACCCATTGAGGCCTAGGGTGAAAAACAGAATATCCCCAGATATAAACTAGAAAGAAGCTATTAGTGAAACTCGTTTGTGATGTGTCTATTCCTCTCACAGAATTAAATCTTTCTTTTGTTTCAGCATGTTGAAAATACTCTTTTTGTAGACTCTGTGAATGGACATCTGGGAGCCCATTGAGGCCTATGGTGAAAAACCAAATATCCCCAGATATAAACTAGAAAGAAGCTATCGGTGAAACTGCTTTGTGATGTATGGATTCATCTCACAGAGGTAAAATTTTCTTTTGATTCAGCAGGTTGGAAACACTCTTTTTGTATTATCTCCGAAGGGGCTTTTTGAGTCCATTGATGCCTATGGTGAAAAAACAATAATCCCCTGATAAAAACTAGAAAGAATCTATCTGCAAAATTGTTTTCAGATGTGTGATTCACCGCATGTAATTAAATCATTCTTTTGATTCAGCAGGTTGAAAACTCTCTTTTTGTAAAATCTGAAAGAGCATTTGGGAATCCATTGAGACCTATGGTGAAAAACTGAATATCCCTAGATAAAAATTGGAAAGAAGCTATCTGTGAAACTGCTTTGTGATGTGTGGATTCATGTCACAAAGTTAAAACTTTCTTTTGATTCAGCAAGGTGGAAACACTTTTTTGGAGAATCTGTGAAGGGAAATTCTGGGGCCAATTGAGCCCCAAGTTGAAAAACTGAATATGCCCAGATTAAAAACTTGAAAGAAGGTGTTTGTGAAACTGCTTTGTGATGTGTGGATTCTTCTCATAGAGATAAACGTTTCTTTTATTCAGCAGGTTAGAAACATTCTTTTTGCAGAATCTCCAAAAACACATTTGGGAGACCATTGGGGCCTATGGTGAAAAACAGAATATCCCAGAGAGAAACTTGAAAGAAGCTGTCTGTGTAACTGTTTGTGATGTGTGGATTCATCTCACAAATTTAAACTTTTCTTTTGATTCAGCAGGTTGGAACCACTTTTTTTATAGAATCTGTGAAGGGCCATGTGAGAGCCAGACCTATGGTGAAAAACTGAGTATCCCCAGATAAAAACTATAAAAAAGCTATCTGTGAAACAGCTTTGTGATGTGTGGATTCATCTCACGGCGTTAAACCTTTCTTTTGAATCACAGGTTGGAAACACTATTTCGTACAATCTGTGAAGGGACATTTAGGAGCCCATTGAGGACTATGGTGAAAAACTGAATACCCTCATATAAAAACTAGAAAAGAGCTATCTGTGAAATGGTTTTGTGACGTCTGGATTTGTCTCACACAGCTAAAACTTTATGTTGACCCAACAGGTTGGAAACCCTGGTTTTTTAGAATCTGCAGAGGGACATTAGAAAGCCCACTGAGGCCTATGTTGAAAAACTGAGTATCCCAGATAAAAACTAGAAAGAAGCTATCTGTGCAAATGCTTTGTGATGTGCTGATTCATCTCACAGTGTTGAACTTTTATTTTATTTATCAAGTTGGAAAGAGTCTTTTTATAGAGCTGTGGAAGGGATCTTTTGATGTCCATTGAGGCCTACAGTGAAAAACCGAATATCCCCAGACAAAAACTTGAAAGAACTTATCTGTTTAATAACGTTGTGATGTGTGTATTCATCCCACACAGTTAAGAATTTCTTTTGATTCACAGGTTGGAAACACTCTTTTACTAGAATCTGCAAAGGGACATTTGGGAGCCCTTTGAAACCTATGGTGAAAAACTGAATATCTCCAGAAAAAACTAGAAATAAGTAATCTGTGAAACTGCTTTGTGATGTGTGGATTCATCTCACTGAGTTAAACCTTTTCTCTGATACACAGGTAGGAAGCACTGTTTTTGTAGTATCTGCAAAGGGACATTTTGGAGACAATTGTGGCCTATGGTGAAAAACCGAACATACCCAGATAAAAACTAGAAAGAAGCTATATGTAAAATGGCTTTGTTATAGGTGAACTCCTCTCACAGAGCTAAACCTTTCTATTGAGTCAAAAGGTTGGAAACTCTCTTTTTGTAGAATCGCAAGGCGACATTAAGGAGTCCATTGAGACTTATGGTGAAAAACTGAATACCCCCAGCTACAAACTAGAAAGAAACTATCTGTGAAACTGCTTTGTGAGGTTTAAAGAACAAAAAATTTTGTTGAATCAGCAGGCTGGAAACCCTGTTTTTGGAGAATCTGTGAAGGGACATTTTAGAGCCCATTGAGGCCTATGGTGAAAAACCAAATATCCCTCCCCCCCCAAAAATGAAAGAAGCTATCTGTGAAAATGGTTTGTGTTGTGTGAATTAATCTCATAGAGGTAAACATTTATTGTCATTCATCAAGTTGGAAACAGTTTTTTTTAAGACCTGCAAAGGATTTTTAATAGCCCATTGAGGCTTGTGGTGAAAAATCAAATATTCCCAGATAAAAACTTGAAAGAAGCTATCTATGTAATGGCTTTGTGGCATGTGGATTCACCTTACAGAGTTAAACTTTTCTTTTGATTCAGCAGGTTGGTAACACTCTTATGGTAGAGTCTGCAAAGGGACATTTGGGAGCCCATTGAGGCCTATAGTGAAAAACAATATCCCCAGATAAAAACTTGGAAGAAGCCAACTGTACAATGGCACTGTGATGTGTGTATTTATCTCACAGAGTTAAACCCTTTTTTTGATTCAGCAGGTTTGAAACACCATTTGTATAGAATCTGTGATGGGACATTTGGGGACCCATTGAGGCGTTTGTTGAAAAATTGAATATCCCAAGATAAAAGCTAGAAAGAAACTATCTGTGAAACTTCTTTGTGATGTGTGGATTCATGTCACAGAGTCAAACCCTTCTTTTGATTCACCACCTTGGAAACACTCCTTGTAGTATCTGTGAAAAGTCATTTGGGAGCAGAATGAGACCTATGGTGAAAAACTGAATATCCCCAGAAAAAAACTACAAAAAATATATTTGCAAAACTGCTTTGTGATGAGTGGATTCCCCTCACAGTGTTAAACCTTCGTTTTGATTCACCAGATTGGAAACACTCCTTTTATAGAATCTACAAAGGGACATTCAAGAGCCCATTGAGGCCTATGTTGAAAAACTGCATATTTCCAGATAAAAACTAGAAAGAACATATCTGTGATATGGCTTTGTGACGTGTGGATTCATCTAACAGAGTTGAAACTATCTTTTAATTCAGCTGGTTGGAAAAACTCTTTTTGTAGAATCTGTGAAGGGACATTTGAGAGCTCATTGAGACCTATGGTAAAAAAACGAATATTTCCAGATGAAAACTAGAAAGAAGCTTTCTGTGAAACTGCTTTGTGATGTGTGGATTCATCTCACAGAGTTCAACATTTTCTTTTATTAACCAGGTTGGAAACCCATTATCTGTAGATATCTGATGGGAAAGTTGGGAAACCACTGTAGCCTATGTTGAAAAACCAAATATTCCCAGACAAAAAGTTGAAAGAAGCTATGTGTGAAGCAGCTTTGAGATGTGTGGATTCAACTCAGATATCTAAACTTTTCTTTTAATTCAGCAGTTTGGAAACACTTTTTTTGTAGTATCTGCCAAGTGACATTTTGGAAACCAACGAGGTCTATGATGAAAAACGGAATATTCCCAGATAAAAACTAGAAAGAAGACATCTGTGAAACTTCTTTGTGGTGTGTGGATTCACTTCCCAGAGTTAAACCTTTCTTTTGGTTCAGCAGGTTGGAAGCACTCTTTTTTCTAGGATCTGCAAAGCAACATTTGGGAGCCCATTTAGACCTATGATAATAAACTGAGTATCCCCCAGATGAAAACTAGAAAGAAGCTATCTGTGAAACGGTTTTGTGATGTGTTGATTGAAGTTACAGTGGTAAATATTTCCTTTGATTCAGAAGGCTGGAAACACTCTTTTTGTAGAATCTGCAAAGGGACATTTGGGAGCCCATTGCAGCTGATCATGAAAAGCCTTATACCCTTAGATAAAAAGGGGAAATAAGCTACCTGTGAAATGGCTTTGTCCTGTGTAAATTCATCTTACAGTGTTAAACTTTGCTTTTGTTTCAGCAGGTTGAAAACACTCCTTTTGTAGAATCTACAAAGAGACATTTGGGAGCCCATTGAGGCCTATGGTGAAAAACTGAATAGCACCAGAGAAAAAACAGAAAGATGCTATCTGTGAGCCAGCTTTGTGATATTTGGATTCATCTCACAGATGTAACGCTTTCTTTTGATTCAGCAATTTGGAAACACTCTTTTTGTAGAATTTGCGAAGGGACATTGGGGAGTATATTGAAACCTATGATGAAAAAATTGTATTTCCACAGATAAAAACTAGCAAGGAGCTGTCTGTGAAACTGCTTTGTCATGTGTGGGTTCATCTCACAGAGTTAAACCTCTTCCTTGAATCAGCAAGTGAAAACATTTTTTTTGTAGAATCTATGAAGCGATATATGGGAGCCCAGTGAGGTGTGAAAAACTAAAATTTCCAGGTAAAAACTAGAAATAAGCTATCTGTGATAATGGTTTGTGATGTGTGGATTTATCTCATAGGGTTAGTGGGCTGCAACCCTCTTTTTGTAGAATATACAAAGGGACATTTGGGAGCGCTTTGAGACCTATGGTGAAATATTGAATATATTCAGATAAAAACTAGAAAAAAGCTACCTATGAAAGTGCTTTGTGATGTGTGCATTCATCTCACAAAGTTAAACCTTTTTTTTTTTGACTCAGCAGGTTAGAGACACTCTTTTTGTAGAATCTGCAAAGGGACATTTGAGAGCACATTATGGCCTATGGTAAAAAACAGAATATCCCCAGATAAAAACGAGAAAGAAGCTATCTGTGAAGCTGCTTTGTGATGTGTGGATTCCTCGCACAGAGCTAAACATTTTTTTATTCAACAAGTTGGAAACACTCTTTTTGTACAATCTACAAAGGGACATTCGGGAGCCCATTTTGACCTATGGTGAAAAACTGAATATTCCAAGATAAAAACAAGAAAGAAGCTATATGTGGAACTGCTGTGTGATATGTTGATTCATCTCACAGAGTTAGACATTTCTGTTGATTAAGCAGGTTGGAAACACACTTTTTGTAGAATCTGCGAAAAGACATTTTGAAGCCCATTGAGGCCTACAGTGAAAAAACAAATATCTAAAGAAAACAACAGAAAGAAGCTATCTGTGAAACTGCATAGTGATGTGTGGATTTATATCCCAGAGTTAAACTTTTCTGTTGATTCAGCAGGTTGGCAAAACACTTTTATACAATTGTGAAGGCGCATTTGGTGCCAATTGAGGCTTATGGTGAAAAACTGAATATCCCAAGATAAAAACTAGAAAGAAGCTATCTGTGAAATTGCTTTCTGATGTGTAGGTTCATCTCACATAGTCAATTATTACTTTTGATTCAGAAGATTTCAAACTCATTTCCTAGAATCTGCAAAGGGACATTTGGGAACCCATTGAAGCCTATGGTAAAAACCGAATATCCACAAGGAAAATCTAGAAATAATCTAATTGTGAAACTGCATTGTGATGTTTGTATTCAACTCAGAGAAATAAAACTTTCTTTTGATTCAGCAGGTTGAATACACTATTTTGGTAGTATCTGTGAAGAAGTATTTGGGTGTTCTTGGTGGCCTATAGTGAAAAATTTATTGTCCCCAGATAAAAACTAGAAAGAAGGTAACTGAATAGGATTTGTGATGTGTGGATTCATCTCACAGAATTAAAACTTTCTTTTGATTTAGCAACTTGGAAACCCTCATTTTGTGGAATCCACTTAGTGACATTTGTGAACCCATTGAGGCCTTTGGTGAAAAACGTAATATCCCCAGATAAAAACAAGCAAGAAACTGTCTGTGAAACTGCTTTGTGATGTGAAGATTCATCTTAAAGAGGTAAACCATTCTTTTGATTCAGCAGATTAGAAGCACTTTTGTCATAGGATCTCCAAGTGATACTTGGAGCCTGTTGAGGCCTACAGTGAAAAATGGAACATTCCAAGATTAAAACTGGAAAGAATCTCTCTGTGAAACTTTGTGATGTGTGGATTCTTCTAAAATAGTTAAACCAATCTTTTGAATCACAGGTTGGAAACACTCTTTTTGCAGAATCTGCAAAGGGACATACGGGAGCCCATTGAGACCTAAGGTGAAAAAAAAAATCTCCAGAGAGAAGCAATAAAGAAACTAACTGTGAACTGCCTTTGAGATGTGTGGATTCGATTCACAGAGCTAAACTTTTCTTTTAATTCAGCAGGTTGAAAACACTCTTTTTGTAGAATTGTGAAGGGACAGTTCAGAGTCTACTGAGGCCTATGGTGAAAAACAAAATATTCCCAGATAAAAACTAGAAAGAAGCTATATGTGAAACTGCTTTGTGATGTATTGGTTCGTCTTACAGAGCTAAAACATTCTTTTGATTCAGCATGTTGAAAACACTCTTTTTGCAGAATCTTTGAAGGTACATTCAGGAACCCATTGAGGCCCATTGAGAAACACTGAATATCCCCAGATAAAAACTAGAAAGAAGCTATCTGTGTAACAGCTTTCTGATGTGTGGATTCATCTCACAGAATTAAACATTTCTTTTGATTCAGCAGGTTGGAAATACTGATTTTGTAGAATATGCTAAGGGATATTTGGGAGCCCATTGAGGTGTCTCTGAAAAACCGAATACCCCAAGACAAAAAATAGAAAGAACATATCAGTGTAACTGCTTTGTGATGTTTGGATTCATCTCACAGATGTAAAACTTTCTTTTGATTCAGCAGGTTGAAAACACTGTTTTTTCACAATCTGTGAAGGGACATTTGGGAGCCTAGTGAGGCATATGTTAAAAAATCTAATATCCCCAGATAAAAACTAATAAGAAGTTTCTTGGGAAACTGCCTTATGCTGTGTGGATTCATCTCAGAGTTAAACCCTTCTTTTGATTCAGCAGGTTTGAAACACTCTTTTTGTAGATTCTGTGAAGGGCATTTGGGAGCCCACTGAGGCCTTATAGTGAAAAACAGAGTATCGCCTGATAAAAACTATAAAGAAGGTATCTGTGAAAAGGCTTTGTGATGTGAGGATTCATCCCACAGATGAATTAAACGTTTATTTTGATTCAGCAGGTTGGAAACACTATTTTTGTAGAATCTGTGAAAGAACATTTGGGAGCCCATTGAGGCCTGTGGTGAAAAACAAAATATCCCCAGGAAAAAACTTGAAAGAAGTTATTGGTGTAATGGTTTTCTGATGTGTGGATTCATCTCACCGAGTTAAAACTTTCTTTTGATTCACCCGGTTGGAAACACTGTATTTGTAAAAACTTTGAAGGGACATTTGGAAGGCCACTGAGGCCCATGGTGAAAAACTAAATATCCCCAGATAAAAACTAGAAAAATGTGATCCCTGCAACTTCCTTTTGATGTGTGGCTTCATCTCACAGTGTTAATTTTTCTTTTAATTCAGCACTTTGGAAACACTCTTTTTGTAGAATGTGTGAAAAAACGTTTTTGGAAGCTATTGAGGTCTATTGTGAAAAATAAATTATCCCGGATTAAAAACTGGAAAGAAGTTATCTGTGAAACTGCTCTGTGATAGGTGGATTCATCTGACAGATTTAAACCTTTTATTTGATTCAGAAGGCTGGAAACACCTCTTTTTTTTGGTATAATCTGCTAGTGGACATTTGTGAGCCAATTGAGGCCTAAGGTTAAAAAACGAATATCTCCAGATAAAGAGTAGAAAGTAGCTATCTGTGAAACTGCTTTGTGATATGTGGGTTCAGCTCACAGATTTAAACCATTTTTTTTATTCAGTAGGTTGGAAACACTCTTTTTATTGAATCTCCAAAGGGACATTTGAAAGTCCATTGAGGCCTATGTTGAAAAAAGGAATATTCCCAGATAAAAACCAAAAAGAAGATATCTGTGAAACTGCTTTATGATGTGTGCATTCATCTTGCAGAGAAAAGCATTTATCTGATTCAGCAGGCTGAAAAGAAATTTTTTGAATATGCAAATGAACATTTTGATGCCCTTTGAGGCCTATGGTGAAAAGCAGGGTATCCCACGATAAAAACTAGAAAGAAGCTATTTTTGAATCTGCTTTGTGATGTGTTGATTCATCTCACAAAGTTAAATATTTGTTTTGATTCAATAGGTTGGAATCACTCTTTTTGTAGAATCTGCTAAGGGACTTTTGGGAGCCCATTGGTGAATGTGGTGAAAAACTGAGTATCCCCAATAGAAAATAGAAAGAACGTGTCTGTAAAACTTTTTTGTGATGCATTGATACATCTCAGAGACTTAAACTTTCTTTTGATTTAGCAGGTTAAAAACACTCTTTTGTAGAATCAGCTAATGGACATTTAGTGTCCCATTGAGGCCTATGTTTAAAAACGGAATATTCCTAGATAAAAACTAGAAAGAATCTATCTGTGTAATGGCTTTTTGATTTGTGGAATCATGTCACAAAGTTAAACATTTCTTTTGATTCAGCAGGTTGGAAACACCTTTTTTGTAGAATCTGCAAAGGGACATTTGGGAGGCCATTGTGGCCTATGGTGAAATACTCAATATCTGCAGCTAAAAACTAGAAAGCATGAATCTGTGAAACAGCTTTGTGATATGTGGATTCATTGCACAGAGTTTAACCTTTGTTTTGATTCAGTAAGTTGGAAACACTCAAGATGAATCCACATATCACAAAGCCATTTCACATATTTATTCTTTCTAGTTTTTAGCTGCAGATATTTGGTATCTGCAAAGGGACATTTGGGAGCCTATTGAGGCCTATGGTGAGAAATCAAATAGCCTCAGATGAAAACTAGAAACAAGGAGTCTGTGAAATGGTTTTGTAATGTATGGATTTATCTCACAGAGCTAATTTTTTTTTTTTTTTGATTCAGCATCTTGGAAACACTATTTTTGCAGAATCTGCGAAGTGACATTTGGGAGACCATTGAAGCTTATTGTGAAAAACAGAATATCTCCAGATAAAAACCAAAAAGAAGCTACCTGTGAATCTGCATTGTAATGTGCATATTCATTTCACAGAGTTAAACCTTTCATTTGATTCGTCAGGTTGGAATCACTCTTTTTGTAGAATCTGTGAAGAGACATATTGGAGCCCTTTGGGACCTCAGTGAAAAACTGAATATTATCAAATGAAAACTAGAAAGAAGCTATCTGTAAAAGGGTTCTGTAATATGTGGATTAATCTCACAGAGTTAAACCTTTCTTTCAATTCCGCATGTTGAAAACTCTCTTTCAGTAGAATCTGCGAAGGGACATTTGAAAGACCATTGAGGTGTATGTTGAAAAACAGAATATCCTGAGATAAAAACTAAAAAGAAGCTATCTGTGAAACTGCCTCCTGACGTGTACTCATCTCACAGAGTTAACACTTTCATTTAATATAGCATGTTGGAAACACTCTTTTTGTAGGATCTTTGAAGGGACATTTGGAGGCCACTGAGGCCTATGGCAAAAAAAAAATTAATATCTCCAGATAAAAATTAGAAAAAAGCTATCTACAAAACTGCTTTGTGATGTGTGGATTCATGTCCCAGAGATAAGGCTTTGTTTCCATTAAGCAGATTAGAAACACTCTTTTTGTGGAATCTGTGAAGGGACAATTGGAAACCCATTGAGGCCTATGGTGAGATACTGAATATCTCCAGTTAAAAATTAGAAAGAAACTACCTGTGAAACATTTTTGTGATGTGTGGATACATCTCAAGATGAAAAACCCTTTTTTTATTCAAAACTTTTGAAAAACTCTTTTTGTAAAATCTGTGAAGAAAGAGGTCTATTGTGAAAAACAGACTATTCCCAGATAAAAACTAGAAAGAAGCTATCTGTACAACTGATTTGTGATGTGTAAATTCATCTCACAGAGTTAAAAATTACTTTGATCCTGCAGTTTGGAAAAAAAATTTTTGTAGGATCTGCAATGGGGCATTCTGTAGCCCACTGGGGCCTATGCTGAGAAACCAAATATCCCCAGAGAAAAACTAGAAAAAAGTTATCTGTGAAATTACTTTGTGATGTGTGGATTCATCTAACAGACATAAACCTTTCTATTGATTCAACAAGTAGAAAATGCTTTTCTTGCCAGAATCTGTGAAGGAGCATTCAGGAGTATGTTGAGGCCTATGGTGCAAATCGATATATTCCCACATAAAAAGTGGAAAGAAGCTATCTGTGAAACTGCTTTGTGATGTGTGGAGTCATCTTTTACAGTTAAAACTTTCTTTGATTCAGCAGGCTGGAAAAACTCTTTTTGTAGAAACTGTGAATGGACATTTGGGAGTCCAGTGAGGCCTATGGTGAAAAACTGAATATCCCCATATAAAACTAGAAAAAAGCTATCTGCGAACCTGCTTTGTGATGTTTGGATTCATCTCATCTCACAGTTAAACCTTTCATTTGATTCAGCACGTTGGAAACATCTTTTTTTGCAGAATCTGTGAAGGGATGTGCAAGAGTTTATTAATGCCTACAATGAAAAATTGAATATTGCCAGATAAAAACAAGAAAGATGCTATCTGTGAAACTGGTTTGTGATGTGTGGATTCATCCCACAGAGGTAAACCTTTCTTTGGAATCAGCAGGTTGGAAAGACTCTTTTTGTAGAATCTTTGAAAGGATATTTGAGAGCCCTTTGAGGCCTATGGTGAAAAATCAAATATCCTCACATAAAAGCTAGAATGAAGCTATCTGTGAAAATGCTTTGTGTTGTGTGTATTCATGTCAGAGTGTTAAAACTTTCTTTTGATTCAGAAGGTTGGAAATACTCTTTTTGAATAAACTATGATGGGACATTTTGGAGCACATTAAGGACTATGCTGAAAAACCAAATATTCTCAGATAAAAACTAGAAAAAATCTCTCTGTGAAAATTCCTTGTGATGTTTGCATTCATCTCACAGAGTAAAAACTTTCTTTTCATTCAGCAGGTTGAAACGCTTTTTGAAGAATCTGCAAATGAAATTTTGGGAGCCCAGTGAAGCCTTTGGTGAGAAACTGAATATCCTCAGATCAAAAACTAGAAAGAAACTATCTCTGAAACTGCTATGTGATGTGTGGATTTAATCTCACAGAGTTAAACCATTATTTTGATTCAGCAGATTGGAAACACTCTTTTTGCAAAATCTGTGAAGGGACATTCCAGAGCTTATTGTGGCCTGGAATGAAAAAGTGAGTATCTACAGGTTAAAAACTAGAAAGAAGCTATCTGTGAAACTTCTTTGTGATACGTGAATTCATCTAACAGAGTTAAACTTTTCTTTTGATTCAGAAGGTTGGAAAATCTTTTTTTGTAGAATCTGCGAATGGATATTTGGGAGCCCATTGATGGCTATGGTGAAAAACTGAATATTCCCACAAAAAAACTAGAAAGATGCTATCTATGAAACTGCTTTGTGATGTGTGGATTCATCTCCCAGAGTTAAACAATTCTTTTTCTTAACCAGTTTGAAAACACTGTACTTGTATAATCTGCAAAAAGCCTTCTGGGGGCCATTGAGGCCTATGGTGAAATATTGAATATCTTCAGATAAAAACTACAAAGAAGCTATCTGTAAAACTGCTTTGTGATGTTTGGATTCATCTCACAGAAATAAACCTTTCTTTGGATTCAGCAGATTGGAAAAACTCTTTTTGTTGGATCTGCAACAGGACATTCTGCAGCCCTTTGGGGCCCATGGTGTAAAACTGAATACCCTTAGATAAAAACTAGAAAGAAGCTATCTGAGAAATGGCTATGTAATGAGTGGATTCATCTCACTGAGCTCAACTTTTCGTTTGACTCAGCAGGTTGGGAATGCTCTGTTTACAGAATCTGTGAAGTGAGTTTTTGGAGCCTATTGAGGCCTATGCTGAAAAACTGAATATCCGAAGGTAAGAACTAGAATGAACCTAGCTGTGGAACTGTTTGTAATTTGTGGATTCATCTCACAGTGTTAAAACTTTCTTTTGATTCAGCCAGTTGGATAAACTTTTTTGCATGATCTGTGAAGGGGCTTTTTGGAGCCATTTGAAGCCTATGGTAAAAAAACAAATATTCTCTGATAAAAATTAGAAAGGAGCTATCTGTAAAACTGTTTTGTGATGTTTGGATTCATCTCACACAGATAAACCTTTCTTTCAATTTGACAGTATGGAAAACCTCTTTTTGTAGGATCTGGGAATAGACATTTCGGAGTCCTTTGAGGCCTATGGTGAAAAACTGAATATCCCCAGATAAAAACTTGAAAGAAGCTATCTGCAAAACTGTTTTATGTTGTGTGGATTTATCTCACAGAGCTAGACCTTTATTTTGAATCAGCAGGTTGGAAACACTCTTTTTGCAGAATCTGCAAAGAGACATTCTGGAGCCCATTGGGGTCTATGGTGAAAAATGAAATATCCCCAAATAAAAGCTAGAAAGAAACTATCTATGAAACTGCTTTGTTATGTGTGGATTCATCTCATGGAGTTAAACCATTGTTTTAATTAAACAAGTTGGAAACACTTCTTTTGTAGAATGTGTGAATGGATATTCCAGAACCCTTTGAGGTCTATGGTAAAAAACTGAATATCCCAAAATAAAAACAAAAACGAAGCTATCTGTGAAACTGCCTTGTGATGGTTGGATTCATCTCACAGAGTTAAACCTTTTTTTATTCAGCAGGTTGGAAACACTCTTTTTGTATAATCTGTGAAGGGACATTTGGGAACCCATTGAGACCTATGGCAAAAAACCAGGTATCCCCTGATAGAAGGTTGAAAGAACGTATTTGTGAAACTGCTTCCAAACGGGTGTATTCATCTCACAGAGTTAAACTTTTCTTTTATTCAGCAAATTGGATACACTCTTTTTGCAGAATATGCAAGTGGAACCGCTTGAGGCTTATGGTGAAAAACCGAATATCCCCTGAGAAAAAAACTAGAAAAGAGATATCTGTGAAACAGTTTTGTGATGTGTGGATTTGGATCACAGAGTTAAAACTTTCTTCTGATTCGAAAAGTTGTAGTCCCTTTTTTGATAGAATCTGTCTTGGGATATTCAGGAGCACTTTTAGCCAATGGTGAAAAATCAAATATCCCCTGATATAAGCTAGAAAGAAGCTTTCTGTGAAACTGCTTTGTGATGTGTGAATTCATCTCACAGAGTTGAAACTTTCTTTTGATTCAGCAGATTGAAAACAACTCCTTTTGCAGAATCCACGAAGGAACATTTATGAGCCCATTGAGACCTTTGGTGAAAAACCAAATATTCTCAGATAAAAACTAACTACAAAAACTGTCTGTGAGGCTTCTTTGGGATGTGTTGATTCATCTCATAGAGTTAAAACTTTCTTTTGATTCAGAGCATTAGAAACACTCTTTTTGTAGTATCTGCGAATGGACATTTGGAAGCCCATTGAGACCTATGATGAATAAATGAATATCCCCAGATTAAAAAAAAAAAAGAAAGAAGCTATCTGTGAGACTGCCTTGAGATGTCTGGATTCATCCTACAGAAATAAAACTTTTTTTGATTTAGCAGATTTGAAACACTCTTTTTGTAGGATCTTGAAAGAAACATTCCAGTGTCCCTTGAGGCCTATAGTGAAAAACAGAATATGCCTAGATATAAACTGGAAAGAAGGTATCTGTGAAACTGCTTTGTGATATTTGGATTCATCTCACAGAGCTAAACATTTCTTTAGATTCAGCATGTTGGAGAACCCCTTTTTGTAGGATCTGCGAAGGGATATTCCGGGGCCCACTGAGGCCTATGGTGAAAACTAAATATCACCAGATAAAAACAAGAAAGAAGCTATCAGGGAAACTGATTTGTGATGTGTTGATATATCTCACCGAGATAAACCTTTCTTTTGATTCAGCAGGTTGGAAACACACCTTTTGCAGAATCCACAAAGGGGCTTTCTGGAGTCCATTGAGGCCTGTGGTGAAAAACTGAATGTCTCCAGATGAAAACTACAAAGAAGCTATCTGTGAAACTGCTTTATGGTGTGTCAATTCATCTCCGAGTTAAAACTTTCTTTTGATTCAGCACGTTGGAAACACTCTTTTTGAACCATCTGTGAAGGGATGTTCTAGAACCCATCAGGCCTATGTTTAAAAAGTGCATATTTCCAGATAAAAACTAGAAAGAAACTATCTGTAAAACAGCTTTGTGATGTGTGGATTCATCTCAAAGAGTTAAAGCTTCCTTTTGATTCAGCAGGTTGGAACACTCTTTTTGACGAATCTGCAAAGAAATTTTCAGGAGCCAATTGAGGCCTATGGAGAAAAAAACGAATATTTCCAGATATAATCTGGAAAGAAACTATCAGTTAAATTGCTTTGTGATGTGTGTATTATCTCACAGACTTAAAGATTTCTTTTATCCTTTTATTCAGCAGGTTGGAAACACTCTTTTGCAGAATGTGGGAAAAAACATTTGGGAGCTTACTGAGGCCTATGCTGAAAAACCAAATATACTCAGATAAAAACTAGAAAGAAGCTATCGGTGACACTGCTTTGTGATGTGTGGATTCATCTCACAGCATTTAACCTTTCTTTTGATTCAGCAGGTTGGAAACAATCTTTTGTAGAATCTGAGAAAGGACATTCAGGAGCCCATTGAGGCCTGTGGTGAAAAACTGAATATCCCCAGATAAAAACTAGAAAGAAGCTATCTTTGAAACTGCTTTGTGATGCGTGGATTCAGCTCACAAAGCTAAAACTTCCTTTCTATTTAGGAGGTTGGAAACAGTTTTTTTTGTTGAATCTGCCAAGCAACATTCAGGATCCCATTGAGGCCTGTGGAGAAAAATTGAATTTTCCAGATAAAATTTTGAAAATTTTGAAAGAAACTATCTGTGCAACTGCTTTGTGTTGTGTAACCTTTCTTTTGATTCACCAGGTTGGAAATATTCTTTTTGCACAATCTGTGAAGGCCTATGTTAAAAACTGAATGTTTCCAGATAAAAACTGGAAAGAAGCTATCGGTAAAACTGCTTTGTGTTGTGTGGATTCATCCCAAAGAGTTAAAGTTTTCTTTTGGCTTAGCAGGTTGGAACACTCTTTTTGAAGAATCTTGAAAGGGACTTTCAAGAGCCAATTGAGGCCTAAGGAAAGAAAATGAATAAGTCCAGAAAAAAATTAGAAATAACCTATCTGTGAAAATGCTTTGTGATATGGGACTCATCTCACAGAGTTAAAGCTGTGTTATGATTCAGTAGGTTAAAAACACTCTTTTTGTAGAATCTGCAAATAGACATTCAGGATCCCATTGAGGCATATGGTGAGTTAAACCTCTCTTTCAATTCATCTCTTTGAGAGCACTCTTTTGGTAAAATCTGCGAAGGGACATTTTGGAGTGTGTTGAGGTTTAAGGTGAAAAATCGAATATCCCCAGACAAAAACTAGAAAGAATCTATCTGTGAAACTGCTGTGGGATGTGTGGAGTCATCTCACAAAGTTAAACCTTTCTTTTGATTCAGCAGTATGGAAAGAATCTTACCATGGAATCTGCAGAGGGACATTCAAGAGCCCATAGAGGTCTATGGTGAAAAATGGAATATTCCCAGATAAAAACTAGAAACTATCTGTGAAACTGGTTGGTGATGTGTGGATTCATTGCACAGAGTTTAATCTTTCTTTGGATTCAGCAGGTTGGAAACACTCTTTTTGTATGATCTTTGAGGGAACATTCTGGAATCAATTGACATCTATGAGGAAAACAAAATATCCCCACACAAAAACAAGAAAGACGCTATCTCTAAAACAGTTTTGTGATATGTGGATTCATCTGACAGAGCTCAACCTCCCTTTTGATTCAGCAGATTGGAAACACTCTTTTTGTAGGATCTGTGAAGGGACATTCCACAGCCCTTTAAGGCCTATAGTGAAAAATAGAATACCCATCAATAAAAACTAGAAAGTATCTATCTGTGAAACTGCTTTGTTATATGTGGATTGATCTCACAGAGTTTAAACTTTCTTTTAATTCAGCAGGTTGGAAACACTCTCTTTGTAAAATCTGTGATGAAACATTCAGGAAACCACCGAGGTCCTAGGGTGAAAAACTTAATTGCCCCAGATAAAAACTCAAAAGAAGCTATCTTTGAAAAGGCTTTGTGTTGTGTGAATTTATCTCACAGAGTTAAACCTTTCTTTTGATTCAGGAGATTGAAAACTGTCTTTTTTTGTACAATCTGCAAAAAGACATTCCAGAATTGATTGAGGCCTATGGTGAAAACCCAAATATCTCCAGGTAAAAACTAGAGCAAATCTCTACTGAAAATGGCTTGCGATGGTGGGTTCAGTTCACATAGTTCCTTTTCATTCAGCAGTATGGAAGTACTTTTTTACAGAATCTGTTTTTACCGAATATCCCCAGAAATAAACTAGAAAAAGCTAACTGTGAAACTCCTTTGAGATTTGTGGATTAATTTAAGAGTTAAACCATTCTTTTGATTCAGGACATTGGAAACACTCTTTTTGTAGAATCTGCTAAGGGACATTCAGGAGCCCATTGAGGCCTATGATGAAAAACTGAATAACCCCAGATAAAAAATAGAAAGAAGTTATCTGTGAAACTGCCTTGTGATGTGTGGATTCACATCATAGAGTTAAACTTTTCTTTAGATTCAGCAGGTTGAAAACAATCTTTTCTGTTCTCAAATTTTTGAAGAAACACTCAAGATCACACTGAGGCCTATGCTGAAAAAGAGAATATCCCCAAATAAAAACTAGAAAAAAAGCTATTTGTAAAACTTCCTTGTGATTTTTGGATTCATCTCACAGATATAAAACTTTCTTTTGACTTAGCAGGTTGGAAAACCTCCTTTTGAAGAATTTGTGAAGGGACATTCCAAAGCTTATTTAGGTCTCTGGTGAAAAACCGAATATCCCCAGATAAAAACTAAAAAGAAGCTATCTGTGAAGCTGCTGTGTTATGTATCACTTCATCTCACAATGTGAAAACTTTCTTTTGAATCAGCCGATTGGAAAATCTCTTTTTGTAGAATCTGTGAAGAGACATTCAGGAGGTAACTGAGGTATATTGTGAAAATCAAATATCCCCAGGTTAAAAACTAGAAAGAAGCTATCTGTGAAACAGCCTTGTTACAGGTGGATTCAGCTCACAGAGTTAAATCTTTCTTTTCATTCAGCAGGTTGGGAAGATTCTTTTTGTAGAATCTGCAAAGAAACATTCAGGAACACACTGAGGCTGATGGTGAAAACAGAATATCTTTAGATAAGAATTAGAAAAAACCACCCATGGAAATTTTTGGTTCTGTGTGGATTCACCTCAGAGTTTATCCTTTCTTTTTATTCAGAAGGTTGGAAACACTCTTTTTGTAGGATCTGCAAAGGGACATTTGGGAGCCAATTGGGGCCTATGTTGAAAAACAAAATATCCACAAATAAAAACTAGAAAGAAGCTATCTGTGAAACTTCTTCATGATGTGTGGATTCATCTCACAGAGTCAAATCATCCATTTGATTTAAGAGATTGGAAATACTCTTTTTGAAGTATCTGCAAATGGATATTTGGGAGCCCATTGAAGACTATGGTGGAAAATCTAATATCCCCAGAAAAAAACTAGAAAGAAGCTATCTGTTCAAATGCTTTGTGATGTGTGGATTCATCTCACAGAGTTTAACCTTTGTTTTGATTCAGCAGGTTGGAAACACACTTTGGTAGGATCTGCCAAGAGATATTCAGGAGCCCACTTATGTCTGTGGTAAAAAATGGAACATCCCCAGATAAACACTAGATAGAATCTATCTGTGAAACTGCTTTGTGATGTGTGGATTCACCTAAAGAGTTAAAACTTTCTTCTGAATCTGCAGGTTGGACACACTTTTTGTAAAATCTGCAAAGAAACATTCAAGAGCTCATTTTGACCTATGGTGAAAAATAGAATATCTACAGATAAAAACTAGAAAGGTGTTATCTTTGAAACTGCTTTGTGATGTGTGGATTCATCTTACAAAGGTAAAACTTTCTTTAAATTCATCAGGTTGCAAACAGTCTTTTTATAGAATCTGCAAAGGAACAGTCAGGAACCCATTAAGGCCTAAAAGGAAAAGCAGAATATCCACAGATAAAAACTAGGAAGACGCCATGTGTGAAACTGCTGTGCAATGGGTGCATTCATCTTACAGAGTTAAACCTTTGTTTTGATTCAGCAGGTTGGAAACACTCTTTTCATATAATGTGAGAAGAAATATTCAAGAGCCTATTGAGGCCTATGGGGAAAAAGGGAATATACCCAGATAAAAACTAGAAAGAAGCTGTCAGTGAAACTGCTTTTTGAAGTGTGGAATCATCTCCCAGAGTTAAAATTCTCTTTTGATAAAACAGCTTGAATAAACTCTTTTTGTAGAATCCGTGAAGGTACATTTGGGAGCCCACTAGGCCTATGGTAAAAAATCAAATATCCGCACTTAAAAACTACAAAGAAGCTATCTGTGAAACAGCTTTGTGATGTGTGGATTCATCTCAGAGTAAAACCTTCCTTTTGATTGAGCAGGTTGGAAACTCTCTTTTTATAGAATGTGCAAAGGGACCTTTGAGAGTCCATTGAGGCATATGTTGAAAAACCAAATATCTGCAGATTAAAAACTGGAAAGAATCTATCTTTGAAACTGCCTTGTCATGTGTAAATTTTTCTGACAGAGTTAAACCTTTCTTTTGTTTCAGCAAATTTGAAACACTCTTTTTGAAGAATCTGGGAAGGAACATTCAGGAACCCATTGAGGCCTATGGTGAAAAACACAATATCCAGAGTTGAAAACTAGGAAGGATCTATCTGTGAATCTGCTTTGTGTTGTGTGGGTTCAGCTACAGAGTTAAACATTGCTTTTGATTCTGCAGGCAGGAAACACTTTTTTTGAAGTATCTGTGAAAAGACATTTGGGAACCCACTTAGGCCTAGTTTATTGTCCTCAGAGAGTTAAATCTTTCTTTTGATTCAGTGGTTTGGAAACACTCATTATGAAGAAATATTTGGGATCTTATTGAGGCCTGTGATGAAACATTGAATTTCCCCAGATAAAAACTGTAAAGAAGCTATCTGTGAAACTTCTTTGCAATGTTTCAATTTGTCTCACAGATAAAACCTTTCTTTTGATTCAGGAGATTGGAAAAGCTCTTTTTGCAGTATCTGCAGAGACATTCAGGAGCCCTTTGAGGATTATGATGAAAAACCAAATATCTCTGGAGAGAAGCTAGAAAGAAGTTATCTGTGTAACTGCTTTGTGAGGTGTGGATTCTTCTCAGAGTATAACCTTTCTTTTGATTCTGCAAATTTGAAGCACTCTTTTTGTAGAATCTGCAAAGAGATATTTGGGAGCAAATTGAGGCTTATGGTGAAAAACAGAGTATCCCAAGATAAAAACTAGAAAGAAGCTATCTGTGAAACTGCTTTATGGTGTGTGGATTCATCTTGAGTGTTAACTTCTCTTTTGAATCTGCAGGTTGGAAACACTCTTTTTGTAGAATCTTTGAAGAATCTTTTAGGAGCTCATTGAGGCCTATATTGAAAAACCAAATATCCTTAGATTAAAAACTAGATAGATGCTATTTGTGAAACTGCTTTGTGATGTGTGGATTCACCTCACAGAGTTAATTTGCTTTTTTAATGGTTAAGTTGTAAACATTCTTTTTGTAGAATCTGTGAAGGGACATTCAAGAGCCCGTTGAGGCCTATAGTGAAAAAACAAATATCCCTAGATAAAAACTAGAAAGAAACTATCTGTGAAACTGCTTTGTGATTAGTGGATTCATGTCACTGAGTTAAACTTTAATTTTGATAAAGCATGTTGGAAACACTGTTTTTGTGGAATCTGTGAAGAAACATTTGGAAGGCTTTTAAGGCCTATGGTGAAAGACCGGATTTCCCCAATCAAAAATTTTAAAGAAGCTATTTGTAAAACTTTGTGATTTCTGGATTTGTCTCACAGAATGAAATCTTTATTTTTATTCATGATTTTGGAAACACTCTTTTTGTAGTATCTGTGAAGGGACATTCAGGATCCCATTGAGGCCTATGTTAAAAAACAGAATATCCCCCAAAAAACTAGAAAGAAGCTATCTGCGTAACTGCTGTGTAATATGCAGATACATATCACATAGATTAACCTTTCTTTTGATTCAGCAGATTGGAAACAGTCTTTTAGTAAGATCCACAAAAAGACATTCCAGTGGCCATTGAGGCCTATGGTGACAAAATAAATATCCTTAGATAAAAACTAGAAAAAAGCTATCTGTGAAACTGCTTTGTGATGCAAGGATTCATCTAGAGAGTTAAACTTTTCTTTTGAATGTGCAGGTTGGAAACAATCTTTTTGTAGAATCAGTGAAGAAATATTCGGGAGACTACTGGGGCCTATGATGAAGAACCAAATATCAACAGATAAAATATAGAAAGATGTTATTTGTGAAACTGCTTTGTGATATGTGGATTCATCTCACAGAGATAAAATGCTCTGTGGATAAGACAGTTTGAAAACACTCTTTTTGTAGAATCTGCAAAGAAACATTCAGGAGTCCATTGAGGACTACAGTAAAAAAATCAAATGCCCACAGATAAAAAGTAGAAAGAACCTCTTTGAGACTGCTTTGTGATGTAGGGATTCATCTTACAGAGTTAAATCACCTTCTTAGTTCAGCAGGTTGGAAACACTCTTTTTATAGGATGTGGGAAGAGACCTTCAGGATTCCATTGAGGTCTACATTAAAAACAAATCCCCAGATAAAAAATGGAAAGAAGCTATCTGTGAAACTGCTTTGTGATGTGTGGATTCATCTCACAGAGTGAAACCTTTCTTTTGATTCAGCAGTTTGGAAACATTATTTTTGTAGAATCAGCACAGGGACACTCGAGAGCTCTTTGAGGTCTATGGTGAAAACAGTAATACCCAGAGAAAAACTATAAAGAAGCTGTCTGTGAAACTGCTTTCTGATGTGTGGTTTCATCTATAGAGTTAAGTTTTTCTTTTGAATCTGCAGGTGGGAAACACTGTTTTTGTAGAATCTGTGAAGGGAAATTCAGGAGCCTATTGAGGCCTAATATGAAAATTGGAATATCCCCAGATAAAAACTAGAAAGAAGCTATGTGTGAAACGGCTTTGTGATGTTGTAATTCATCTCACAGAGTTAAAACTTTTTTTTTTTTATTCAGCTTGTTGGGAACACTATTTTTGTAGAATTTGCAAGGGGACATTTGGGAGCCCATTGAGGCCTATGGTGAAAAATGGAATATCCCCAGATAAAAATGAGAAAGAAGTTATTTGTGTAACTGCTTTGTGATGTGTGGATTCATCTCATGGAGTCAAATCTTCATTTTGATTCAGCAGGTTGGAAACACTTTTTTTTGCAGAATCTGTAAAGGTACATTTGGGAGCCCATTGAGGCCAATGGTAAAAGACAGAATATCCCAGAAAAAAACTAGAAAGATGATATTTGTGAAATTGCTTTGTATTATGTGGGTTTATCTACAGAGTTAATCCTTTCTTTTGATTCTGCAGGTAGGAAACACTCTTTATGTAATATCTGTGAAGGGAAATTTGGGAGCCCATTGAGGCCTAAGGCGTAAATCTGAATATCCACAGAAAAAAATTAGAAAGAAGCTATCTGTGAAGCTGCCATAAGATGTGGGGATTCCTTGCCTAATTTTAAAGCTTTCTTTTGATTCACCAGGTTTGAAACACTCTTTTTGCAGAATTTGCAAAGGGACATTCGGTAGCCCATTGAGGCCTATTGTGAAAAAAGAAAATACTCCCGAATAAAAAATAGAAAGATGCTATCTGTGAAACTGCGTTGTGATTTGTGGATGCATCTCACAGACTTAAAACTTTCTTTTGATTCCACAGGTTGGAAACATTCTTTTTGTAGGATCAGTGAAGGGACTTATGGGAGCCAATTGAAGCCTATGGTGAAAAGCCTAATATCCCCATTTAAACACCAGAACAAAGCTATCTGTGAAACTGCTTTGGGATGTGTGGATTCATCTAACAGAACTAAACCTTCCTTTGGATTCAGCAGGTTGGAAACCCTCTTTTTGTAGAATCTGCAAAGGGACATTTGGAGGACCATTGTTGCCTATGGTGAAAAACCAAACATCCCCGGATAAAAACTAGAAAAATGCTATCTATGAAAGTGCTTTGTGATTTTCTATTCATCTCACAGGGTTAAATCTTTGTTTTTATTAGCAGATTGGAACCACCCTTTTTGTAGAATCTGCAAAGGGACATTCTGGAGCCCATTGAGGCCTATTGTGAAAAACCAAATATTCCCAGATAAAAACCTCAAACAAGCTATCTGTGAAACTGCTTTGGATTGTGTGGATTCATCTCAAAGAGTTAATTTTTTTTTTCATTCAGTGAGTTGGAAACACTGTTTTTGCAGAATCTGAGAAGAAACATTAAAGAGCCCATTGAGGCCTATGGTTAAAATCAGAGTACCTACACGTTGTGCACAGGTACCTGAAAACTTAAGTATAATAATAATAATGAGAAAAATAAAAAAAAAGGAGACAGCAGCTTTCTGAGAAGCTTCTTTGGGATGTGTGCATTCATCTCACAGAGCTGAACCATTCTTTTCATTGAGAAGTTTGGAAACAGTTTTTTTTTTTTTTTTTTTTTTTTTTTAAGATCTGCCAAGCAATATTTGGGAGAACTTTGAGGCCTATGGTGAAAATGGAAATGTCTTCACATAAAAGCTAGAAAGAAGCTTTCTGTGAAACGGCTTTGTGATGGGTGAATTCATCTCACAGAGGTAAATGTTTCTTTTCATTGAGCAGTTTGGAAACTGTTCTTCTAGAATCCACAAAGGGATATTTATGAGTGTTTTCATGCCTATGGTGAAAAAGGAAATAGCTTCACATAAAAACGAGAAAAAAACTTTTAGAGAAACTACTTTCTGATGTGTGCTTTCTCCTCACAGAGTTGAGCCATTCTTTTGATTAAGCAGTTTTGAAACAGTCTTCTTGTAGAATCTACCAAGGGATATTTGGGAGTCGTTTGAAGCCTATGGTGAAAAAGGAATTGTCTTCACATAAAAACTAATAAGTAGCATTATGAGAAACTGCTTTGTGATGTGTGCATTCATTGCACGAGGTAAAGGTTTCTTTTCATTCAGCAGTTGGGCATCTCTGTTCTTCTAGAATCTGCCATGGGATATTTGTGAGTGCTCTGACGTCTATGGTGAAAAAGGAATTATCTTCACATAAAAACTAGATGGAAGCTTTCTGAGAAACTTCCTTGGGATGTGTGCCTTCATCCCATGGAGTTGAACCATTGTTTTTATTGAGCAGCTTTGAAACAGTCTTTTTGTAGAATCAGCCAAAGGATATTTGGGAGCTCTTTGAGGCATATGGAGAAAAAGGAAATGCCTTCACTTAAAAACTAGAAAGAAGCTTTCTGAGAAACTGCTTTGCAATGTGGGCATTCATCTCACAGAGGTAAAGGTTTTTTATTGAGTAGTCTGGAAACTCTGTTCTTCTAAAATCTGCAAAGGGATATTTGTGAGTGCCTTGAGGCCTGTGGTGAAAAAGGAAATATCTTCACATAAAAACCAGACAGAAGCTTTCTGAGAAACTTCTTAGTGATGTGTGCATTCATTTCACAGAGCTGAACCATTCTTTTCATTAAGCAGTCTGGAAACAGTCTTTTTTATGATCTACTAAGCGATATTTGGGAGCTCTTTGATACCTATGGTGAAAATGGAAATGTCTTCACCTAAAAGCTAGAAAGAAGTTTTCTGTGAAACTGCTTTGTGATGTTTCAATTCATCTCACAGATGTAAACATTTCTTTTCATTAAGCAGTTTGCAAACTCTGTTTTTCTGGAATCTGCAGAGGGATATTTGTGAGTGCTTTGAGGCATATGGTGAAAAAAGAAATATCTTCACATAGTAACTAGACAGAAGCTTCGAGGGAAACTTCTTCATGATGTGTACATTCATCTTACAGAGTTGAACCATTCTTTTGATTGAGCAGTTTGGAAACAGTGTTTTTGTAAAATCTGCCAAGGTATATTTGTGAACACTTTGAGGCTTATTGTGAAAAACAAAAGATCTCCACATAGAAACCAGAAAGAATCTTTCTGAAAAACTGCTTTGTGATGTGTGCATTAATCTCACAGAGGTTAACGGTTCTTTTCATTGACCAGTTTGGAAACTGTGTTCTTCTAGAATCCACAAAGGGATATTCGTGAGCAATTCATGGCCTATGGTGAAAAAGGAAATATCTTCACATAAAAACTAGAGAGAATCCTTCTGAGAATCTTCTTTGTGATGTGTGCATTCATCTCACAGAGTTGAACCATTGTTTTGATTGAGCAGTTTGGAAATAGTCTTTTTGTAGAATCTCCAAGGGATATTTATGAGCACATTGAGACCTATGGTGAAAAAGGAAATGTCTTCCCATAAAAACTAGACAGAAGTTCTCTGAGAAACTTCTTTGTGATGTTTGTATTCATCTCATAGAGTTGAACCATAGTTTTGACTGCGCAGTTTGGAAACAATCTTTTGTAGAATCTGACAAGGAATACTTGGCAGCTCTTTGAGGCCTGTGGTGAAAAAGGAAATGTCTTCACATAAAAACTCTTAAGAAGCTTTCTGAGAAACTGCTTTGTGATGTGTGCATTCATCTCACAAAGGTAAACGTTTCTTTTCACTAAGCAGTTTGGAGACTCTGTTCTTCCAGAATCTGCAAAAGGATATTTGTGATTGATTTGAGGCCTATGGTGAAAAAGGAAATATATTCACATAAAAAATAGGCAGAAGCTTCCTGAGAAACTTATTTCTGATGTGTGCTTTCATGTCACATGTATAAACATTTGTTTTCATTGAGCAGATTGGAAACATTGTTCTTCTAGAATCTGCAAAGGTATTTTAGTGAGAACTTAGAGGCCTATGGTGAAAAAGTAAATATCTTCTCATAAAAACTAGACAGAAGATTTCTGAGAGACTTCTTTGTGATGTGTGTGTTTATATCACAGAATTGAACCATTCTTTGACTGAGCAGTTTGGAAACAGTCTTTTTGTAGAAACTGTCAAGTTATATATGGAGTGCTTTGAGGCCTATGTTGAAAAAGGAAATGTCTTCACATAAAAACTAGAAAGAAGCTTTCTGAGAAGCAGCTTCCTGATATGTGCATTCAACTCACAGAGGTAAATGTTCCTTTTCATTGAGCAGTTTAGAAACTCTGTTCTTCTTGAATCTGCAAAGGGATATTTGGGAGCACTTTGAGCCCTATAGTTAAAAAGAAATATCTTCACATAAATACTTGATGGAAGCTTTCTGAGAAACACGTTTGTGATGTCTGCATTCATCTCACAGATTTGAACCATTCTTTTGATTGAGCAGTTTGGAAACAATGTTTTGGAGAATCTGACAAGTGATATTTAGGAGCGTTTGGAGGCCAGTGTTGAAAAAGGAAATATCTTCACATAAAAACTAGAAAGATACTTTCTGAGAAACTGCTTTGTGATGTGTACATTCATCTCACAGAGGTAAATATTTCTTTTATTTGAGCAGATTGGAAACTCTGTTCTTCTAGAACCTGCAAAGGGATATTTCTGAGTGCTTTGAGACCTATGGTGAAAAAGGAAATATCTTTATATAAGAACTAGACAGAAGCTTTCTGAGAAATTTCTTTGTGAAGTGTGCATTCATCTCACAGAACTGAACCATTCTTTTGATTGAGCAGTTTGGAAACAGTTTTTTGGAGAACCTCCCATGAAATAATTGGGAGAGATGCGAGGCCTATGGTAAAATGAGAAATATCTTCACATCAAAACAAGAAAGAAGTTTTCTGAGAAACTTATTTCTGATGTGTGCATTCATTTTCCAGAGGTAAACATTTCTTTTAATTCAGCAGTTTGAAATCTGTGTTCTTTTAGAATCTGCAAAGGGATATTTGTCAGTGCTTTGAGGCCTATGGTGAAAAAGGAAATATCTTCACATTAAAACTAGACAGAAGCATTCTGAGAACCTTCTTTGTGATGTGGGATTTAATCTCACAGAGTTGAACCATTCTTTTGATTGAGCAGTTTGCATTCATCTCACAGAGCTTAACCATTCTTTTGATAGGGCAGTGTGGAAACAGTCTTATAGTAGAATACACCAAGGGATATTTGGGAGTGCATTGAAGCCTGTGGTGAAAAAGGAAATGTCTTCACATAAAAACTAGAAAGAAGCATCCTGAGAAATTGCTTTGTGATGTGTGCATTCAACTCACAGAGGTAAACATTTCTTTTCATTGAGCAGTTTGGAAACTCTGTTCTTCTGGAATCTGCAAAGGGATATTTGTGAGTGCTTTGATGCCTGTGGTGAAAAAGGAAATATCTTCACATAAACACAGACAGAAGATATTGGAGAAACTGCTTTGTGATTTGTGCATTCATCTCAGAGAAGTAAACGATACTTTTCATTGAGCAGTTTGGAAACTCTGTTCTTCAAGGATCCAGAAAGGGATATTTGTGAGTGCTTTGAGGCCTGTAGTGAAAAAGGAAATGTCTTCACATAAAAACTACAAAGAAGCTTTCTGAGAAACTTCTTGTGATGTGTGCATTCATCTCAAAGATCTGAACAATTCTTTTGATTGAGCAGTTTGGAAGCAGTCTTTTTGCAGAATCTGCCAAGAAATATTTGGGAGCGCTTTGAGGCCTATGGTGAAAAAGGAATCGTCTTCACATAAAAACTAGAAAGAATCTTTCTTAGAAACTGCTTTGTGATGTGTGCATTCATCTCACAGAGGTAAACAATTCTTTTCATTGAGCAGTTTGGAAACTGTGCTCTAGAATCTGCAAAGGGATATTTTTGAGTGCATTGTGGCCTGTGGTGAAAAATGAAGTGTCTGCACATAAAAACTAGAAAGAAGCTTTCTGAGAAACTGCTTTGTGATGTGTGTATTCAACTCACAGAGGTAAACTTTTCTTTTCATTGAGCAGTTTGTAAACTCTGTACTTCTAGAATTTTCCAAGAGATATTTGGGAGCACTTTGAGGCCTATGGGGAAAAAGGAAATATCTTCACATTTATAGTAGACAACAGTTTTCTGAGAAACTTCTTTGAGATGTGCACTTTCATCTCACAGAGTTGAACCATTCTTTTGATTGAACAGTTTAGAAACAGCCTTTTTGCAGAATCTGCCATCAGATATTTGGGAGTGATTGGAGTCCTGTGGTGAAAATGGAAATGTCTTCACATAAAAACTATAAAGAAGCTTTCTGAGAAACTGCTTTATGTTGTGTGCATTCAGCTCACAGAGGTAAAAGTTTCTTTTCATTGAGCAGTTTCGAATCTGTGTTTCTAAAATCTGCAAAGGACTATTTGAGAGCACTTTGAGGCCTATGGTGAAAAAGGAAATATCTTTGCATAAAAACTAGACAGAAGTTTTTGGAGAAACTTCTTTGTGATGTGTGCAGTCACCTCAGAGAGTTGAACTATTCTTTTGATTGAGCAGTTTGGATACACTCTTTTTGTAGGATCTTCCAAAGGATATCTGGGAGTGCTTTGAAACCTATGGTGAAAAAGGGAATCTCTTCACATAAAATCAAGAAAAATGCTTTCCAAGAAACTGGTTGGTGATGTGTTCATTCATCTCACAGAGGTAAAGTTTTCTTTCCATTGAGCAGTTTAGAAACTCTGTACTTCTAGAATCTGAGATATTTGTGAATTGAGATATTTGTGAATTCTAGAATCTGGGATATTTGTGAGCACTTTGAGGCCTATGGTGAAAAAGCAAATATCTTCACATAAAAATAGACAGAAGCTTTCTGAGAAACTTCTTTGTGATGCGTGCATTCTTCTCACAGAGTTGAACCATTGCTTAGATTCAGCAGTTTGGAAAAAGTCTTTTTGTAGAATCTGCAAAGGAATATTTGGGAGTACTTTGAGGCCTATGGTGAAAAAAGAAATATCTTCACATAAAAACAAGGCAGCAGCTTTCTGGGAAACTGCTATGTGATGAGTGCATTCATCTCACGGATGTAAATTATTCTTTTCATTGAGCAGTTTGGAAACTCTTTTTCTATAATCTGCAAAGGAAGATTTGTGAGCACTTTGAGGCCTGTGGTGAAAAAGGAAATATCTTCATATGAAAACTAGACAGAAGCTTCCAGAGAAACTTCTTTTGTGACGTGTGCATTCACCTCACAGGGTTGAACTATTCTTTTGATTGAGGAGTTTGGAAACATCTTTTTGTAGGATCTTCCAAAGGATACTTGGGAGTGCTTTGAGGCCTACAGTGAAAAAGGAAATATCTTCACATAAAAATTAGAAAGAAGCTTTCAGAGAAACTGCTTTATGATGTGTGCACTCATCTCACAGAGGTAAACGATTCTTTTCATTGAGCAGTTTGGAAGCTGTTCTTCTAGAATGTGACAAGCGATATTTGATACCACTTTGAGGCCTATGGTGAAAAAGGAAATATCTTCACACAAAAACTAGTAAGAAGCTTTCTCAGAAACTGCTTTGTGATGTGTGCATTCAACTCACAGAAGTAAACCTTTCAATCCATTGAAGAGTTTGGAAACTCTGTTCTTCTAGAATCTGCAAAGACATATTTTTCAGTGCTTTGAGGCCTATGTTAAAAAAGGAGTTATTTTCACATAAAAATTAGACAGAAGTTTTCTAAGAAAAGTCTTGTGATGTGTGCATTCATCTCACAGGGTTGAACCATTCCTTTGATTGAGCAGTTTGGAAACAGTCCTTTTTAGAAACTGCCAAGGGATATTTTGGAGCACTTTTAGGCATATGGTGAAAAAGGAAATGTCTTCACATAAAAACTAGAAAGAACTTTTCAGAGAAACTGATTTGTGATGTGTGCATTCATCTCGCAGAGGTAAACTTTTCTATTCATTGAGCAGTTTGGAAACTCTGTTCTTCTAGAATCTGCAAAGGGATATTTGTGAGTGCTTAGAGGCCTATGGTGAAAAAAGAAATATGTTCACATAAAAACTATACAGAAGATTTCTGAGAAACTTCTTTGTGATATGTGCATTAATTTCACAGAGCTGAAACATTGTTTGATTGAGCAGTTTGGAAACAGCCTTTTTGGAGAATCTTCCAAGGGATATTTGGGAGTGCTTTGAAACCTATGGTAAAAAAGGACATATCTTCACATAAAAACTATAGAGAAGCTTTCTGAGAAACTGCTTTGTGATGTGTGCATTCGTCTCACAGAGGTAAACGTTTCCTTTCATTCAGCAGTTCTTAAACTCTGTTCTTCTAGAATCTGCAAAGGGATACTTGTCAGTGCTTTGACGCCTATGGTGAAAAGGGAAATATCTTCCACTAAAAACTAGACAGAAGGTTTCTGACAACTTTCTTTGTGATGTATGCATTCATCTCACAGAGTGGAAACGTTCTTTTGATTGAGCATTTCATGTTTACCTCACAGAGTTGAACTGTTCTTTTGATACAGCAGTTTGGAAACAGTCCTTTTGTAGAAACTGCCAAGGGATATTTGGGAGTGCTTTGAGGCCTATGGTGAAAAAGGAAATATCTTCACATAAAAACTGGACAGAAGCTTTCTGAAAAACTTCTTTGTGATTTGGGCATTCATCTCACAGAAGTAAACAATTCTTTTCATTGAGCAGTTTGGAAACTCTTTTCTTCTAGGATCTGCAAAGGTATATCAGCACTTTGAGGCCTTTGGTGAGAAACGAACTATCTTCACATAAAAACTAGACAGAAGCTTTCTGAGAAAATTTCTTGTAATGGGTGCATTCTTCTCACGGAGTTGAACCATTCTTCTGATTGAGCAGTTTTGAAACTGTCTTTTTGTATAATCTGCCTAGTGATAGTTGGGAGCGCTTTGAGGCCTATGGTGAAAAAGCCAATGTCTTCACATAAGAACTAGAAAGAAGCTTTCTGATAAACTGCTATGTGATGTGTGCATTAATCTCACAGAGGTGAAAGTTTTTTTCTTTGAGCAGTTTGGAAACTCTGTTTTTCTAGAATCTGCAAAGGGATATTTTTGAGCACTTTGAAGCCTATGTTGAAAAAGGAAATATCTCACATAAAAACTAGACAGAAGATTTCTGAGAAACTGCTTTGTGATGTGTGCATTCACCTCACAGAGGTCAACATTTCTTTTCATTGAGCAGTTTGGAAACTTTTTCTATAATCTGCAAAGGGATATTTGTGAGCACCTTGAGGCCTGTGTTGAAAAAGGAAATATCTTCACATAAAAACTAGACAGAAGATTTCTGAAAAACTTCTTTGTGATGTGTGCATTCACCTCAGAGAGTTGAACCATTCTTTTGATTGAGCAGTTTGGAAACAGTCTTTTCATAAAATCTTACAAGCAATATTTGGGAGTGCTTTGAGGCCTATGGTGAAAAGGGAAGTGTGTTCACATAAAAACTAGAAAGAGGCTTTCTGAGAAACTAATCTGCGATGTGTGCATTCATCTCAGAGAGTTAACTGTTTCTTTCCATTGAGCAGTTTGCAAACTCTGTTCTTCTTGAATCTGCAATGGTATATTTCTGAGTGCTTTGAGTCCTGTGGTGAAAAAGGTGGTATCTTCAGTTAAAAACTAGACAGAAGCTTTCTGAAAAACTTCTTTGTGATGTGTGCATTCGTCTACAAGATTTGATCCATAGTTCTGATTGAGCAGTTTGGAAACAGTCTTTTTGTGGAATCTGCAAAGTGATATTTGTGAGTGCTCTGAGGCCTATGATGAAAAAGGAAATATCTCCACACAAAATCTAGACAGAAGCTTTCTGAAAAAGTTCATTGTGATGTCTGCATTCATCTCACAGAATTGATCCATTGCTTTGATTGAGCAGCTCACATTCATCTCACAGATTTCAACCATTCTTTTGACTGAACTGTTTGGAAACTGTCTTTTTGTGCAATCTGCCAAGGGATATTTGGGAGTGCTTTACAGCTATTGGGAAACAGGAAATGTCTTCACATAAAAATTAGAAAGATGCTTTCTGAGAAACTGCTTTGTGATGCAGGCATTCATCTCACAGAGTTGAACCCTTCTTTTGATTGAGCACTTTGGGAACAGTCTTTTTGTAGAAACTGCCAAGGGATATTTGGGAGCACTTTGAGGCCTGTGGTGAAAAAGAAAATGTCTTCACATAAATAGTAGACAGAAGCATTCTGAGAAACTCCTGTGTGATGTGTGCATTTGTCTCACAGAAGTAAAGGTTTCTTTTCTTTTTTTTTTTAAAACATAAGGTGAATAATAATTTATGTCTCCCATTTAAACATTTTCCAACTCACAGCAAATTTTCTTCCTTGGCACATTGGTTAAATTTGTTTTTTTATTGGTTTTTATTTTATTTAATTTTATTATTATTATACTTTAAGTTTTAGGGTACATGTGCACAATGTGCAGGTTAGTTACATATGTATACATGTGCCATACTGGTGTGCTGCACCCATTAACTCGTCATTTAGCATTAGGTATATCTCCTAATGCTATCCCTCCCCCCTCCACCCACCCCACAACAGTCCCCAGAGTGTGATGCTCCCCTTCCTGTGTCCATGTGTTCTCATTGTTCAATTCCCACCTATGAGTGAGAACATGTGGTGTTTGGTGTTTTGTCTTTGCCATAGTTTGCTGAGAATGATGGTTTCCAGCTTCATCCATGTCCCTACAAAGGACATGAACTCATCATTTTTTATGGCTGCATAGTATTCCATGGTGTATATGTGCCATGTTTTCTTAATCCAGCCTATCATTGTTGGACATTTTGGTTGGCTCCAAGTCTTTGCTATTGTGAATAGTGCTGCAATAAACATACGGGTGCATGTGTCTTTATAGCAGCATGATTTATAATCCTTTGGGTATGTACCCAGAAATGGAATGGCTGGGTCAAATGGTATTTCTAATTCTAGATCCCTGAGGAATCACCAGACTGACTTCCACAATGGTTGAACTAGTTTACAGTCCCACCAACATTGTAAAAGTGTTCTTATTTCTTCAAATCCTTTCCGTCACCTGTTGTTTCCTGACTTTTTAATGATTGCCATTCTAACTGGTGTGAGATGGTATCTCATTGTGGTTTTGATTTGCATTTCTCTGATGGCCAGTGATGATGAACATTTTTTCATGTGGTTTTTGGCTGCATAAATGTATTCTTCTGAGAAGTGTCTGTTCATATCTTTCACCCACATTTTGATGCAGTTGTTTGTTTTTTTCTAGTATATTTGTTTGAGTTCATTGTAGATTCTGGATATTAGCCCTTTGTCAGATGAGTTGATTGCAAAAATTTTCTTCCATCCTGTAGGTTGCCTTTTCACTCTGATGGTAGTTTCTTTTGCTGTGCAGAAGCTCTTTAGTTTAATTAGATCTCATACGAAAATTTTGGCTTTTGTTGCCTTTGCTTTTGGTGTTTTAGACATGAAGTCCTTCCCGTGCCTATGAAATGCTTGCCCATGACTATGTCCTGAATGTTATGGCCTAGGTTTTCTGCTAGGGTTTTTATGGTTTTTGGTCTAACATGTAAGTCCTTAATCCATCTTGAATTAATTTTTTATAAGGTTCAAGGAAGGGATCCAGTTTCAGCTTTCTACATATGGCTAGTCAGTTTTCCCAGCACGATTTATTAAATAGGGAATCCTTTCTCCATTGCTTGTTTTTGTCATGTTTGTCAAAGATCAGATAGTTGTAGAAATGCAGCATTATTTCTGAGGGCTCCGTTCTGCTCCATTGGTCTATATCTCTGTTTTGGTATCAATGCGATGCTGTTTTGGTTACTGTAGTCTTGTAGTGTAGTCTGAAGTCAGGTAACATGATGCCTCCAGCTTTCATCTTTTGGCTTAGGATTGACTTGGCAATGCAGGTTCTTTTTTGGTTCCATATGAAGTTTAAAGTAGTTTTTTCCAGTTCTCTGAAGAAAGTCACTGGGAGCTTGATGGGGATGGCATTGAATCTATAAACTACTTTGGGTTGTATGGCCATCATGGAGTGTTCTTCCATTTTGTTTGTATCCTCTTTTATTTCATGGAGCAGTGGTTTTAGTTCTCCTTGAAGAGGTCCCTCACATCCCTTGTAAGTTGGATTCCTAGGTATTTTATTCTCTTTGAAGCAATTGTGAATGGGAGTTCACTCATGATTTGGCTCTCTGTCTTTTATAGGTGTATAAAAATGCCTGTGATTTTTGCACATTGATTTTGTATCCTGAGACTTTGCTGAAGTTGCCTATCAGCTTAAAGAGATTTTGGGCTGAGAAGATGGGGTTTTCTAGATATACAATCATGTCATCTGCAAACAGGGACAATTTGACTTCCTCTTTTCCTAATTGAATACCCTTTATTTCCTTCTCCTGCCTGATTGCCTTGGCCAGAACTTCCAACACTATGTTGAATAGGAGTGGTGAGAGAGGACGTCCCTGTCTTGTGCCAGTTTTCAAAGGGAATGCTTCCAGTTTTTGCCCATTCAGTATGATATTGGCTGTGGGTTTCTCATAAATAGCTCTCATTATTTTGAGATACGTCCCATCAATACTTAATTTATTGAGAGTTTTTAGCATGAAGCGTTGTTGAATTTTGTCAAAGGCCTTTTCTGCATCTATTGAGATAATCATGTGGTTTTTGTCTTTGATTCTGTTTATATGCTGGATTACATCTATTGAATTGTGTATGTTGAACCAGCCTTGCATCCCAGGGATGAAGCCCACTTGATCATGGTGGATAAGCTTTCTGTTGTGCTGCTGGATTCTGTTTGCCAGTATTTTATTGATGATTTTTGCATCAATGTTCATCAAGGATATTGGTCTGAAATTCTCTTTTTTTTGTTGTGTCTCTGTCAGGCTTTGGTATCAGGATGATGCTGGACTCAGAAAATGAGTTAGGGAGGATTCCCTCTATTTTATAGATTGGAATAGTTTCAGAAGGAATGGTACCAGCTCCTACTTTTTCCGCTGGTAAAATTCGGCTGTGAATCCATCTGGTCATGGACATTTTGGTTTGTAAGCTATTAATTATTGCCTCAATTTCAGATCCTGTTATTGGTCTATTGAGAGATTCAACTTCTTCCTGGTTTAGTCTTGAGAGGGTGTATGTGTAGAAGAATTTATCCATTTCTTCTAGATTTTTTAGTTTATTTGCATAAAGGTGTTCATGGTATACTCTGATGGTAGTTTGTATTTCTATGGGATCAGTGGTGATATCCCCTTTATCATTTTTAATTGTGTCTATTTGATTCTTCACTCTTTTCCTCTTTATTAATCTTGGTAGCCGATTTATCAATTTTGTTGATCTTTTCAGAAAACCAGCTCCTGGGTTCATTGATTTTTGAAAGGTTTTTTGTGCCTCTATTTCCTTCAGTTCTGCCCTGATCTTAGTTATTTCTTGCCTTCTGCTAACTTTTGAATGTGTTTGCTCTTGTTTCTCTAGTTCTTTTAATTGTGACATTAGGTTGTCAATCTTAGATCTTTCCTGCTTTTTCTTGTGGGCATTTAGTACTATAAATTTCCCTCTACACACTGCTTTGAATGTGTCCCAGAGATTCTGGTATGTTGTGTCTTCTTTCTCGTTGGTTTCAAAGAACATCTTTCTTTCTGCCTTCATTTCGTTATGTACCCAGTAGTCATTCAGGAGCAGGTTGTTCAATTTCCATGTAGTTGTGTGGTTTTGAGTGAGTTTCTTAATCCTAAGTTGTAGTTTCATTGCACTGTGGTCTGAGAGAGAGTTTGTTATAATTTCTGTTCTCTTACAATTGCTAAGGAGTGCTTTACTACCAACTATGTGGTCAATTTTGGAATAGGTGTGGTGTGGTGCTGGAGAGAATGTATATTCTGTTGGTCTGGGGTGGAGAGTTCTGTAGATGTCTATTAGGTCCTCTTGGTGCAGAGCTGAGTTCAATTCCTGGATGTCCTTGTTAAATTTCTGTCTCATTGTTCTGTCTAATGCTGACAGTGGTGTTTTAAATTCTCCCATTAATATGTGGGAGTCTAAGTCTCTGTGTATGTCACTAAGGACTTGCTTTATGTATCTGGGTGCTCCTGTATTGGGTGCACATATATTTAGGATAGTTAACACTTCTTGTTGAATTGATCCTGTTACCATTACATAATGGCCTTCCTTGTCTCTTTTGATCCTTGTTGGTTTAAAGTCTGTTTATCAGAGACTAAGATTGCAACCTCTGTCATTTTTTGTTTCCATTTGCTTGGCAGATCTTCCATTTACTTACTTTGAGTCTATGTGTGTGTCTGCACGTGAGATGGGTTTCCTGAATACAACACACTGATGGGTCTTGTATCCTTTTCCAATTTGTCAGTCTGTCTTTTAATTGAAGAGCTTCACCCATTTACATGCCCGTTTAACATTTTTATGTGTGAATTTGATCCTGACATTGTGATGTTAGCTGGTTATTTTCCTCGTTAGTTGATGCAGGTTCTTCCTAGCCTTGATGGTCTTTACATAGTCTTTTTGTAGAATCTGCCAATTGATATTTGGGAGTTCTTTGAGGACTATGGTGAAAAAGGAAATGTCTTCAAGACATGGAAAGAAGCTTGCTGAGAAACTGCTTTCTGCTGTGTACATTCATCTCACAGAGTTAAAATTTTCCTTTCATTGAGCCGTTTGGAAAGTCTACTCTTCTAGAATCTGCAAAGGGATATTTGTGATCGCTGTGAGGACTATGGTTAAAAAGGAAATATCTTCACATAAAAACTAGAAAGAAGCCTTCTGAGAAACTGCTTTGTGATGTGTGCATTCATCACACAGAGATAAACATTTCTTTTCATCGAGCAGCTTGGAAACTCTGTTCTTCTAGAATCTACAAAGGGATATTTGTGAGCGCATTGAGGTCTACAGTGAAAAAGAAATCATCTTCACATAAAAACTAGACCAAAGTTTTCTGAGAAACTTCTTTGTGATGTGTTCATTCATCTCACAGATTTTAACCATTCTTTTGATTGAGCAGTTTGGAAAGAGACTTTTTGTAGAATCTGCCAAGGGAAATTTGGGAGGGCTTTGGGGCCTACGGTGAAAAAGGAAATGTCTTCATATAAAAACTGTTCAGAAGCTTTCTGAGAAACTGCTTTGTGATGTGTGTATTCCTTTCAAAATGTAAATGCTTCTTTTCATTGAGCAGTTTGGAAAACCTATTCCTCTAGAATCCACAAAGGGATACTTCTTAGCGCTTTGAGGCCTATGTTGGAAAAGGAAATATCTTCACATAAAAACTAGACAGAAGCTTTCTGAGAAACTGCTTTGTGATGTGTGCATTCATCTAACATAGGTAAAAGTTTCTTTTCATTGAGCAGTTTGTAAACTGTTCTTCTTAAATCTGCAAAGGGATATTTTTGATCAATTTGAAATCTGTGTTGAAAAAGGAAATATCCTCACATAAAAACTAGACAGAAGTATTCCTGGAAACTGCTTTCTGATGTGTGCATTCATCTAACAGAGATAAACGTTTCTTTTCATTGAGCAGTTTGGCAACTCTGTTCTTCTGCAATCTGAAAAGGAATATTTGTGATCACTTTGAAAACTATGGTGAAAAAGGAGGTATCTTCTCATTAAAACCAGAAGGAAACTTTCTGAGAAACTTCTTTCTGATGTGTGCATTCATCTCACAGAGTTGAACCATTCTTTTGATTGAACAGTTTAGAAACAGTCTTTTTGTAGAATCTGCCAAGAAATATTTCAGAGCACTTTGAGGCCTATGGTGAAAAAGGAAATATCTTCACAGAAAAACTAGAAAGAAGGTTTTGGAGAAACAGCTTTGTGATGTGTGCATTCATCTCACAGAGGTAAATGTTTCCTTTCATTAAGCAGTATGGAAACACTGTTCTTCCAGAATCTGCAGAAGGATATTTGTGGGAGTTTTGATAACTATGGTGAAAAATGAAGTATCTTTACATAAAAACTAGATAGAAGTTTTCTGAGAAACTTCATTGTGATGTGTGCATTCATCTCACAGAGTTAAATAATTATTTTCACTGAGCAGTTTGCAAACAGTCTTTTTGTGGATTCTGCCAATGGATATTTGGGAGCACTTTGACACCTATCATGGAAAAGAAATATCTTCACATAAAACTACACAGAAACATTCTGAGAAACTTCTTTGTGATGTGTGCATTATCTCACAGAGTTGAACCTTTCTTTTGAATTAGCAGTTTTGAAACACTCTTTTTGTAGAATCTGCAAGTGGATATTTGGAGCACATTGAGGCCTATGGTAGAAAAGGAAATATCTTCACATAAAAACTACACAGAAGCATTCTGAGAAACTTCTTTGGATGTGTGAATTCATCTCACAGATTTGAAAGTTTGTTTTGATTGAGCATTTTTGAAATGCTCTTTTTGTAGAATCTGCAAGTGCATATTTGGAGATCTTTGGGTCCTATTGTTTAAAAGGAAATATCTTCACAAAAAAACTATCTGAGAAACTTCTTCGCAATGTTTGTATTCATCTCACAGAGTTGAACCTCCATTTTGATTGAGCAGTTTTGAAACACTCTTTTTGTAGAATCTGCAAGTGGATATTTGTAGTGCTTTCAGGCCTATTGTGGAAAAGGAAATATCTTCACATAAAAACTACACAGACACATTCTCAGAAACTTCTTTGTGATGTGTGCATTTATCTCACAGAGTTGAACCATTCTTTTGATTGAGCATTTTGGTAACACCCTTTTTGTAGAATCTGCAAGAGGATATTTGGACAGCCTTGAGGCCTATGATGTAAAAGGAAATATCTTCACATAAAAACTGCACAGAAGCATTCTTAAAAACTTCCTTGTGATGTGTGCATTCAAATTTCAGAGTTGAATCTTTCTTTTGATTGAGCAATGCTGTATCTCTCTTTTTGTAGAATCTGCAAGTGGATATATGGAGCCCTTTGCGGCCTACAGTGGAAAAGAAAATATTGTCACATAGAAACTACACAGAAGCATTGTGAGAAACTTCCTTGTGATGTGTGCATTCATCTCACACAGTTGAACCTATCTTTCAATAGAGCACTTTTGAAACACTTTTTTGTGGCATCTCCAAGTGTATATTTGGAGTGCTTTGAGGCCTGTTGTGGAAAAGGAAATATCTTTACATAAAAACTACACAGAAGCAATCTGAGAAACATCTTTGTGATGTGTACATACATCTCACAGAGTTGAACCTTTCTTTTGATTGAGCAGTTTTGAAACACTCTTTTTGTATAATCTGCAAGTGGATATTTAGAGTGCTTTGAGGCCTATGGTGGAAAAAGAAATATCTGCAAAAAGAAACTACTCAGAAGCATTCTGAGAAACTTCTTTGTGATGTGTGCATTCATCTCACAGAGTTGAATATATCTTTTGATTGAGCAGCTTTGAATCTCTCTTTTTGTAGAATCTGCAAGTGGATATTTGGAGCCCTATGTGGCCTATGGTGGGAAAGGAAATATCTTCACCTAAAAACTAGACAGAAGCTTTCTGAGAAACTTCTTTGTGATGTGTGCATACATCTCACAGATCTCACAGAGTTGAATCATTGGTTTGATAGAACAGTTTGGAAACTGTCTCTTTGTAGAATCTGCAAAGGGATCTTTGGGAGCACTTTGAGGCCTATGGTGAAAAAGGCAATGTCTTCACATAAAAACTAGAAAGAAGCTTTCTGAGAAACTGCTTTGTGAGGTGTGTATTCGTCTCACAGAGCTAAAAGTTTCTTTTCATTGATCACTTTTGAAACTGTTCTTCTAGAATCTGCCTATGGATATTTGGGAATGCTTTGAGGCCTATGGTGAAAATGGAAATATCTTCACATAAAAACTAGACATGAGCTTTCTGAGAAAATTCTTTGTGATGTGAGCATTCATCTCACAGTGTTGAACCATTCTTTTGATTTGAGCAGTTTGGAAACAGTCCTTTTATAGGATATGTCAAGGGATATTGGGGTGCACTTTGTGGCCTATCGTGAAAAAGGAAATGTCTTCCCATAAAAACTAGAAAGAATCTTTCTTAGAAACTGCTTTGTGATGTGTTTATTAACCTCAAAGCATTCACAAATATCCTTTTGCATATTCCAGAAGTACAGTTTCCAAACTGCTAAATGAAAGGAAACGTTTACCTCTGTGAAATGAATGCACACATCACAAAGCAACTTCTGACAAAGCTTCTTTCTTGTTTTCATGTGAAGACAATTCCTTTTTCACCACAGGCCCCAAAGCACTCCCAAATATCCCTCGGCAGTTTCTTCAAAAAGATTGTTTCCAAACTGCTCTATCAAAAGAATGGTCGAACTCTGTGAGATGAATGTGAACTGCTCAATCAAAAGAATGGTTCAAATCTGTGAGATTAATGCAAACATCACAAAGAAAGTTCTCAGAAAGCTTCTGTCTAGTTTTAATGTGAAGATATTTACTTTTTCGGCACAGGCCTCAAAGTGATGACAAGTATCCATTTGCAGATTCTAGAAGAATAGAGTTTCCGAACTCCTGAAATAAAAGAAATATTTACCTCTGGGAAATGAATGCACACGTCAGAAATAAGTTTCTCAGAATGTTTCTTTCTTGTTTTTATGTGAAGATATTTCCTATTTCACCATAGGCCTCAAAGTGCTCCCAAATATCACATGGGAGATTCTACAAAAAGACTGTTCCCAAATTGCTCAATCAAAAGAATGGTTCAGCTCTGTGAGATGAATGCAAACATCACAAAGAAGTTTCTCAGAAAGCTTCAGTCTAGTTTTTATATGAAGATATTTCCTTTTTTGCCATAGGCCTCAATGCACTCCCAAATATCCATAGGCAGATTCTAGAAGAACAGAGTTTCCAAACTGCTCAATGAAGAGAAAAGTTTACATCTGTGAGATGAATGCACACATCACAAAGCAGTTTCTCAGAAAGTTTCTTCCAAGTTTTTATGGGAATACATTTCCTTTTTCAACATAGGCCTCAAAGCACACCCAAATATCCCTTGGCATATTCTAAAAAAAGACTATTTCCAAACAGCTTCATCAAAAGAATGGTTTGGCTGTGTGAGGTGAATGCACACATCACAGAGAAGTTTCTCAGAAAGCTTCTGTCTATTTTTTATGTGGATATATTCCCTTTTTCACCATAGGCCTCTAAGCAATCACAAATATCCCTTTGCAGATTCTAGAAGAACAGAGTTTCAAAACTGCTTAATGAAAAGAAAAGTTTAACTCTATGAGATGAATTCACACATCACAAAGAAGTTTCCCAGAAAGCTTCTGTCTAGTTTTTATGTGAAGATATTTCCTTTTTCACCATAGTCGTCAAAGCACTCACAAATATTCCTTTGCAGATTTTAGAAGAACAGAGTTTCCAAACTGCTCAATGAAAAGATACCTTTTCCTCTGGGAAATGAATGCACACATCACAAAACAGTTTCTCAGAAAGCTTCTTCAGAGGTTTTATGTGAAGACATGGTCTTTTTCACCATAGGCCTTGAAGCGCTCCCAAATATCCCTTGGCAGATTCTACAAAAGGGCAATTTCCAAAGTGCTCAATCAAAACTATGGTTCAGCTCTGTGAGATGAATGCACACATCACAAAGCAGTTTCTCAGAAACCTTCTTTCTAGTTTTTATGTGAAGATATTTCCTTTTTCAGCGCAGGCCTCAAATTGCTCAGAAATCTCCCTTTGCAGATGCTAAAAGAATAGAGTTTCCAAACTGCTCAATGAAAAGGAATGTTTACCTCTGTGAGGTGAATGCACACATCACAAAGTAGTTTCTCAGAAAGCTTCTGTCCAGTTTTTATATGAAGATATTTCCTTTTTCACCATAGACCTCAAACCACTCGCAAATTTCCCTTGGTAGAGTCTACAAAAAGACTGTTTCCTAACTGCTCAATCAGAAGAATGGTTCAACACTCTGAGATTAATGCACACATCACAAAGCAGTTTCTCAGAAAGCTTCTGTCTAGTTTTTATGTGAAGAAATTTCCTTTTTCATCATGGGCCTCAAAGCGCTCTCAAATATCCCTTTGCAGATGCTAGAAGAACAGAGTTTCCAAACTGCTCAACGAAAATAAACCTTTACCTCTGTAATTTGAATGCACACATCCCAAAGCAGTTTCTCAGAAAGCTTCTTTCTAGTTTCTATATGAAGACATTTCCTTTTTCACCACAGGCCTCAAAGTGCTCCCAAATATCCCTTGGCAGATTCCACAAAAAGACTGTTTCCAAATGGTTCAATCAAAAGAAAGGTTCAACTCTGTGAGATGAATGCACACATCACAAAGAAGTTTCTCAGAAAGCTTCTGTCTAGTTTTTAGGTGAAGATATTCCCTTTTTCACCATAGGCATCAAACAGCTCCACGTATCCCTTTGCAGATTCTACAAAAAGGCTGTTTCCAAAATGCTCAATCAAAAGAAAAATTCAACTCTCTGAGGCGAAAGCAGACATCAAAAAGAAGTTTCTCAGAAAGCTTCTCTCTAGTTTTTATAGGAATATATTTCATTTTTCAACATAGGCCTCTAAGGGTTCACAAATATCCCTTTGCAGATTCTACAAAAAGACTGTGTCCAAAGTGCTCAATCAAAAGAAAAGTTCAACTCTGTGAGATAAATGCAGACATCACAAAGAAGTTTCTCCAAAATCTTCTGTCTAGTTTTTATGTGAAGAGATTTCCTTTTTCACCATAGGCCTCAAACTGCTCACAAATATCCCATTGCCGATTCTACAAATGATTGCTTCCAAACTGCTCAAGCAAAATAAAGTTTTAACTCTTTCAGATGAACGTACACATCACAAACCAGTTTCTCAGAAATCTACTGTCTAGTTTTTATGTGAAGTTATTTCCTTTTTCAGCGTAGGACTCAAAGGGCTCAGAAATATCCCTTTGCAGATTCAACAAAAAGGGTGTTTCAATACTGTTCTATCAAAAAAAGGTTCAACTCTGTGACTTGAATGCACACATCACAAAGAAGTTTCTGAGAAAGCTTCTGTCTATTTTTTATGTGAAGATATTTCATTTTCACCATAGGCCTCAAATAACTCCAAGTATCCCTTTGCAGATTCTACAAAAAGACTGTTTCCTAAATGCTCAATCAAAAGAAAGGTTCAACTCTGAGAGGTGAATGCACACTTCAAAAGGCAGTTTCTCAGAAAACTTCTGTCTAGTTTTTATGTGAAGATATTTCCTTTTTCAGCATAGACCTCAAATCGCTCACAAATATCTCTTTGCAGATTCTAGAAAAAGGCTGTTTCCAAACTGCTCAATTAAAGGGAAGTCCCAAGTCTGTGAGATGAATGCACACATCACAAAGAAGTTTCTCAAAAAGCTTCTGTCTAGTTTTTAGGTGAAGATATTTTATTTTTCACCATATGCCTCAATGCGCTCCTAATATCCCTTTTCAGATACTACAAAAAGACTGTTTCCAAACTGCTCAATCAAAAGAAAAGTTCAACTCTGTGAGATTAATGCACACATCACAAAGAAGTTTCCCCAGAATCTTCTGTCTACTTTTTACGTGAAGATATTTTCTTTTTCACCATAGGCCTCAAAATGCTCACAAATATCCCTTTGCAGATTCTACAAAAACATTGTTTCCAAACTGTTAAATCAAATGAAATGTTCAACTCTGTGAGATGAATGCACGTATCACAAAATAGTTTCTGAGAATGCTTCTGTCTAGTTTTTATGTGGGGATATTTCCCTATTCACCATAGGCCTCAAACTGCTCCAAATATCCCTTTGCGTATTCTACAAAGACTGTTTCCAAAGTGCTCAATCAAAAGAATGGTTCAACTCTGTGAGATGAATGCACACATCAAAAAGAAGTTCCTCAGAAAGCTTCTGTCTAGTTTTTATGTTAATATATTTCCATTTACACCATAAGCCTCAAATTGCTCGAAATATCCCTTTGCAGATTCTACAAAAAGACTTGTGAAACTGCTGAATGAAATGAAAGGTTCAACTCTGTGACATGAATACACACATCATAAAGAAGTTTCTCAGAAAAGTTCTGTCTAGTTTTTATGTGAAGATATTTCCTTTTTCACCATAGGACTCAAAGCACTCCAAATATCCCTTGACAGATTCTACAAAAACACTGTTTCCAAACTGCTCAATCCAAAGAAAGGTTCAACCCTGTGAGATGAATGCACACATCACAGAAAAGCTTCGCAAAATGTTTCTGTCTGGTTTTCATGTGATGATATTTCCTTATTCACCTTAGGCCTCAAACTGCTCACAAATATCCCTTTCCAGATAGTAAAAAAAGACTGTTTATAAACTGGTCAATCAAAACAATGTTTCAATTCTGTCATATGAATGTATACATCACAAAGAATATTCTCAGAAAACTTCTGTCTGGTTTTTAATTTGAAGATGTTTCCTTTTTCACCATAGGACCAAAAGCACCCCAAATATCTATCTGCAGATCCTACTAAAAGACTGTTTCCAAACTGGTCAATCAAAAGAAAGGTTCAACTCTGTGAGACAAAAGCACACGTCACAAAGAGGTTTCTCAGAAAGCTTCTGTCTAGCTTTTATATGAACATATTTCCTTTTTCACCATAGGCCTCAAAGGGCTCACAAATATCCCTTTGAAGATTCTACAAAAGGACTGTTTCAAATAGCTCAACAAAAATAAATGCCCATCTCTGTGAGATGAATACACACGTCACAAAGAATTTTCTCACAAATCTTCTGTCTCCTTTTTATGTGAAGATATTTTCTTTTTCACCACAGGTCTCAATGCGCTCACAAATATCCCTTTGCAGATTTTACAAAAAGACAGTTTCCAACATGCTCAACAAAAAGAAAAGTTCAACACAGTAAGATGAATACACACAACACAAAGAAGTTTCCAGAATGCTTCTGTCTAGTTTTTATGTGAAGATATTTCCTTTTTCAGCATAGGCTTCAAAGTGCTCACAAATAACCCTTCTCAGATTCCACAGAATGTGTGTTTTCAAACTGCTCAATCAAAAGAAAAGTTCAACTCTGTGAAATGAATGCAGACAACACAAAGAACTTTCTCCAAAATCTTCTGTCTAGTTTTTATGTGAAGGTATTTCCTTTTTCACCATAGACCTCAAACCATTCACAGATATCCTTTTGTAGATTCTACAAAAAGACTGTTTCAAAACTGCTAAATCAAACGAAATGTTCAACTCTGTGAGATGAATGCACATATCACAAAGTAGTTTCTGAGAAATCCTCTGTCTAATTTTTATGTGAAGATATTTCCTTTTTTGCCATAGGCCTCCAAGTACTCACAAATATCCCTTTACAGATTTGACAAAATGACTGCTTCCAAACTGCTTAATTAAAACAAATGTCTAACTCTGTGAAATGAATGATCACATCTCAAAGAAGTTTCTCAAAAAGTTTCTATTTTTTATGTGAATATATTTCCTTTTTCACCATAGGCCTCAAACCGATCACAAATATCCCTTTGCAGATTCTACAAAAAGACTGTTTCCAAAATAATCAATCAAAAGAAAGGTTCAAAACAGTGAGATGAATGCATACATGAGAAAGAAGTTTCTCAGAATGCTTCTGTCTAGTTTTTATGTGAAGATATTCCCTTTTTCATCATAGGCCTCAAACCGCTCACAAATATCCTTCTGCAGATTATACAAATAGATGTTCCCAAACTGCTCAATCAAAAGAAAATTTCAACTCTGTGACATGAATGCACATAAGAGAAAGATGTTTATCCAAAATCTTCTGTCTATTTTTTTATGTGAAGATATTTCCTTCATCACCTCGGACCTCAAGCCGCTCACAATTATCCCTTCACAGATTGTACAAAAAGACTGGTTCCAAACTGTTCAATCAAAACGAAGGTTCAACTGTGTGAGACAAATGCACACATCACAAAGTAGTTTCTCAGAAAGCTTCTGTCTAGTTTTTATGTGAAGATATTTCCTTCTTCATCATAGGTCAAAAAGTGCTGCAAATATCCATTTGCAGATTCTACAAAAAGACTGTTTTCAAACTGCTCAATAAAAAGAAAGCTTCAACTGTGGGAGATGGATGCACACATCACAAAGTAGTTTCTCAGAAATCTTCCATCTAGTTTTTTGTGTAGGTATTTCCTTTTTCACCATAGGCCTCAACGCACTCCAAATATCCCTTGGCAGATTCTACAAAAAGACTGTTTCCAATCTGCTGAAACAAAGGAAAATTTCATCTCTGTGAGATGAATGCACACATCACAAAGAAGTTTTGGAGAATGCATCTGTCTAATTTTTAATGTGAAGATATTGCCTTTTCCACCATAGACATCAAAGCACTCCAAATATCCAATTGCATATTCTACAAGAAGAGTGTTTCAAAGCTGCTCTATCAAAAGGAAAGTTCAACTCTATCAGTTGAATGCACACATCATAAAGAAGTTTCTGAGAATGCTTCTGTCTAGTTTTTATGTGAAGGTATTTCCTTTTCCACCACAGGACTCAAAGCACTCCATATATTCAACTGCAGATTCTACAAAAAGAGTGTTTCAATACTGCTCTATCAAAAGAAAGGTTCAACTCCGTGATTTGAATGCACACATCACTGAGAAGTTTCTGAGAATGCTTCTGTATAGTTTTTAGGTGAAGATATTTCCCTTTTCACGGTAGATCTCAAGGTTCTCCAGATATCCACTTGCAGATCCTACAAAAAGAGTGTTTCAAAACTGCACTATCAAAACGAAGGTTCAACTCTGTGAGTTGAATGCACACATCACAAAGAAATTTCTGAGAATACTTCTCTCTAGTTTTAATGTGAAGATATTTCCTTTTCCACCTTAGGCCTCAAAGCGCTCCAAATATCCACTTGCAGACACTACAAAAAGAGTGTTTCAAAACTGCCCTATCAAAAGGAAGGTTCAACTCTGTGAATTGAATGCAGACATCACAAAGAAGTTTCTGAGAATGCTTCTGTCTAGTTTTTATGTGAAGATATTTCCTTTTCCACCTTAGACCTCAAAGCATTTGAAATACCCACATGCAGACTGTACAAAAAGAGTGTTTCAAAACTGCTCTATCAAAAGAAAAGTTCAACTCTGTAAGTTGAATGCAAACATCATGAAGAAGTTTCTGACAATGTTTCCATCTAGTTTTTATGTGAAGATATTTTGTTTTCCACCATAGGCCTCAAAGTGCTCCAAATATCCACTTGCAGATTTTACAAAAAGAGTGTTTCAAAACTGCTATATCAAAAGCAAAGTTCAACACAGTGTGTTGAATGCACACATCACAAAGAAGTTTCTGAGAATGCTTCTGTCTAGTTTTTATATGAAGATTTTTCCTTTTCCACCGTAGGCCTCAAAGCACTCCAAATATCCACATGCAGATCCTACAAAAGGAGTGTTTCAAAACTGCTCTATCAAAAAGAAGGTTCAACTCTGTGATTTGAATGCAGATATCACAAAGAAGTTTCTGAGAATGCTTCTGTATAGTTTTTATGTGAAGATATTTCCTTTTCCACCGTAGGCCTCAAAGCACTCCAGATATCCACTTGCAGATTCTACAAAAAGTGTGTTTCAAAACTGGTCCATCAAAAGAAATTTCAACTTTGTGAGTTGAATGCACACATAACAAAGAAGTTTCTGAGAATGCTTCTGTCTAGTTTTTATATGAAGATATTTCCTTTTCCGTCATTGGCCTCAAAGCGCTCCAAATATCCACTTGCAGATTCTACAAAAAGAGTGTTTCAAAACTGCTGTATCAAAAAAAAAGGTTCAACTCTGTGAGTTGAATGCACACATCACAAAGAAATTTCTGAGAATCCTTCTGTTCAGTTTTTATGTGAAGATATTTCCTTTTCCACCGTTGGCCTCAAAGCACTCCAAATATCCACTTGCAGATTCTACAAGAAGAGTGTTTCAAAAATGCTCTATCAAAAGCAAAGTTCAACACTGTGTGTTGAATGCACACATCACAAAGAAGTTTCCCAGAATGCTTCTGTCTAGTTTTTATATGAAGATTTTTCCTTTTCCACTGTAGGCCTCAATGTGCTCCAAATATCCACATGCAGTTTCTACAAAAATACTGTTTCCAAACTCCTCAATCAAAAGAAAGGTTCAAGACTGTGAGATGAATGCACACATCACAAAGAAGTTTCTCAGCATGCTTCTGTCTAGTTTTTATATGAAGATATTTCTTTTTCACCATACACCTCAAAATGCTCAGAAATATCCCTTTTAAGATTGTACAAAAAGTATGTTTCCAAACTGCTCAATGAAAGAAAAGGTTCAACTCTGTGAGATGAATGCGCACATCACAAGAAAGTTTCTGAAAAAGCTTCTATCTAGTTTTTATGTGAAGATTGTTCCTTTTTCACCATAGGCCTCAAACCACTCACAAATATCCCTTTGCAGATACTACAAAAAGAGTGTTTCCAAACTTCACAATGAAAATAAATGTTCAACTCTGTGAGATTAAAGCACAGATCACAAAAAACTTTCTGACAAAGTGTCTTTCTAGTTTTTATGTGAAGAAATTTCCTTTTTCACCATAGGCTTCAAAGCCATATATCCATTTGCAGATTATACAAAAAGACTGTTTCCTAACTGCTCAATCAAAAGAAAGGTTGAACTCTGTGAGATGAAGGCACACATCAGAACGAAGTTCCTCAGAATGCTCGTGCCTAGCTTTTATGTGAAGATATTTCTTTTTCAAAATAGGACTCAAACTGCTAAGATATATCCCTTTGCAGATTCTACAAAAAGACTGTTTGCAAACTGCTCAATGAAAATAAAGGTTCAACTCTGTGAGAATAATGCAAACATCACAAAGAAGTTTCTCAAAAAGCTTCTGTCTAGTTTTTATTTGAAGATATTTCCTCTTTCATCATAGGCCTCAAAACGCTCATAAATATCCCATTGCAGATACTATTTCGAAATTTGAAGATATTTCCTATTGCACCATGGGCCTCAAAGGGCTCACAAATATCCCTTTGCAGTTTCTACAAAGAGACTGTTTACAAACTGCTCAATCAAAAGAAAGTTTCAACTCCGTGAGATGAATGCACACGTCACCAACTAGCTTCTCAGAAAGATTTTCTAGTTTTTATGTGAAGATATTAATTTTTTCACCATGGGCCTCAAGGGGCTCACAAATATCCCTTTGCAGCTTCTACAAAAAGACTGATTCCAAATTGCTCAATCACAAAGAAGTTTTGTCTCTGTGAGATGAACTCACACATCACAGAGAAGTTTCTCAGAAACTTTTGTCTAATTTTCATGTGATGATATTTCCTTTTTCACCATAGTCCTCAAACCACTTAAAATATCCCTCTGCAGAATCTACAAAAAGACAGTTTCCAAACTGCTCAATCAAAAGAAAGGTTAAACTTTGTGAGATGAATTCACACGTCACAAAATATTTCTCAGAAAATTTCTGTCTAGCATTCATGTGAAGATATATCCTTTTTCACAATAGGCCACAAAGCACTCCAAATATCCACTTCCAGATTATGCAAAAACACAGCTTCCAAATTGCTCAATCAATTCATCTCAACTCTGTGAGATGAATGCATACATCACAAAGAAGTTTCTCAGAATCCTTCTGTCTAGTTTTTACCTGAAGATATTTCTTTTCCACCATAGTCCTCAAACCGCTCAGAAATATCCCTTTGCAGATTGTACAAAAGGACTCTTTCCAAACTGCTCAATCAAAAGAAACGTTCAACTCTGTGAGATGCATGCACACATCACAAAGTAGTTTTTCAGAAAGCTTCCATCTAGTTTTTATGGGAAGATATGTCCTTTTTTACCATAGACCTCAAGGCACCCCAAATATCCATTTTCAGATTCTGCAAAAAGACTGTTTCCAAACTGCTTAATCAAAAGAAAGGTACAACTCTGAGAGATAAAAGCACACATCACAAAGAAGATTCTCCGAAAGCTTCTGTCCAGTTTTTATGTGAAGATGTTTCCTATTTCACCATAGGCCTCAAAGGCCGCAGAAATATTCCTTGCCAGATTCTACAAAAAGACTGTTCCCACACTGCTCAGTGAAAAGAAAGGTTCAACTCTGTGAGATGATAGCACACATCACAAAGAAGTTTCTCACAAAGATCCTGTCTAGTTTTTATGTGAAGATATTTCCTTTTTCAACATAGGCCTCAAACCAATCAAAAATATCCCTCTGCTGAATCTAAAAAAAGACTGTTTCCAAACAGCTCAATCAAAAGAAAGGTTCAACTCTGTGAGGTTAATGCACTCATCACAAACAAGTTTCTCAGAAAGTTTCTGTCTAGTTTTTTTGTGAAGTTATTTCCTTTTTCATTATAGGCCTCAAACCACTCAGAAGTATCCCTTTGAAGATTGCACAAAAAGATGGTTTCCAAACTGCTCAATCAAAAGAAAGTTTCAAATCCGTGAGATGAATGTACACATCACAAAGAAGTTTGCAAAAAGTTTCTCTCTAGTTTTTAAGTGAAGATATCACCTTTATCACCATAGGCCTCAAATGGCTCACAAATATCCCTCTGAGGAATCTACAAAAAGACTGTTTCAAACTGCTCAACCAAAAGAAAGATTCAACTTTGTGAGACGAATGCAGACATCACAAAGGAGTTTCTCAGAAAGACTTTTTCTAGTTTTTATGTGAAGATATTTCCTTTTTCACCATAGTCCTCAAAGTGCTCCAAATATCCATGTACAGATTCTACAAAAAGATTGTTTCCAAACTGCTCAATTGAAAGAAAGGTTCAACACTGTGAGATGAATACACACATCAGAAAGAACTAACTCAGAATATTTCTGTCTAGTTTTTATGTGAACATATTTCATTTCTCACCGTAGGCCTCCAACCACTCACAAATATCCGTCTGCAAATTCTACAAAAAGACTGTTTCCAAACTGCTCAATCAAAAGAAAGGTTCAACTCTGTGAGATGAAAGCAAACATCACAAAGAAGTTTCTCACAAAGCCTCTGTCTAGTTTTTATGTGAAGATATTTCCTATTTCACCATAGGCCTCAAAGGGATCACAAATATCCCTTTGCAGATTATACAAAAATAATGCTTCCAAGCAGCTCAATCAAAAGGAAGTTTCAATTCTGAGAGATGAATGCACACAGCACGAAGAAGTTTCTCAGAAAGTTTCTGTCCAGTTTTTATGTGATGATATTTCCATTTTCACCGTAGGCCTCAAAGTGCTCCAAATATACACTTGCAGATTTTACAAAAAGACTGCTTCCAAATTGCTCAATCAAAAGAAGTTTTCAACTCTCTTAGATGAATACACATATCACAAAGAAGTTTCTCAGAATTCTTCTGTCTAGTTTTTAAATGAAGACATTTCTTTTTCACCATAGGCCTCAAACTGCTCAGAAATATCCCTTGGCAGATTGTACAAAAAGACTTTTTCAAAATTGCTCAATCAAAAGAAAGGTTCAACTCTGTGAGATGAATGCACACAACACAAAGAAGCTTCTCAGAATGTTTCTGTATAGTTTTTATATGAAGATATTACTTTTTCACCACAGGCCTCAAACCACTGAGAAATATAACTTTGCAGGTTATACAAAAAGACTGCTTCCAAACTGCTCAATCAAAAGAAATGTGCAACTTGTTGAGCTGAATGAACACATCACAAAAATGTTTCACAGAATTCTTCTGTCTAATTTTTATATGAAGTTATTTGCTTGTTCACCCTAGGCCTCAAAGCACTGCAAATGTCCATTTGCAGATTCTACAAAAAGACGGTTTCCAAACTACTCCATGAAAAGAAAATTTCAACACTGTGAGATGAAAGCCTCCATCACAAAGAAGTTTCTCAGAAAGCTTCTGTCTAATTTTTATGTGAAGACATTTCCTATTTCATGATAGGCCTCAATGGTCTCACAAATATCCCTCTGCAGATTCTAATAAAAGACGTTTTCCACACTCCTCAATGAAAAGAAAGTTTCAACACTGTGAGATGAATGCATACATCACAAATAAGTTTCTCAAAAAACTTTTTTCTACTTTTTATGTGTAGATGTTTCATTTTTCACCATAGTACTCAAACAGCTCATAAAAATCTTTTGCAGATTCTGCAAAAATACTGTTTCCAAACTGCTCAATCAAAAGAATGCTTCAACCCTGTGAAATGGAAGGACAAATCATGAAGTAATTTCTGAGAAAGCTTCTGTCTACTTCTTATGTGAAGATATTTCCTATTTCACCATAGTGCTCAAAGGGCTCAGAAAGACCCCTTGCAGATTGTACAAAAAGACAGTTTCCAAACTGCTCAATAAAAAGAAAAGTTCAATTCTGCGAGAATTAATGCACACATCACAAAGAATTTTCTCAGAATGCTTCTGTCTAGTTTTTATGTGAAGATATATTTTTTTTTCACTGTAGGCCTCAAACCACTCAAAATTATCACTCTGCAGAATCTACAAAAAGACTGTTTCCAAACTGCTCAATAAAAAGAAAGGTTCAACACTGTGAGATGAGTGCACTCACCATGAAGAAGTTTCTCCAAAAGTTTGTATCTAGTTTTTATGTGAATATATTTCCTTTTTAATTATTGGCCTCAATCCACTGAGAAATATCCCTTTGCAGATTGTACAAAAAGACTGTTTCCAAACCTGTTCAATCAAAAGAAGTTTTCAATTACATGAGATAAATGCATACATCAGAAAGAAGTGTCTCAAAAAGATTCCATCTAGTTTTTATGGGAAGTTATAACCTTTTTCACGATAGGACTGAAACCCCTCACAAATATCCCTCTGCCGAATACCCAAAGAGACTGCTTCCAAACTGCTCAATCAAAAGAAAGTTTCAACTCTGTCAGATGAATGGAGACATCACAAAGAAGTTTCTCAGATTGCATCTATCTAGTTTTTACATGAAGATATTTCCTTTTTCACCACAGGCCTCAAAGGACCCCAAATATCCATTTACAGATTCTACAAAAAGACTGTCTCCAAACTGCTCAATCAAAAGAAAGTTTCAACTCCCTCAGATGAATGCAGATATCACAAAAGAGTTTCTCAGAATGCTTCTGTCTAGTTTTTATGTGAAGGTATTTCTTTTTCCCCATAGGCCTCAAACCACTCAGAAATATCCCTTTGCATATTCTACAAAAAGATTGTTTCCAAACAGCTCAATCAAAGGAAGGTTCAACTCTGTGAGATGAATGCACACATCACAAAGAAAGTTTCTGTCTAGTTTTTATGGGAAGATTTTTCCTTTTTTACCATAGGCCACAATGCAATCGTAATATCCATTTGCAGATTCTACAAAAAGACTGTTTCCAACCCACTCAATCAAAAGGAAGTTTCAACTCTGTGAGATGAAAGCACACACCACTAAGAAGTTTCTCAGAATGCTTCCATCCAGTTTTTATGTGAAGATATTTCCTTATTCACCATAGACCTCAAAGCAATCCAAATATCCATTTGCAGATACTACAAAAAGACTGTTTCCAAACTGGTCAATCAAAAGAAAGTTTCAACTCTGTGAGATGAATGCACATATCACAAAGAAGTTTCTAAGAATGCCTCTGTCTAGTTTTCATGTGAAGAAATTTCCTTTTTCGCCATAGGCCTCAGACTGCTCACAAATATCCCTCAGCAGAATCTACAAAAAGAGTGTTTCCAAACTGTTCAACCAAAACAAAGTTTTAACTCTGTGAGATGATGGCACATATCACAAAGAAGTTTCTCAGAAAGTTTCTGTCTAGTTTTTATGTGAAGATAATTCCTATTTTACTATAGGCCTCAATGGGCTCACAAATAACCCTTTGCAGATTCCACAAAAAACTGTTTCCAAACTGTTAAATCAAAAGGAAGGTTCAACTCTGTGTGGTGAATGCACACACCACAAAGAAGTTTATTAGAATGCTTCTGTCTGGTTTTCATGTGAAGATATTTTCTTTTCACCACTGGTCTCAAACCACTCACAAATATCCCTCTTCAGAATCTACAAAAACACTGTTTCCAGACTGCTCAATCAAAAGAAAGGTTCAACTCTGTGAGATGAATGCACACATCACAAAGAATTTTCTCAGAATGTTTCTGTCTAGGTTTTATGTGAAGGTAGTTCCTTTTTCACCTTATGCCTCAAAGGGCTCCAACTATCCATTTTCAGAGTCTACCAAAAGATGGTTTCTAAACTTCTCAATTAAAAGAAAGTTTCAACACTGTGAGATGAAAGCACATATCACAAAGAAGGTTGTCAGAAAGATTCTGTCTAGTTTTTACGTGAAGATATTTCCTTTTTCACCATAAGCCTCAATGAGCTCACAAATATCCCTTTGCAGATTCCACAAAAAATGTTTCCAAATGGCTAAATCAAAAGAAAGGTTGAACTATGTGTGATGAATGCACACATCACAAAGAAGTTTCTCAGAAAGTTTCTGTTTTTATGTGAATATATTTCCTTTTTCACTATAGGTCTTAAACCACTGAGGAATATCCCTTTGCAGATTGGACAAAAAGACTGTATCCTAACAGCTTAATCAAAATAATGGTTCAACTAAGTGAGATGAATGCACACATCACAATGGAGTTTCTCAAAATATTCTGTCTAGTTTTTATGTGAAGATACCTTCTTTTTCACCATGGGCCTTGAACCGCTCATAAATATCCCACTGCAAAATCTACAAAAAGACTGTTTCCAAACTGCTCAATCAAAAGAAAGTTTCAGCTCCGTGAGATGAATGCACACATCACAAAGAAGTTTCTCTGAAAGCTTCTGCCTAGTTTTTATGTGAAGATATTTCATTTTCTACCATAGTCCTCAAAGTGCTCCAAATATCCATTTGCAGATTCTACAAAAAGACTGTTTCCAAACTGCTCAATGAAAAGAAAGCTTCAACTCTGTGAGATGAAAGTGCACATCACAAATGAGTTTCTCAGAAAGTTTCGGTCTAGTTTTTATGTGGAGATATTTCCAATTTCACCGTAGGCCTCAAGGGGCTCACAAATATGCATTTGCAGATTCTACAAAAAGACTTTTTCCAAGCTGCTCAATGAAAAGAAGTGTTCAACTCTGTGAGATGAATGCACACGTCACAAAGAAGTTTCTCAGAATGCTTCTGTTAGGTTTTATGTGAATTTATTTCTTTTTCACGATAGGCCTCAAACCGCTCTAAAATATCCATTTGCAGATTGTACAAAAAGACTTCCTCGAAACTGCTCATTGATAACAAAGTTTCACCACTGAGATGAATGCACACATCACAAAGAAGTTTCTCAGGAAGCTTCTGTTTAGTTTTTATGTGACGATATTTCCTTTTTCACCATAGGCCACAAAGGGCTCCAAATATCCATTGGCAGATTCTACAAAAAGACTGTTTCCAAACTGTTCAATCAAAAGAAAGTTTCAACTCTGTGAGATGAATGCACACATCACAAAGAAGTTTCTCAGAAAGCTTCTGTCTTTTTATGTGAAGGAATTTCCTATTTCACTACAGACCTCAAAGGTCTCAAAACTATCCCTCTGCAGAATCTACAAGATGAGTGTTTCCAAACTGCTCAATTAAAGAAAGGCTCAAATCTGTGAGAAGAATGCACACATCACAAAGAAGTATCCCATAAATCTGTCTAGTTTTTATTTGAGTATATTTCCTTTTTCACCATAGGCCACAAAGCTCTCCAAATATCCATTTGCAAATTCTACAAAAAGACTGTTTCCAAACTGCTCAATCCAAAGAAAAGTTCAACTCTGTAAGATGAATGCACACAACACAAAGAAGTTTCTCAGAAAGCTTCTGTCCAGTTTTTATGTCAAGATATTTTCTTTTTCACAATAGGCCTCAAAGCGTTCTAAATATCAATTTGCAGATTCTACAAAAAGACTGTTTCCAAACTGCTCTAGCAAAAGAAAGGTATAACTCTGGATGATGAAGCACACATCACAAAGAAGTTTCTCAGAAAGCTTCTGTGTAGTTTTTATTTGAAGATATTTCCTGTTTCCCCATAGGCCTCAAAGGGCTCACAAATACCACTTTGCAGATTTGACAAAAAAAAAAAGTTTCCAAACTCTTCAATCAAAAGAGAGGTTCCACTCTCTGCAGTGAATCCACACATCACAAAGATGTTTCTCAGAATGCTTCTGTCTAGTTTCTTTGTAAAGATGTTTCCTATTTCAGCTTGGGCCTTGATGGGGTCACAAATATCCTTTTGCAGATTCTAACAAACACAGTTTCCAAACTGCTCAATCAAAAGAAAGGTTCAACACTGTGAGATGAATGCTCACGTCACAAAGAAGTTTCTCATAATGCTTCTGTCCAGTTTTTTTGTGAAGATATTTCCTTTTTCACCACAGGTCTCAAACCCCTCACAAATATCCCTCTGCAGATTCTACAAAAAGACTGTTTTCACACTGCTCAATCAAAAGAAAGGTTCAACTCTGTGAGATGAAATCACACACCACAAAGAAGTTTCTCAAAGATTCTGTCTAGTTTTTTTATGAAGATATTTCCTATTTCCGCATAGGCCTCAGTGGGCTCACAAATATTCCTTTGCTGATTCTACAAAAAACTGTTTCCAAACTGTTCAGTCGAAAGAGAGGTTCTACACTGTGAGATGAATGCTCACATCACAGAGATGTTTCTTAGAATGCTTCTGTCTAGATTTTATGTGAAGTTACTTCCTATTTCACTTTAGGTCTCAATGGGCTCAGAATTGTCCCTTTGCAGATTCCACAAAAGACTGTTTCCAAAGTGCTTAATCAAAAAAATTTTCAACTCTGTGAGATGAATACACACATCACAAAGAAGTTTCTCAGAATACTTCTGTCCTGTTTTTATGTGAAGATATTTTCTTTTTCACCATAGGCCTCAATCTGCTCAAAATATCGCTATGCAGATTCTACAGAAAGACAGCTTCCAAACTGCTCAATCAAAAGAAAGGTTCAGCTCTGTGAGATGAATGCACACATCACAAAGAAGTTTCTCAGAAAGCTTCTGTCTAGTTTTTATGAGAAGATATTTCCTTTTTTCACCATAGGACTCAAACCACTCATGATTATCCCTCTGCAGATTCTATAAAAAGACTGTTTCCAAACTGCTCAATCAAAAGAAAGTTTCAACTCTGTGAAATGAATGCACAGATCATGAAGTAGTTTCTCTCAAAGTTTCTGTCTAGTTTTTGTTTGAAGATATTTCCTTTTTAACCTTTGGCCTCAAACAGCTCACAAATATAACTCTGCTGAATCTACACAAAGACTGTTTCTAACCTGCTCAATCAAAAGAGATGTTCTACTTTGTGAGATGAATGGACACATCACAAAGATGTTTCTCAGAATGCTTCTGTCTAGTTTTTATATGAAGATGTTTCCTATGTCACCTTAGGCCTCAATGGGCCCAGAAATATCCCTCTGCAAATTCTACAAAAAGACAGTCTCCATACTGCTCAATCAAAAGAAATGTTCAACTCTCTGACATGAATGCACACATCACAAAGAAGTTTCTCACAAAGTTTCTGTCTAGTTATTATTTCAAGATATTTCCTTTTTAACCTTAAGCCTCATACAGCTCACAAATATAACTACTGAATCTACACAAAGACTGTTTCCAAACTGCTCAATCAAAACAGAGGTTCTGCTCTGTGAGATGAATGGACACATCAGAAAGATGTTTCTCAGAATGCTTCTGTCTAATTTTTATGTTAAGATATTTCCTATTTCACCTTAAACCTCAATAGGCTCAGAAATATCCCTCTGCAAAATTCTAAAAAAAGACAGTTTCCAAACTGCTCAATCAAAAGAAATGTTCAACTCTGTGAGATGAATGCACACATCACAAAGAAGTTTCTCTGAAAGTTTCTGTCTGGTTTTTATGTGAAGATATTTCCTTTTTCACCATAGGCCTCAAAACTCTGAGAAATATCCCTTTGCAGATTGTACAAAAAGACCATTTCCAAACTGCTCAATCAAAAGAAGTGTTCAACTCTGTGAGATGAATCCACACATCACAAAGAAGTTTCTCAAAAATATTCTGCTTAGTTTTAATGTGAAGATATTTCCTTTTTCATCGTAGGCCTCAAACCGCTCACAAATATCCCTTGGCAGAATCTACAAAAAGACGGTTTCCAAACTGTTCAAAGAAAAGAAAGGTTCAACGCTGTGAGATGAATACAGACATCATAAAGAAATTTCTCAGAAAACTTCGGTCTGGTTTTTATATGAAGATATTTCCTCTTCCCCATAGGCCTCAGTGGGCTCACAAATATCCCTTTGCAGATTCTACAAAAAACTGTTCCCAGACTGCTCAATCAAAAGAGAGGTTCTACTCTCTGAGATGAATACCCACATCTAAAAGATGTTTCTCAGAATGTTTCTGTCTAGTTTTTATGTGAAGATATTTCCTTTTTCACCATAGGCCTCAAAGCCCTTAAATATCCATTTGCAGATAATACAAAAAGACTGTTTCCAAAATGCTTGATCAAAGGAAAGATTCAACTCTGTGAGATGAATGCACTCATCACAAAGAAGTTTCTCAGAAAGCTTCTGTCTACTTTTTATGTGAAGATATTTCCTTTTTCACCATAGGCCTAAAAGCGCTCCAAATATCCACTTGCAGAATCTAGAAAAAGACTGTTTCCAAAGTGCTCTATCAAAAGGAAGATTCAACTATGGGTGATGAAAGCACACATCACAAAGAAGTTTCACAGAAAGCTTCTGTCTGGTTTTTATTTGAAGATATTTCCTGTTTTCTAATAGGCCTCAATGGGCTCACAAGTATCCCTTTGCAGATTCTACAAAAAAAGTTTCTAATCTCCTCAATCAAGAGAGGTTCTACTCTGTGAGATGAATCCACACATCACAAAGATGTATCTGTGAATGCTTCTGTCTAGTTTTTATGTGAAGATATTTCCTATTTCACCTTAGGATTCAATGGACTAACAAATATCCCTTTGCAGATTCTAAAAAAGACAGTTTCCTAACAGCTCAATCAAAAGAAAGGTTCAACTCTGTGAGACGAAAGCTTACATCCAAAGAAGTTTCTCAGAAAGCTTCTGTCTAGCTTTTATGTGAAGATATTTCCTTTTTCACCACAGGCCTCAAAGGGCTCACAAATATCACTCTGCAGAATCTACAAAAAGACTGTTTCCAAACTGCTCAATCAAAAGAAAGATTCAATTCCATGAGATGAATGCACACATCACAAAAAAATTCCTCAGAATTCTTCTGTCTAGTTTTTATGTGAATATATTTCTTTTTCACCATAAACCTCAAACCGCTCAGAAATATCCCTTTGCAGATTGTACAAAAAGACTTTTTAGAAGCTGCTCAATCAAAAGACAGGCTCAACTGTGTGAGAAGAATGCACACATCAAAAAGTAATGTCTCAGAATGCTTCTGTCTAGTATTTATATGAAGATATTTCCTATTTCACCATAGGCCTCAATGGGCTCACAAATATCCCTTTGCAGATTCTACAAAAAGAATGTTTCCAAACTGCTCAATCAAAAGACAGGTTCAACTCTGTGAGTTGAATGCAGAAATCAAAAGAAGATTCTCAGAAAGCTTCTGTTTAATTTTTATGTGAAGATTTTTCTTCCATTTTCACCAAAGAACTGAAAGTGCTTGAAATATCCATTTACAGATTCTTCAAAAAGACTGTTTCCAAACTGCTCAATCAAAAGAAAGGTTCAACTCTGTGAGATGAAACACACATCAAAAAGAAGTTTCTCAGAAACCTTCTGTTTATTTTTTATGTGAAGATTTTTTTTCACCATTCACCTCAAAGGGCTCCAAATATCCATTTGCAGATTCTTCAAAAAGACTGTTTCCAAACTGCTCAATCAAAAGAAAGTTTAAACTCTGTGAGATGAGTGCACTCATCACTGAGATGTTTCTCAGAAAACTTCCATCTAGTTTTTATGTGAAGATATTTCTTTTTCACCATACGTCTCAAAACACTCCAAATATCCATTTGCAGATTCTACAAAAAGACTGTTTCTAAACTGTTCAATCAAAGGAAAGGTTCAGCTCTGTGAGATAAAAGCACACATCACAAATAAGTTTCTCAGAATGCTTCTGTCTAGTTTTTCTTTGAAGACATATTCTATTTCACCATAGGCCTCAAGGGTGTCACAAATATCCCTTTACAGATGGGAGAAAATTTTCACAACCTACTCATCTGACAAAGGGCTAATATCCAGAACCTACAATGAACTCAAACAAATTTACAAGAAGAAAACAAACAACCCCATCAAAAAGGGGGTGAAAGACATGAACAGACACTTCTCAAAAGAAGACATTTATGCAGCCAAAAAACACATGAAAAAATGCTCACCATCACTGGTCATCAGAGAAATGCAAATCAAAACCACAATGAGATACCATCTCACACCAGTTAGAATGACAATCATTAAAAAGTCAGGAAACAACAGGTACTGGAGAGGATGTGGAGAAATAGGAACACTTTTACACTGTTGGTGGGACTGTAAACTAGTTCAACCATTGTGGAAGTCAGTGTGGCGATTCCTCAGGGATCTAGAACTAGAAATACCATTTGACCCAGCCATCCCATTACTGGGTATATACCCAAAGGACTATAAATCATGCTGCTATAAAGACACATGCACACGTATGTTTATTGCGGCATTATTCACAATAGATAGAAAGACTTGGAAACAACCCAAATGTCCAACAAAGATAGACCGGATTAAGAAAATGTGGCACATATACACCATGGAATGCTATGTAGCCATAAAAAATGGTGAGTTCATGTCCTTTGTAGGGACATGGATGAAATTGGAAATCATCATTCTCAGTAAACTATTGCAAGAACAAAAAACCAAACACTGCATATTCTCACTCATAGGTGGGAATTGAACAATGAGAACACATGGACACAGGAAGGGGAACATCACACTCTGGAGCCTCTTGTGGGGTGGGGGAGGGGGGAGGGATAGCATTGGGAGATATACCTAATGCTAGATGACGAGTTAGTGGGTGCAGCGCACCAGCATGGCACATGTATACATGTACCTGCACAATGTGCACATGTACCCTAAAACTTAAAGTATAATAATTAAAAAATAAATAAATAAATAAAATTTAAAAAACCTGGTAAATACTGCTCAATCCAAAGAAAGGTCCAACTCTGTGAGATGCACACATCACAAAGGACTTTCTCAGAAATCCTCTGTTTAGTTTTTATGTGAAGGTACTTCCTTCTTCACCGTAGGCCTCAAAGCACTCCAAATATCCATTTGCTGATTCTACAAAAAGATTATTTTGAAACTTCTCAATCAAAAGAAATGTTCAACTCTGTGAGATGAAAGCACACATAACAGAGAAGTTTCTCAGAAACCGTGTCTCTAGTTTTTGAATGAAGATATTTAATATTTCACCATGGGCCTCAATGGGTTCACAAATATCCCTTCACAGATTCCACGAAAAGACTCTTTCCAAACTGCTCAATCATAAGAAAGTTTAAGCTCTGTGATGTGAATGCACACTTCACAAAGAAGTTTCAAAGAATGTTTCTGTCTAGTTTCTCTGTGAAGATAATTCTTATTCACTATAGGCCTCAAACCACTCAGAAATATCCCTTTGCAGATTGTACAAAAAGACTGTTTCCAAACTACTCAATCAAAAGAAAGTTTCAGCTCTGCAAGATGAATGCACACATCACAAAGAAGTTTCTCAGAATACTTCTGTTTTGTTTTTATGTGAAGATATTTCCTATTTCTCCATAGGTCTCAAAGCGCTCCAGATGTCCATTCCCAGATTCCACAAAAAGTCCTGTTTGCAGACTGTTGAATCAAAAGAAAGGTTCAACTTTGTGAGATGAAAGCACACATAACAAACAATTTTTTCAGAATGCTTCTGTCCAGTTTTCATTTGAAGACATTTCCTATGTCACCACAGGCCTCAATGGGCTCACAATTATCCCTTTGCAGATTCCACAAAGAACTGTTTCTAAACTGCTCAATCAAAAGAAAGTTTCAACTCTGTGAGATGAATGCACACATCACAAAGAATTATCTCAGAATGCTTCTGTGAGTTTTTATGTGAAGATATTTCCTTTTTCACCATAGACCTCAAACCGCTCACAAATATCCCTCTGCAGAATCTACAAAAGGACTGTTTCCAAACTGCTCAGTCAAAAGAAAGGTTCATCTCAGTGAGATGAATGCACAAATCACAAATAAGTTTCTCAGAAAGCTTCTGTCTAGTTTTTATCTGAAGATATTTCCTATTTAACTGTAGGTCCCAAAGTGCTCCAAATGTACTTTTGCAGATTCTACAAAAGGACTATTTCCAAAATGCTCACCAAAAGAAAGTTTCAACTCTGTGAGATGAAACCACACATCAAAAAGTAGTTTCTCAGCATGCTTCTGTCAAGTTTTTATAGGAAGTTATTTCTGATTTCACTATAGGCCTCAATGGGCTTCCAAATATCCCTTTGCAGATTCCACAAAAATTTGTTTCCAAACTGCTCAGTCAAAAGAAAGTTTCAACTTTAACAGATTCATCTACATATCACAAAGAAATTTCTAAGAATGCTTTTGTCCAGTTTTTATGCAAAGACATTTGGTTTTTCACCATAGGCCTCAAACAGCTCAAAAATATCCCTCTGCAAATTCTACAAAAAGGCTGTTTCCAAATTGCTCAATCAAAAGAAAGGTTCAACTCTGTGAGATGAATGCACACTTCACAAAGAAGTTTCTCAGAATGTTTCTGCCTAGTATTTATGTGAAGATATTTCTTTTTCACCATAGGCCTTAAACCACTCACAAATATCCCTTTGCAGATTGTACAAAAAGCCTGCTTCCAAACTGCTCAACCAAAAGAAAAGTTCAACCCTGTGAGATAAATGCACACATCAAAAAGCAGTTTCTCAGAATGCTTCTATCTGGTTTTTATGAGAAGATATTTCCATTTTCACCATAGGGCTCAAACCACTCAAAAATATCCCTCTGCAAATTCTACAAAAAGACTGCTTCCAAACTGTTCAATTGAAATAAAGGTTCCACTCTGTGAGATGAATGTTCACATCACAAAGAAGTTTCTCAAAATTCTTCTGTATAGTTTTTTTGTTAAGATATTTCCCTTTTCTCCATAGGCCTCAATGGGCTCACAAATATCCCTTTGCAGATTGTACAAAAAGAATGTCTCCCAACTGCTCAATCAAAACAACGTTTCAACTCTCTGAGATGGATGCACACATCACAAATAACTTCCTGAGAAAGCTTCTGTCTAGTTTTTATTTGAAGATATTTCCTATTTCACTGTAGGCCTCAATGAGGTCAAAAATATCCCTTTGCAGATTCTACAAAAAACTATTTATAAAATTCTCAGACAAAAGAAAGGCCCAACTCTGTGAGATGAATTAACACATCAAAAATAAGTTTCTCAGAAATCCTCTTTTTAGTCTTTATTTGAAGATATTTCCTTTTTCACCATAGGCCTCAAAGTGCTCCAAATATCCATTTGCAGATTCTACAAAAAGACTGTTTCCAAACTGCTCAATCCAAAGAAAGGTTCAACTCTGTGAGATGAATGCACACAACACAAAGAAGTTTCTCAGAAACCTTCTGTCCAGTTTTTATGTCAAGATATTTCCTTTTTCACCATAGGCCTCAAAGCGTTCCAAATATCCATTTGCATATTCTACAAAAAGACTGTTTCCAAACTGCTCAATCAGAAGAATGGTTCAACTCTGTGAGATGAAAGCACACATAACAAAGAAGTTTCTCAGAAACCTGTCTAGTTTTTATATGAGGACATTTTATATTTCACCATGGGCCTCAAAGGGCTCACAAATATCCCTTTGTAGATTCCACAAAAAACTGTTTCCAAACTGCTCAATCAAAATAAAGTTTAAACTCTTTGAGATGAATGTAGATGTATCAAAGAAGTTCCTCAGAAAGATTCTGTCTAGTTTTCATGTGAAGATACTTCCTTCTTCACCATAGGCCTCAAACTGCTCACTAATATCTCTCTGTAGATTATAAAAAAAGACTGTTTCCAAACTTCTCAATCAAAAGAAAGGTTAAACTCTGTGAGATGATAGCACACATCACAAAGAAGTAGTTAGAAAGTTTCTGTCTAGTTTTCATGTGAAGATAATTCTTTTTTACCATAATCCTCAAACCACTCAGAAATATTCCTTTGCAGAATATACAAAATGACGGTTTCCAAAGTTCTCAATCAAGAGAAAGGTTCAACTCTGTGAGATGAATGCACACATCACAGAGAAGTTTCTCAGAAATCTTCTGTTTACTGTTTATGTGAAGATGTTTCCTTTTTCAGCATAGGCCTGAAAGCACTCCAAATATCCATTTGCAGATTCTACAAAAAGATTGTTTCCAAACTTCTCAATCAAAGAAAGGTTCAACTCTGTAAAATGAAAGCACACATCAACGAGAAGTTTCTCAGAAACATCCCACTGCAGATGGTAGAAAAATATTCTTTCCAATCTGCTCAATCAAAACAAAGTTTCAACTCTGTGAGATGAATGCACACATCACAAAGAAGTTTCTCAGAAAGTTTTTGTCTAGTTTTTATTTGAAGATATTTCCTTTTTAACCATAGGCCTTAAAGCACTCCAAAGATTCATTTGCAGATTCTACAAAAAGACTGTTTCCAAACTTATCAGTCAATCAAAAGTTTCAGTTCTGTGAGATGAAAGCACACATCACAAGGAAGTTTCTCTGAGTTCTTCTGTCAAGCTTTTAAGTGAAGATATTTCCTATTTCAACAGAGGCCTCAAGGGGGTCACAATTATCCCTTTGTAGATTCTACAAAAAACGTTTTCCAAACTGCTCAATCAAAAAAAAAAAAAAACGTTCAACTCTGTGAGATGAATGCACACATCACAAAGCAGTTTCTCAGAATGATTCTGTCTAGTCTTTATGTGAAGATATTTCCATTTTCACCACAGGCCTCAAACCGCTCACAAATATCCCTCTGCAAGTTTGACAAAAAGACTGTTTCCAAACTGCTCAATCAAAAGAAAAGTTAAAATCTGTGGGATGAATGAACGTTCCACAAAAAGTTTCTCAGAAATCTTCTGTTTAGGTTTTATGTGAAGATATTTCCTTTTTCACCATAGGCCTCAAAGTGTTCCAAATATCCATTTGTAGATTCTTCAAAAAGACTGTTTCCAAACTGCTCAATCAAAAGAAAGGTTCAACTCTGTGAGTTGAATGCACACATCACAAAGAAGTTTCTGAGAATGCTTCAGTCTAGTTTTTACATGAAGATATTGCCTTTTTTACCATAGGCATCAAAGTGCTCCAAAAGCCCACTTGCAGATTCTACAAAAAGTGTGTTTAAAAACTGCTCTATCAAAAGGAAGGTTCAAATCTGTGAGATGTAATCACACATCACAAAGAAGTTTCTCAGAAAGCTTCTGTCTATTTTTTATGTGAAGATATTTCCTTTTTCACCACAAGCCTCAAAGGGCTCACAAATATCCCTTTGCAGATTGTACAAAAAGACTGTTTCCAAACTGCTCAATCAAAGGAAATGTTCAACTCTGTGAGATGAATGCACACATTGCAAATAAGTTTCCCAGAAAGCTTCTGTCTAGTTTTTATATGAAGATATTTCCTTTTTTACCATAGGCCTCAAAGAGCTCCAAATATCCATTTGCAGAATCTACAAAAAGACTGTTTCCAAACTGCTCAATCAAAAGAAACATTCAATTCTCTGAGATGAAATCACACATCACAAAGAAGTTTCTCAGAAAGCTTCTGTCCAGTTTTTATGTGAAGATAATTCTTTTTCATCATAGGCTTCAAAACACTCAGAAATATCCCTTTGCAGATTGTAAAAAACGATAGTTTCCTAACTGCTCAATCCAAAGAAAGTTTCAACTCTGTGAGATGAATGCACACACCACAATGAAGTTTCTCAAAAATCGTCTTTCTAGTTTTTATGAAAAGTTATTACCTATTTCACCATAGGCCTCAAACCGCTCACAAATATTCCTCTGTAGAATCTACAAAAAGACGGTTTCCAAAATGCTCAATCAAAAGAAAGATTCAACACTGTGACATGAATGCATAAATCACAAAGAAGTTTCTCAGAAAGCTTCAGTCTAGTTTTTATGTGAAGATATTTACTTTTTCACCGTAGGCATCAAAGCACTCTGAATATCCTTTTGCAGATGCTACAAAAGACTGTTTCCAAACTTCTCAATCAAAAGAGAAGTTCAACTCTGTGTGACAAATGCACACATCACAAAGAAGTTTCTCAGAAAGCTTCAGTCTAGTTTTTACAGGAAGACACTTCCTTTTTCACCACAGGCCTCAAAGCGCTCCAAATATCCTTTTGCAGATTCTACAAAAGACTGTTTCCAAACTTTTCAATCAAACGAAAGGTTCAACTTTGTGAGATGAAAGCCCATATTACAAAGAGGATTCTCAAAATGCTTCTGTCTAATATTTATGTGAAGATATTTCCTATTTCACTATAGGCCTCAATGGGGACAGAAATATCCTTTCGCAGATTCTAAAAAAACTTTTCAAAACTACTCAATCAAAAGAAAGGTTCAACTCTGTGAGATGAATGCACACATCACAAAGAGCTTTCTCAAAGTGTGTCAGTCTAGTTTTTATGTGAAGATATGTCCTTTTCACCATAGGCCTCAAACCGCTCAAAAATGTTGCAATGCAGAATCTACAAAAAGACTGTTTCCAAACTGCTCAATCAAAAGAAAGTTTCCACTCTGTGAGATGAATGCACACATTACAAAGATGTTTCTCAGAAAGCTTCAGTCTAGTTTTTATGTGAAGATATTTCCTTTTTCACCATAGGCATGAAAGCTCTCCAAATATCAATTTGCAGATTGTACAAAAAGGCTGTTTCCAAAATTCTCAATCAAAAGACAGGTTCAACTCTGCAAGACGAATGCACACATCACAAAGAATTTTTGCAGAATGCTTCTGTCTAGTTTTTTCGTGAAGATATTTCCTATTTCACCATAGACCTCAATGGGGTCACATTTATCCCTTTGCAGATTCCACAAAAAAAACTGTTTCTAAACTGCTCAATCAAAAGAAAGGTTCAACTCCATGAGCTGAATGCACACATCACAGAGCAGTTTCTCAAAGTGCTTCTGTCTATTTTCATGTGAAGATATGACCATTTTCACCATAGGCCTCAAACCACTCACAAATATCCTGCTGCAAATTCTACAAAAAGACTTTTCTAAACTGTTAAATCAAAAGAAATGTTGAACTCTGTGAGATGAATGCAGACATCACAAAAAAGTTTCTCAGAAAGATTCTGTCTGGTGTTTATGTGAAGATATTTCTTTTCACCATAGGCTTTAAACCGTTCGCAAATAACCCTTTGCAGATTATACAAAAAGACTGTTTCCAAACTGCTCAAGGAAAAGAAATGTTCAACTCAGTGAGATGAAAGCACAGATCATAAAGGAGTTTCTCAGAAATTTTCTGTCTAGTTTTTATGTGAATATGTTTACTTTTTCATCACAGGCCCCAAAGCCCTCCATATATCCATTTGCAGATTCAACAAAAAGAAAGTTTCCAAACTGCTCAAAGAAAAGAAAGGTTCAACTCTGTGAGATGATAGCAGACATCACAAAGAAGTTTCTCAGAAAGCTTCTGTCTAATTTTGATGTGAAGATATTTCATTTTTCAACATAGGCCTCAAACCACTCACAAATATCCCCTTGCAGATTGTACAAAAAGACTGTTTCCAAACTGCTCAATCTAAAGAAAGGTTCAGATGTGTGAGATGAAATCCACATCACAAAGAATTTTCTCAGAAAGCTGCTGTCTGGTTTTTATGTGAAGATATTTCCTTTTTCAAGATAGGTCTCAAACATCTCACAAATATCCATTTGCAGATTGTACAAAAAGAGTGTTTCCAAACTGATAAATCAAAAGAAAGGTTCAAATCCATGAGGTGAATGCACACATCCCAAAGAAGTTTCTCAGAAAGTTTCTCTCTAGTTTTCATGTGAAGATATTTCCTTTTACAGTACAGGCCACAAAGGGCTCCAAATATCTATTTGCAGATTCTACAGAAGGATGGTATCCAAACTGCTCAATCAAAAGGAAGTTCCACCTCTGTGAGATGAAAGCACACATCACAAGGAAGTTTCTCAGAATGATTCTGTGTAGTCTTTATGTGAAGATATTTCTTTTTCACCATAGGCCTCAATCCACTCACAAATATCCCTTTGCAGATTCTACAGAAGACTGTCTCCAAACTTCTCAATGAAAAGAAAGCTTCATCTCTGTGAGATGAATGCAAACATCACAGAGAAGTTTCTCAAAATGCTTCTGTCTGGTTTTTGTGTGAAGATATTTCCTTTTTCAACACAAGCTTCAAAGTGCTCCAAATATCCCTTTGCAGATTCTACAAAAACACTGTTTCCAAACTCCTCACTCAAAAGAGATGTTCAACTATGTGAGATGAAAGCCCACATCACAAAGAAGTTTATCAGAAACGTTCTGCCTAGTTTTTATGTAAAGATATGGGAAGAAAATTCCATGCTCATGGGTAGCAAGAATCAATATCGTGAAAATGACCATACTGCCCAAGGTAATTTACAGATTCAATGCCATCCCCATCAAGCTACCAATGACTTTCTTCACAGAATTGGAAAAAATACTTTAAAGTTCATATGGAACCAAAAAAGAGCCCACATCACCAAGTCAATCCTAAGCCAAAAGAACAAAGCTGGAGGTATCACACTATCTGACCTCAAACTATACTACAAGGCTACAGTAACCAAAACAGCATGGTACTGGTACCAAAACAGAGATATAGATCAATGGAACAGAACAGAGCCCTCAGAAATAATGCCACATATCTACAACTATCTGATCTTTGACAAACCTGAGAAAAACAAGTAATGGGGAAAGGATTCCCTATTTAATAAATGGTGCTGGGAAAACTGGCTAGCCATATGTAGAAAGCTGAAACTGGATCCCTTCCTTACACCTTATACAAAAATCAATTCAAGATGGATTAAAGACTTAAACGTTAGACCTAAAGCCATAAAAGCCCTAGAAGAAAACCTAGGCATTACCATTCCAAAAAAAAAAAAAAAGATATTTTCTATTACACTACAGGTCTCAAAGGGCTCAAAATAACAATTTGCAGATTCTAGAAAAAGACTGCAACTGCTCAATCAAAAGAAATGTTCAACTCTGTGAGATGAATGCACACATCACAAGGAACATTCTCAGAATGCTTCTGTCTAGTGTTTACCTGAAGATATTTCCTTTTCACCACAGGCCTCAAACAGCTCAGAGATATCCCTATGCAGATTGTACAGAAAGACCGTTCCCAAATGCTCAATGAAAAGAACGTTTCTAATCTGTGAGATGAATGCAAACATCACATGTTGTTTAGCAAACAGCTTTTGTCTAGTTTTTATGTAAAGATATTTCCCTTTTCAACATAGGCCTCAAACCACTCACAAATATCCCTCTGCAGATTCAACAAAAAGACTGTATCCAAACTTCTCAGTCAAAGAAAGGTTCCACCCTGTGAGATGAATGCACACATCATAAAGAAGTTTCTCAGAAAGCTTCTGTCTAATTTTTATGTGAAGATATTTCCTTTTTCACCATTGGCCTCAAAGCCCTCCAAATATCCATTTGCAGATTCTGCAAAAGTAGTGTTTCCAAACTGCTCAATCAAAAGAAAAGTTCAGACCTGTGAGATGAAAGCACACATCACAAAGGAGTTTCTCAGAAAGTTTCTGTCTCATTTTTATATGAAGACATTTCCTATTTCACCATAGACTCAAAAGGCTCACAAATATCCCTTTGCAGATTGTACAAAAAGACTGTTTCCAAACTGCTCAATGAAAAGAAAGTTTCAACTCTGTGAGATGAATTCAAACATCACAAAGAAGTTTCTCAGAATGCTTCAGTCTAGTTTTTATATGAAGATACTGCTTTTTCACCATAGGCATCATACTGCTCAGAAATATCCCTTTACAGATTGTACAAAAAGACTGTTTCCAAACTGCTCATTCAAAAGAAAAGTTCAACTCTGTGAGATGAATACACACATCACAAAAAAGTTTCTCAGATAGCTTCTGTCTAGTTTTTATGTGAAGATGTTTCCTTTCTCACCTTAGGCCTCAAACCACTCACAAATATCCATTTGCAGATTCTACAAAAAGACTGTTTGCAAACTGCTCAATCAAAAGAAAGGGCCAACTACTTGAGATGAATGTACACATCACAAGGAAGTTTTTCAGAATGTTTCTGTCTCATTTTCATGTGAAGATATTTCCTTTTTCAGCATAGTCCTCAATGCTCTCCAAATATCCATTTGCAAATTCTACAAAAAGACTGTTTCCAATCTGCTCAATCAAAAGAAAGGTTCAACTCTGTGAGATGAAAGCACACATCACTAAGTAGTTTCTCAGAATGCTTCTGTCTAGTTTTTATGTGAACATATTTCTTGGTCAACATAGGCCTCAAACCGCTCAGAAATATCCCTTTGCAGATTGTACAAAGAGACTGTTTTGAAACTGCTCAATCAAAAGAAAGGTTCAACTCTGTTAGATGAATGCAAACATCACAAGGAGGTTTCTCAAAAAGCTTCTCTCTAGTATTTATGTCAAGATATTTCCTTTTTCACTGTAGGCCTCAATCCGCTCACAAATATCCCTTTGCAGGTTCTACAGAGGGACTTTTTCCAAACTGCTCAATGCAAAGAAAGGTTCAACTCTGTGAGATGAAATCACGTATCACAAAGAAGTTTCTCAGAATTTTTCCGTCTTTTTTTAATATTATTATTATTATTACTATACTTTAAGTTTTAGGGTACATGTGCACAACTTGTAGGTTTGTTACATATGTATACATGTGCCATATTGGTGTGCTGCACCCATTTATTCGTCATTTAGCATTAGGTGTATCTCCTAATGCTATCCCTCCTCCCTCTCACCACCCCACAACAGTCCTCGGTGTATGATGTTCCACTTCCTGTGTCCATGTGTTCTCATTGTTCAATTCCTATGTATGTGTGAGAACATGCAGTGTTTGGTTCTTTGTCCTTGTGATATTTTGCTGAGAATGATGGTTTCCAGTTTCATCTATGTCCCTACAAGGGACATGAACTTATCATTTTTTAATGGCTGCATACGAATCCATGGTGTATATGTGCCACATTTTCTTAATCCAGTCTATCATTGTTGGATATTTAGGTTGGGTCCAAGTCGTTGCTTTTATGAATAGTGCCACTGTAAACATATCTGTGCATGTGTCTTTATAGCAGCATGATTTATAATCCTTTGGGTATATACCCAGTAATTGCATGGCTAGGTCAAATGGTGTTTCCAGTTCTAGATCCCTGAGGAATCACCACACTGACTTCCACAATGGTTGAACTAGTTTAAAGTCCCACCAACAGTGTAAAAGTGTTCCTATTTCTCCAAATCCTCTCCAGCACCTGTTGTTTCTTGACTTTTTAATGATCACATTTCTAATTGGTGTGAGATGGTATCTCATTGTGGTTTTGATTTGCATTTCTCTGATGGCCAGTGATGATGAGCATTTTTTCATGTGTTTTTTGGCTGTGTAAATGTCTTCTTTTGAGAAGTGTCTGTTCATATCCTTTGACCACTTTTTCATATGGTTGTTTGTTTTTTTCTTGTAAATTTGTCTGAGTTCATTGTAGATACTGGCTACTAGCCCTTTGTCAGATGAGTAGGTTGCAAAATTTTTCTCCCATTTTGTAGGTTGCCTGCTCACTCTGATGGTAGTTTCTTTTGCTGTGCAGAAGCTCTTTAGTTTAATTAGATCCCGTTTGTCAATTTTGGCTTTTGTTGCCATTGCTTTTGGTGTTTTAGACATGAAGTCCTTGCCCATGCCTATGTTCTGAATGGTATTGCCTAGGTTTTCTTCTACAGTTTTCATGGTTTTAGGTCTAACGTTTAAGTCTTTAATCCATCTGGAATTAATTTTTGTATAAGGTGTAAGGAAGGGATCCAGTTTCAGCTTTCTACATATGGCTAGCCAGTTTTCCCAGCACCATTTATTAAATAGGGAATCCTTTCCCCATTGCTTGTTTTTCTCAGGTTTGTCAAAGATCAGATAGTTGTAGATATGCAGTGATATTTCTGAGGGCTCTGTTCTGTTCCATTCGTCCATATCTCTGTTTTGGTACCAGTACCATGCTGTTTTGGTTACTGTAGCCTTGTAGTATAGTTTGAAGTCAGGTAGAGTGATGCCTCCAGCTATGTTCTTTGAGCTTAGGATTGACTTGGTGATGCGGGCTCTTTTTTGGTTCCATATGAACTTTAAAGTATTTTTTCCAATTCTGTGAAGAAAGTCATTGGTAGCTTGATGGGGATGGCATTGAATCTATAAATTACCTTGGGTAGTATTGCCATTTTCATGATATTGATTCTTCCTACCCATGAATATGGAATGTTCACCCATTTATTTGTATCCTCTTATATTTCATGGAGCAGTGGTTTTTATTTCTCCTTGAAGAGGTCCTTCACATCCCTTGTAAGTTGGATTCCTAGGTATTTTATTCTCTTTGAAGCAATAGTGAATGGGAGTTCACTCATGATTTGCCTTCTGTCTGTTATTGGTGTATAAGTACACTCATGATTTTTGTACATTAATTTTGTAACCTGAGACTTTGCTGAAGTTGCTTATCAGCTTAAGGAGATTTGGGGCTGAGAAAATGGGGTTTTCTAGATATACAATCATGTCATCTGCAAACAGGGGCAATTTGGCTTCCTCTTTTCCCAATTGGATACCCTTTATTTTTCTCTCCTGACCGATTTCCCTGGCCAGAACTTCCAACACTGTTGAATAGGAGTGGTGAGAGAGGGCATCCCTGTCTTGTGCCAGATTTCAAAGGGAATGCTTCCAGTTTTTGCCCATTCAGTATGATATTGGCTGTGGGTTTGTCATAGATAGCTCTTATTATTTTGAGATACGTCCCATCAATACCTAAATTATTGAGAGTTTTTAGCATGATGCATTATTGAATTTTCTCAAAGGCCTTTTCGTCATCTACTGAGATAATCATGTGGTTTTTGTCTTTGGTTCTGTTTATATGCTGGTTTACATTTATTGATTTGTGTATGTTGAACCAGCCTTGCATCCCAGGGATGAATCCCACTTGATCATGGTGGATAAGCTTTTTGATGTGCTGCTGGATTCCATTTGCCAGTATTTTATTGAGGATTTTTGCATCGATGTTCGTCAAGGATATTGGTCTTAAATTCTCTTTTTTGGTTGTGTCTCTGCCAGGCTTTGGTATCAGGATGATGCTGGCCTCTTAAAACGAGTTAGGGAGGATTCCCTCTTTTTCTCTTGATTGGAATAGTTCCAGAAGTAATGGTACCAGCTCTTCTTTGTACCTGTGGTAGAATTCAGCTGTGAATCCATCTGATCCCGGATTTTTTTAGTTAGTAAGCTATTGATTATTGCCTCAATTTCAGAGCCCATTATTGGTCTATTCAGAGATTCAACATCTTCCTGGTTTAGTCTTCGGAGAGTGTATGTGTCAAGGAATTTATCCATTTCTTCTAGATTTTCTGGTTTATTTGCATAGAGGTGTTTATAGTATTCTCTGATGGTAGCTTGCATGTCTGTGGGATCACTGGTGATATACCCTTTGTAATTTTTTATTGCATCTCTTTGATTCTTCTCTCTTTTCTTCTTTATTAGTCTTACTAGCAGTCTATCAATTTTGTTGATCTTTTCAAGAAACCAGCTCCTGGATTCAATAACTTTTTGAAGGGTTTTTTGTGTCTCTATTTCCTTCAGTTCTGCTCTGATCTTAGTTGTTTCTTGCCTTCTGCTAGGTTTTGAATGTGTTTACTCTTGCTTTTCTAGTTCTTTTAATCGTGATGTTAGGGTGTCAATTTTAGATCTTTCCTGCTTTCTCTTGTGTGCATTTAGTGCTATAAATTTTCCTCTACAAACTGATTTGCATGTGTCCCAGGGATTCTGGTATGTTGTGTCTTGGTTCTCATTGGATTCAAAGAACATCTTTATTTCTGCCTTCATTTCATTATGTACCCAGTAGTCATTTGGGAGCAGGTTGTTCAGTTTCCATGTATCTGAGTGGTTTTGAGTGAGTTTCTTAATCCTGAATTCTCATTTGATTGCACTGTGGTCTGAGAGACAGTTTGTTATAATTTCTCTTCTTTTACTTTTGCTGAGGAGTGCTTTACTTCCAATTATGTCATCAATTTTAGAATAAGTGCGATGTTGTGCTGAGAAGAATGTATATTCGCTTGATTTGTGGTGGAGAGTTCTGTAGATGTCTATTAGGTCTGCCTGGTGCACAGCTGAGTTCAATTCCTCAGTGTCCTTGTTAATTTTCTGTCTTGTTGATCTGTCTAGTGTTGACAGTGGGGTGTTAAAGTCTCCCATTTTAATTGTGTGGGAGTCTAGGTCTCTTTGTATATCACTAAGGACTTGCTTTATGAATCTGGGTGCTCCTTTATTGGGTGCATATATATTTAGGGTTGTTAGCTCTTCTTGTTGAATTGATCCCTTTACCATTATGTAATGGCCTTCTTTGTCTCTTTGGATCTTTGTTGGTTTAAGGTCTGTTTTATCAGAGACTAGGATTGCAACCCCTGCCTTTTTTTGTTTTCCATTTGCTTGGTATATCTTCCTCCATCCCTTTATTTTGAGCCTATGTGTGTCTCTGCATGTGAGATGGGTTTCCTGAATACAGCACACTGATGGGTCTTTACTCTTTATCCAATTTACCAGTCTGTGTCTTTTAATTGGAGCATTTAGCCCATTTACATTTAAAGTTAATATTGTTATGTGTGAATTTGATCCTGTCATTATGATGTTAGCTGGTTATTTTGCTCATTAGTTAATGCAGGTTCTTCCTAGCCTTGATGGTCTTTACAGTTTGGCATGTTTTTGCAGTGGCTGGTGCCAGCTCTTCCTTTCCATGTTTACTGCTTCCTTCAGGAGCTCTTCTAGGGCAGGCCTTGTGGTGACAGAATCTCTCAGCATTTGTTTGTCTGTAAAGCATTTTATTTCTCCTTCTCTTATGAAGCTTAATTTGGCTGCATATGAGATTCTGGGTTGAAAATTCTTTTCTTTAAGAATGTTGAATATTGGTCCCCACTCTCTTCTGGATTGTAGAGTTTCTGCCAAGAGATCAGCTGTTAGTCTGATGGGCTTCCCTTTGTGGGTAACCCGACCTTTCTCTCTGGCTGCCCTTAACGTTTTTTCCTTCATTTCAACTTTGGTGAATCAGACAATTGTGTGTCTTGAAGTTGTTCTTCTCGAGGAGTATCTTTGTAGTGTTCTCTGTATTTCCTGAATTTGAATGTTGTCCTGCCATGCTTGATTGGGGAATTTCTCCTGGATAATATCCTGCAGAGTGTTTTCCAACTTGGTTCCATTCTCCCTGTCATTTTCAGGTACACCAATCAGATGTAGATTTGGTCTTTTCACATAGTCCCACATTTCTTGGAGGATTTGTTCATTTCCTTTCATTCTTTTCTCTCTAAACTTCTCTTCTCACTTCATTTCATTCATTTCATCTTCCATCACTGATACCTTTTCTTCCAGTTGATTGCATTGGCTACAGAGGCTCCTGCATTCATCACGTAGCTCTCGTGACTTGGTTTTCACTTCCATCAGGTCCTTTAAGGACTTCTCTGCATTTGTTATTTTAGTTATCCTTTCATCTAATTTTTTTTCAAAGCTTTTAATTTCTTTGCCTTTGGTTCGAATTTCCTCCCATAGCTCAGAGTAGTTTGATCATCTGAAGCCTTCTTCTCTCAACTCATCAAAGTCATTCTCCTACCAGCTTTGTTCCATGGCTGGTGAGGAGCTGCATTCCTTTGGAGGAGAAGAGACGCTCTGACTTTTAGAGCTTCCAGTTTTTCTGCTCAGATTTTTCCCATTTTTGTGGTTTTATCTACCTTTGGTCTTTGATGATGGTGATGTACAGATGGGTTTTTAGTGTGGATGTCCTTTCTGTTTGTTAGTTTTCCTTCTAACAGACAGGACCCTCAGCTGCAGGTCTCTTGGAGTTTGCTAGAGGTCCACTCCAGACCCTGTTTGCCTGGGTATCAGCAGCAGTAGCAGCAGAACACCGGGTATTGGTTAACCACAAATGCTGCTGCCTGATCTTTTCTCTGGAAATTTTGTCTCAGAAGAGTACCCGGCCGTGTGAGGTGTCAGTCCACCCCTACTGGGGGGTGTCTCCCAGTTAGGCTACCTGGGTGTCAGGGACCAACTTGATGAGGCAGTATGCCCGTTCTCAGATCTCAAGCTGTGTGCTGGGAGAACCACTGCTCTCTTCAAAGCTGTCAGAGAGGGACATTTAAGTCTGCAGGGGTTACTGCTGTCTTTTTGTTTGTCTGTGCCCTGCCCCCAGAGGTGGAGCCTACAGAGGCAGGCAGGCCACCTTGAACTGTGGTGGGATCCACCCAGTTCGAGCTTCTTGGCCACTTTGTTTACCTAATCAAACAACTAACTTGATAATGGTGGGTGCCCCACCCCCCGCCTCTCTGCCGCCTTGCAGTGTGATCTTGGACTGCTGTGCTAGCAATGAGCGAGACTCAGTGAGCATAGCACCCTCCTAGACAGGTGCGGGTATAATCTTCTTGTTTGCCATTTTTTAAAGCCCATTGGAAAAGCATACTATTAGGGGGAGAGTGACCCGATTTTCCAGGTGCTGCCTGTCACCCCTTTCTTTGACTAGGAAAGGAAATTCCCTGACCTCTTGTGCTTCCTGGGTGAGGCGATGTCTCGCCCTGCTTCAGCTCAAGCACAGTGCACTGCACCCACTGTCCTGCACTTACTATCTCGCATTCCCCAGTGAGATGAACCTGGTACCTCAGTTGGAAATGCAGAAATCACCAGTCTTCTGCATCGTTCATGCTGGGAGATGTAGAGCAAAGATATTCCTATTCTGCCACCTTGGCTCCTCCCACAAAATTTCCTTTTTAATCATAGGCCTCAAAGCTCTCCAAATAACCCTTGGCAGATTCTACAAAAAGACTGTTTCCATACAGCTCAATAAAAAGAAAAGTTCAGCTCAGAGAGATGAATGCACACATCACAAAGAAGTTTCAATAAAGTCTTATGTCAGGATTTTATGTGAAGATACTTGCTTTTTCACCATACGCCATGAATCGCTCACAAATATATCCTTGCAGACTCTTCAAAAAGACTGTTTCTGAACTGCTCAATCAAAAGAAAGTTCAACTCTGTGTGATGAAAGCAGACATCACAAAGAAGTTTCTCAGAAAGCTTCTGTCTAGTTTTTATGTGAAGAGATTTCCTTTTTTTCCATAGGCTACAAAGTGCTCCAATTATCCATTTGCAGATTCTACAAAAAGACTGTTTACAAACTGCTCAATCAAAAGACACGTTAAAAACTGTGAGATGAATGCACACATCACAAAGAAGTTTCTCAAAACTCTTCTGTATAGTTTTTTTGTGAATATATTTCTTTTTCACCATAGGCCTGAAACTGCTCAGAAATATCCCTTTGCAGATTGTACAAAAAGACTGTTTCCAAACTCCTCAATCAAAAGAAAAGTTCAGCTCTGTGAGATGAATGCACACATCACAAAAAAGTTTCCCAGAAAGCTTCTGTATAGTTTTAATGTGAAGGTATTTTCTTTTTCACCATAGGCCTCAAATGGCTCAAAAATATCCCTTTGCAGACTCTAGAAAAAGACTGTTTCCAAAGTGCTCAATCAAAGGAAAGTTCAACTCTGTGAGATGAATGCTCACATCATGAAGAAGTTTCTGAGAATGCTTTTGTCTAGTTTTTATCTGAAGATATTGCTTTTTCACCATAGGCCTCAAATGGTTCAGAAATATCCCTTTGCATATTCTACAAAAAGACTGTTTCCAAACTGCTCAATGAGAAGAAAGGTTCAACTCTGTGAGATGAAAGCACACATCACATAGAAGTTTCTCAGAATGCTTCTGTCTAGTTTTTATGTGAAGCTATTTCCAATTACACTATGGACCTTAAAGGGCTCCCAAATATCCTTTTGCAGATTCCACAAAAAGACAGTTTCCAAACTGCTCAATCAAAAGAAAGGTTGAACTCTGTGAGATGAATGCATACATCACAAAGAAGTTTCTCAGAGAGCTTCAGTCAAGTTTTTTTGTGGAGATGTTTCCTTTTTCACCGTGGCCCTCAAAGGACTCACAAATATCCCTTTGCGTATTGTACAGAAAGACTGTTTCTAAAGTTCTCAATCAAAAGAAATGCTCAGCTCTGTGAGATGAATGCACACATCACAATGAAGTTTCTCAGAAAGCTTCTGTCTAGTTATTATGTGAAGAGATTTCCGTTTTCTCCATAGGCCACAAAGTGCTCCAATTATCTATTTGCAGATTCTACAAAAAGACTGTTTATAAACTGCTCAATCAAAAGAAACGTTATGAACTGTGAGATGAATGCACACATCAGAAAGAAGTTTCTCAGAACTCTTCTGCATAGTTTTTATGCGAATATATTTCTTTTTCACCATAGGCCTGAAACCGCTCAGAAATATCCCTTTGCAGATTATGTAAAAATACTGTTTCCAAACTCCTCAATCAAAAGAAAGTTTCAAGTCTGTGAGATGAATGCACACATCACAAAGAAATTTCTCAGAAAGCTTCTGTATAGTTTTTATGTGAAGGTATTTTCTTTTTCACCATAGGCCTCAAACAGTTCACAAATATCCTTTTGCAGACTCTAGAAAAAGATGGTTTCCAAACTGCTCAATCAAAGGAAAGTTCAACTCTGTGAGATGAATGCTCACATCACAAAGAAGTTTCTGAGAATGCATTTGTCTAGTTTTTATCTGAAGATATTACTTTTTCACCATAGGCCTCAAATTGCTCAGAAATATCCCTTTGTATGTTGCACAAAAAGACTGTTTCCAAACTGCTCAATGAAAAGAAAGGTTCAACTCTGTGAGGTGAAAGCACACATCACATAGAAGTTTCTCAGAATGCTTCTGTCTGGTTTTTATATGAAGCTATTTCCTATTACACCATGGGCCTGAAAGGGCTCACAAATATCCCTTTGCAGATTCTACAAAAAGAAAGTTTCCAAACTGTTCAACCAAAAGAGTGGTTGAACTCTGTGATATGAATGCACACATCACAAAGAAGTTTCTCAGAAAGCTTCAGTCAAGTTTTTTTTGTGAAGATATTTCCTTTTTCACCATGGACCTCAAAAGGCTCATAAATATCCCTTTGCAGATTGTACAAAAAGACTGTTTCCAAACTCCTCAGTCAAAAGAAATATTCAACTTTGTGAGATGAATGCACACGTCACAAACAAGTTTCTCAGAAAGCTGCTATCTAGTTTTTATGTGAAGATATTTCCTTTTTCACCATAGGTCTCAAAGCACTCCAAATATCCATTTGCAGATTATACAAAAAGAGTGCTTTCAAACAGCTCAATCAAAAGAAATGTTAAACTCTGTGAGTTGAAAGCACACATCACAAAGAAGTTTCTCAGAATGCTTCTGTCTAATTTTTAAGTGAAGATATTTCCTTTTTCACCATAGGCCTCTAAAAGCTCAAAAATATCCCTCTGCAAATTCTACAAAAAGACTGTTTCCAAAAGTCTCAATCAAAAGAAAGGTTCATCTCTGTGAGATGAATGCACACATCACAAAGAAGTTTCTCAGAAAGCTTCCATTTCGTTTTTGTGTGGTGGTATTTCCCTCTTAACCATAGGCATCAGAGTGCTCCAAATATCCATTTGCAGATTGTACACAAAGATGGTTTCAAAACTGCTCAATCAATAAAAAAGTGCAACTGTGTGAGATGAATGCACACATCACAAGGAAGTTTTTCAGAAAGCTTCTGTCTAGTTTTTATGTGAAGATATTTCCTTTTTCACCATATGCTTCAAAGCGTTCCAAATATCCCTTTGCAGATTCCACAAAAAGACTGCTTCCAAACTGCTCAATCAGAAGAATGGTTCAACTCTGTGAGATGAAAGCACACATCACAAAGAAGTTTCTCAGAAACCTGCTGTCTAGTTTTTATGTGAAGATATTTCCATTTTCACCTTAGGCCTCAAACTGCTCACAAATATCCCTCTGCAAAATCTTCAACAAAACAGTTTCCAAACTGCTCAATCAAAAGAAAGGTTCATCTCTGTGAGATGAAGGCACACATCACAAAGAAGTTTCTCAGAAATCTTCAGTCTCATTTTTATGTGAAATTATTTCCTTTTTCACCGTAGGCATCAAAGTGCTCCAAATATCCATTTGCAGGTTCTACAAAAAGGCTGTGTCCAAATTTCACAATCAAAAGAAAGGTTCAACTCTGTAAGATGAATGCACGTGTCACAGAGAAGTTTCTCAGAAAGCTTCAGTCTAGTTTTCACGTGAAGATATTACCTTTTTCACCATAGGACTCAAAGCGTTCCAAATATCCATTTGCATATTCTACGAAAAGACTGTTTCCAAACTGCTCAATCAAAAGAAAGGTTGAATTCTGTGAGATGAATGCACACATCACAAAGAAGTTTCTCAGAAAGCTTCAGTGAAGTTGTTTTGCAAAGATGTTTTTGAAAAATCACCATAGCACTCAAAGGGCTCACAAATATCCCATTGCAGATTTTACAAAAAGACTGTTTCCAAAGTGCTCAATCTAAAGAAAGTTTCAACTCTGTGAGAAGAATGCACACATCACAAACAAGTCTCTCAGAAAGCTACTGTCAAGTTTTTCTGTGAAGATATTTCCTATTTCACCATAAGTCTCAAAGCACTCCAAATATCCATTCACAGATTCTACAAAAAGACTGTTTCAAAACTGCTCAATTGAAAGAAATGTTAAACTCTGTGACATGAAAGCACACATCACAAAGAAGTTTCACAGAATGCTTCTGTCTAGTTTTTATGTGAAGATATTTCCTTTCTCACTATAGGCCTCTAAAAGCTCAAAAATATCCCTTTGCAAATTCTACAAAAAGACTGTTTCCAAACTTCTCAATCAAAAGAAAGATTCAACTCTGTAAGAGAAATGCACACATTGCAAAGACATTTCTCAGAAAGCTTCCATTTAGTTTTTATGTGAAGGTGTTTCCCTTTTAACCATAGGCCCCAAAGCACTCCAAATATCCATTTGCAGATTCTACAAAAAGACTGTTTACAAACTGCCCAATCAATAGAAAAGTTCAACTCTGTGAGATGAATGCTCACATCACAAAGACGTTTCTCAGAAAGCTTCTGTCTAGTTTTTATGTGAAGATATTTCCTTTTTCACCTGATGCTTCAAAGTGTTCCAAATATCCCTTTGCAGATTCTACAAAAATACAGTTTCCAAAATGCTCAATCAAAATAATGGTTCAACTCTGTGAGACAAAATCACACATCACAGAGTAGTTTCTCAGAAAACTTCTGTCTAGTTTTTATGTGAAGATGTTTCCATTTTCACTGTAGGTCTCAAACTGCTCACAAATATCCCTCTGCAAAATTTTCAACAAGACAGTTTCCAAACTGCTCAATCAAAAAAAAGGTTCATCTCTGTGAGATGAATGCACACATCACAAAGAAGTTTCTCAAAAAGCTTCAGTCTTGGTTTTATGTGAAGTTATCTCCTTTTTCACCATAGGCCTCAAATCACTCCAAATAACCATTTGCAGATACTGCAAAAATACTGTTTCTATATTGCTCATTCAAAAGAAATGTTCAACTCTGTGAGATGAAAGCACAGATCACAAAGAAATTTTCAGAATGTTTCTGTCTAGTTTTTATGTGAAGATATTTAATATTTCACCATAGACCTCTAAAGGACTCACAAATATCTGTTTGCAGATTCTTCAAAAATGTGTTTCCAAACTGCTCAATCAAAATAAAGGTTCAACTCTGTGAGATGAATACACACATCTTAAAGTGGTTTATCAGAATGCTTCTGTCTAGTTTTTATGTGAATATATTTCCATTTTCACCATAGGCCTCAAACTGCTCTAAAATATCCCCTGCAATTCTACAAAAAGACTCTTTCCAAACTCCTGAATCAAGAGACAGCTTCAAACGTGTGAAGTGAATGCACACAGCACAAATAGCTTTCTCAGAAATCTTCCATTTATTTTTTATGTGACGATATTTCCTTTCTCACCATAGGACCCAAAGCATTAAAATATCCATTTGCAGATTCTTCAAAAAGTCTGTTTCCAAACTGCTAAATCAAAAAATGTTTCAACTCTGTGTGATGAATGCAAGCATCACAAAGAAGTTTCTCAGAAAGCTTCATTCTAGTTTTTATGTCAAGATACATCATTTTTCACCATAGGCCTCAAAGCCCTCCAAATATCCCTTTGCAGATTGTACAAAAGGACTGTTTCAAAACTGCTTAATCATAAGAAAGGTTCAACTCTGTGACAAGAATGCACACACCACAAAGAAGTTTCTGAAAAAGCGTCTGTCTAGTTTTTATATGAAGATATTTCCTTTTTAACCATAGGTTTCAAACCACTCAAAAATATCCCAATGTAGAAACTACAAAAAGACTGTTTCCAAACTGCTTAATAAAAGAATGTTTCAACTCTGTGAGATGAATGCACACATAATGAAGACATTTCTGAGAAAGCTTCCGTCTAGTTCTTATGTGAAGTTATTTCCTTTTTCACCATAAACAAAAAGTGCTCCAAATATCAATTAGCAGATTCTACAAAATGGCTGTTTCCAAACTTCTTAAAAAAGGAAAGATTCAACTCTGTGAGATGAAAGCACAATCCACAAAGAAGTTTCTCAGAATGCTTCTGTCTGGTTTTTATGTGAAGATATTTCATATTTCACTATAGGCCTCAATGTGGTCAAAAATATCCCTTTGCAGATTCCACAAAAAACTGTTTCCAGAATGCTCAATCAAAAGTAAGGTTCAACTCTGTGAGACGAATACACACATCACAAAGCAGTTTCTCAGAATGCTTCTGTCTAGTTTTTTGAGAACATATTTCTATTTTCACCACAGGCCTCAAACCGTTCACAAATATCCCTCTACAAATTGTGCAAAAACACTCTTTCCAAACTGCTCAATCAAAAGAAATGTTCAACTCTGTGAGATGAATGCACACATCACTAAGAAGTTTCTCAGAAAGCCTCTGTCTATTTAGTATGTGAAACTATTTCCTATTTCACCATAGGCCTCAGTGGGCTCAAAAATATCCCTTTGCAGACTCTCTAAAAAGACTGTTTCCAAACTTCTCAATCAAAAGAAAGTTTCAGATCTGTAAGATGAAGGCACACATCAACAAGAAGTTTCTAAGGATGTTTCTGTCTAGTTTTTCTGCGAAGATACTTCTTTTTCACCATAGCCTCAAATCGCTCAGAAATATCTCTGCACATTGTACAAAAAGACTGTCTCCAAACTGCTCAATCAAAAGAAAGGGTCATCTCTGTGAGACGAATGCATACATCAAGAAGAACTTCCTCAGAATGTTTCCGTCTTGTTTTTATGTGAAGATATTCCTTTGTCACCATAGGCTCAAACTGCTCACAAGTATCCCTTTGCAGATTGTACAAAAAGAATGTTTTCCTGTATTGTGCCAGTTTTCAAAGGGAATGCTTCCAGTTTTTGCCCATTCACTATGATATTGATGGTGGGTTTGTCACAGATAGTTCTTATTATTTTGAGATACATCCCATCAATACCTAATTTATTGATAGTTTTTAGCATGAAGGTTGTTGAATTTTGTCAAAGACCTTTTCTGCATCTATTGAGATAATCATGTGGTTTTTGCCTTTGGTCCTGTTTCTATGCTGGATTACATTTGGTTTGTGTATATTGAACCAGGCTTGCATTGCAGGGATGAAGCCCACTTGATCATGGTGGATAAGCTTTCTGATGTGCTGCTGGATTCTGTTTGCCAGTATTTTATTGAGGATTTTTGCATCAATGTTCATCAAGCATATTGGCCTAAAATTCTCATTTTTTGGTTGTGTCTCTGCCCGGCCTTGGTATCAGGATGATGCTGGCCTCATAAATGAGTTAGGGAGAATTCCCTCTTTTACTATTGATTGGAATAGTCTCAGAAGGAATGGTACCAGTTCCTCCTTGTACCTCTTGTAGAATTTGGCTGTGAATCCATCTGGTCCTGGACTCTTTTTGATTGGTAAGCTATTGATTATTGCCACGATTTCAGATCCTGTTATTGGTCTATTCAGAGGTTGAACTTCTTCCTGGTTTAGTCTTGGGAGGGAGTATGTGTTGAGGAATTTATCCATTTCTTCTAGAGTTTCTAGTTTATTTGCGTAGAGGGTTTGTAGTATTCTCTGATGGTAGTTTGTGTTTCTGTGGGAATGGTGGTGATACCCTCTTTATCATTTCTTATTGCATCTATGTGATTCTTCTCTCTTTTCTTCTTTATTAGTCTTGCTAGCGGTCTATCAATTTTGTTGATCCTTTCCAAAAACCAGCTCCTGGATTCATTAAATTTTGAAGGGCTTTTTTGTGTGAAATAAAGGAGGATACAAACAAATGGAAGAACATTCCATGCTCATGGGTAGGAAGAATCAATATCGTGAAAATGGACATACTGCTGAAAGTAATTTATAGATTCAATGCCATCCCCAACAAGCTAACAATGACTTTCTTCACAGAATTGGAAAAAACTACTTTAAAGTTCATATGGAACCAAAAAAGAGCCTGCATCATCAACTGAATCCTAAGCCCAAAGAACAAAGCAGGAGGCATCATGCTACCTGACTTCAAACTGTACTACAAGACTACAGTAACCAAAACAGCGTGGTACTGGTACCAAAACAGAGATATAGATCAATAGAACAGAACAGAGCCCTCAGAAATAATGCTGCATATGTATAACTATCTGATCTTTGACAAACCTGAGAAAAACAAGCAATCTGGAAAGGATTCCCTATTTAATAAATTGTGTTGGGAAAACTGGCTAGCTATATGTAGAAAGCTGAAACTGGATTCCTTCCTTACAACTTATACAAAAATTAATTCAAAATGGATTAAAGACTTAAACGTTAGACCTAAAACCATAAAAACCCTAGAAGAAAACCTAGGCATTACCATTCAGGACGTAGGCATGGGCAAGTACTTCATGTCTAAAACACCAAAAACAATGGCAACGAAAGCCAAAATTGATAAATGGGATCTAATTAAACTAATGAGCTTCTGCACAGCAAAAGAAACTACCATCAGAGTGAACAGGCAACCTACAAAATTGGAGAAAATTTTCGCAACCTACTCATCTGAGAAAGGGTTAATATCCAGAACCTACAATGAACTCAAACAAATTTACAAGAAAAAAACAAATAACCCCATCAAAAAGTGGGCAAAGGACATGAACAGACACTTCTCAAAAGAAGACATTTATGCAGCCAAAAGACACATGAAAAAAGCTCATCATCACTGGCCATCAGAGAAATGCAAATCAAAACCACAATGAGATACCATCTCACACCAGTTAGAATGACAATCATTAAAAAGTCAGGAAGCAACAGGTGCTGGAGAGGATGTGGAGAAATAGGAACACTTTTACATTGTCAGCGGGACTGTAAACTAGTTCAACCATTGTGGAAGTCAGTATGGTGATTCTTCAGGGATCTAGAATTAGAAATACCCTTTGACCCAGCCATCCCATTACTGAGTATATACCCAAAGGACTATAAATCATGCTGCTATAAAGACACATGCACACGTATGTTTATTGCAGCACTATTCACAATAGCAAAGACTTGGAACCAACCCAAATGTCCAACAATGATAGACTGGATTAAGAAAATGTGGCACATATACACCACAGAATACTATGCAGCCATAAAAATGATGAGTTCATGTCCTTTGTGGGGACATGGATGAAATTGGAAATCATCATTCTCTGTAAACTATCGCAAGGACAAAAAACCAAACACCGCACGTTCTCACTCATAAGTGGGAATTGAACAATGAGAACACATGGACACAGGAAGGGGAACATCACACTTTGGGGACTGTTTTGGGGTGGGGGAGGGGGGAGGGATAGCATTAGGAGATATGCCTAATGCTAAATGATGAGTTAATGGGTGTAGCACACAAGCATGGCACATGTATACATATGTAACTAACCTGCACATTGTGCACATGTACCCTAAAACGTGAAGTGTAATAATAATAAAATAAAAAAAAAGAATGGAGATTAAATATATTAGCTTGAAGCTAATCTTCTCTAATATTATAAGCATTACAAAAAAAAAATAGAAAGTTTCCAAACTGCTCAAACAAAAGATTGGTTCAACTCTATGGGATGAATGCACACATCACAAAGAAGTTTCTCTGAATGCTTCTGTCTAATTTTTATTTGAAGAGATTTCCTGTTTCATCACAGGTCTCAAAGTGGTCCAAATATCCATTTGTAGATTCTACAAAAAGACTGTTGCCAAACTGCTCAATCAAATGAAAATTTCAACTCAGGGAGATGAAAGCACACATCATAAAGAAGTTTGTCAGAATGCTTCTGTATAGTTTTTATGTGAAGATATTTCCTATTTCACCCTAGGCCTCCATGGGCTCAAAATATCCCTTTACAGATTCAAAAAAAATATTTCCATACTGCTAAATCAAAAGAAAGGTTCACCTCTGTGAGGTGAATGCACACATCGAAAAGAAGTTTCTCAAAAAGGGTGTGTCTACTTTTTATGTGAAGATATTTACTTTTTCACCATAGGCCTCAAACCGCTCAAATATATCCCTTTGCATAATCTACAAAAACACTGTTTCCAAACTGCTCAAACAAAAGTAATGTTCAACTCTGTGAGATGAATGCACATATCACAAAGAAGTTTCTCAGAAAACTTCAGTCTAGTGTTTATGTGAAGATATTTCCTTTTTCATCATAAGCATCAAAGCGCTCCATATATTCATTTGCAGATTCTACAAAAGGACGTTTCCAGTTGTTCCTTTCTGTGTTTAGTGCTTCCTTCAGGAACCCTTTTAGGGCAGACCTGATGGTGACAAAATCTCTCAGCATTTCCTTGTCTGTAAAGTATTTTATTGCTCCTTCACTTACGAGGCTTACTTTGGCTGGATATAAAATTCTGGTCTGAAAATTCTTTCTTTAAGAATGTTGAATATTGGCCCCCACTCTCTTCTTGCTTGTAGAGTTTCTGCTGAGATATCCGCTGTGAGTCTGATGGACTTCCTTTGTGGGTAACCCGACCTTTCTCTCTGGCTGCCCTTAACATTTTTTCCTTCATTTCAACTTTGGTGAATCTGACAATTACGTGTCTTGAAGTTGCTTTTCTCAGGGAGTATCTTTGTGGGGTTCTCTGTATTTCCTGAATCTGAATGTTGGCCTGTCTTGCTAGATTGGGGAAGTTCTCCTGGATAATATCCTGCAGAGTGTTTTCCAATTGGGTTCCATGCTCCTCGTCAGTTTCAGGTACACCAATCAGACGTAGATTTGATCTTTTCACATAACCCCATATTTCCTGGAGACTTTGTTCATTTCTTTTTATTCTTGTTTTTCTAAACTTCCCATCTCACTTCATTTCATTCATTTCATCTTCCATCACTTATACCCTTTCTTCCAGTTGATCACATCAGCTCCTGAGGCTTATTCATTCTTCACATAGTTCTCGTGCCTTGGCTTTCAGCTCCATCAGCTCCTTTAAGCACTTCTCTGCATTAGTTATGATAGTTATACATTCATCTAATTTTTTCAAAGTTTTTAACTTCTTTGCTATTTGTTTGAGTTTCCTCCTGTAGCTTGGAGTAGTTTTATCATCTGAAGACTTCTTCTCTCAACTCTTCAAAGTCATTCTCCTACCAGCTTTGTTCTGTTGTTGGTGAGGAGCTGCATTCCTTTGGAGGAGGAGAGATGCTCTGACTTTTAGAGTTTCCAGTTTTTCTGCTCTGTTTTTTTCCCCATTTTGTGGTTTTATCTACCTTTGGTCTTTGATGATGGTGACATACAAATGGGTTTTTGGTGTGGATGTCCTTTCTGTTTGTTAGTTTTCCCTCTAACAGACAGGACCCTCAGCTTCAGGTCTGTTGGAGTTTGCTAGAGGTCCAATCCAGACCCTCTTTGCCTGGGTATCAGCAGTGGTGGCTGCAAAACAGCGGTGGCTGTAGAACGGCGAATTTTCATGAACCGGAAATGCTCCTGCCCACTGCAAAAACAAGCCAAATTGTAAAGACCATCAAGGCTAGGAAGAAACTGCATCAACTAACGAACAAAATAACCAGCTAACATCACAATGACAGGTTCAAATTCACACATAACAATATTAACTTTAAATGTAAATGGGCTAAATGCACCAGTTAAAAGACACAGACTGGTAAACTGGATAAACAGTCAAGACCCATCATTGTGCTGTATTCCAGAAAGCCATCTCATGTGCAGAGACACACATAGGCTCAAAACAAAGGGTTGGAGGAAGATCTACCAAGCAAATGGAACACAAAAAAGGCAGGGTTTGCAATCCTAGTCTCTGATAAAACAGACTTTAAACCAACATGATCCAAAGAGACAAAGAAGGCCATTACATAATGCTAAAGGGATCAATTCAACAAGAAGAGCTAACTATCCTAAATATATATGCACCCAATACAGGAGCACCCAGATTCATAAAAAAAGTCCTGAGTGACCTACAAAGAGACTTAAACTCCAACACAATAAAAATGGGAGACTTTAACATCCCACTGTCAACATTAGACAGATCAACAAGACAGAAAGTTAACAAGGATACCCAGGAATTGAACTCAGCTCTGCACCAAGCGGACCTAATAGACATGTACAGAACTCACCAACCCAAATCAGCAGAATACACATTTTTTTTCAGCACCACACCATACTTATTCCAAAATTGACCACATAGTTGGAAGTAAAGCACTCCTCAGCAAATGTAAAAGAACAGAAATTATAACAAACTGTCTCTCAGACCACAGTGCAATCAAACTAGACCACAGGATTAAGAAACTCACTCAAAACTGGTAAACTACATGAAAACTGAACAACCTCCTCCTGAATGACTACTGGATACATAACGAAATGAAGGTAGAAATAAAGATGTTCTTTGAAACCAATGAGAACAAAGACACAACATACCAGAATCTCTGGGACACATTCAAAGCAGTGTGTAGAGGGAAATTTATAGCACTAAATGCCCACAATAGAAAGTAGGAAAGATCCAAAATTAACACCCTAACATCACAATTAAAAGAACTGGAAAAGCAAGATCAAACACATTCAAAAGCTATAAGAATGTAAGAAATAACTAAAATCAGAGCAGAACTGAAGGATATAGAGACACAAAAACCATTCAAAAAATTAATGAATCCAGGAGTTGGTTTTCTGAAAAGATCAACAAAACGGTTAGACCATTAGCAAGACTAATAAAGAAGAAAATAGAGAAGAATCAAATAGATGCAATAGACAGTGGTTAAGTGGATATCACCACCAATCCCACAGAAATAGAAACTATCATCAGAGAATATTACAAACACCTCTATGCAAATAAGCTAGAAAAGCTAGAAGAAATGGATTAATTCCTCAACACATACATCCTTTCATGACTAAACCAGGAAGAAGTTGAATCTCTGAATAGACCAATAATGGGCTCTGAAATTGTGGCAATAATCAATAGCTTACCAACCAAAAAGAGTCCAGGACCAGATGGATTCACAGCCGAATTCTACCAGAGGTACAAGGAGGAGCTGGTACCATTCCTTCTGAAACTATTCCAATCAATAGAAAAAGAGGGAATCCTCCCTAACTCATTTTATGAGGTCAGCATCATCCTGATACCAAACCCTGGCAGAAACACAACCAAAAAAGAGAATTTTAGACCAATATGCTTGATGAACATTGATGCAAAAATCCTCAATAAAATACTGGCAGACCGAATCCAGCAGCACATCAAAAAGCTTATCCACCATGATCAAGTAGGGTTAATCTCTGGGTTGCAAGGCTCGTTCAACATACACAAATCAATAAATTTAATAGAGCATATAAGCAAAACCAAAGACAAAAACCACATGATTATCTTAATAGATGCAGAAAAGGCCTTTGACAAAATTCAACAACACTTCATGCTAAAAACTCTCGATAAATTAGGTATTGATAGGACGTGTCTCAAAATAATAAGAGCTATCTATGACAAACCCACAGCCAATATCAAACTGAATGGGCAAACACTGGAAGCATTCCCTTTGAAAACTGGCACAAGACAGGGATGCCCTCTCTCACCACTCCTATTAAACATAGTGTTGGAAGTTCTGGCCAGGGAAATTAGGCAGGAGAAGGAAATAAAATGTATTCAATTAGGAAAAGAGGAAGTCAAATTGTCCCTGTTTGCAGATAACATAATTGTATATCCAGAAAACCCCATTGTCTCAGCCCAAAATCTCCTTAAGCTGATAAGCAACTTCAGCAAAGTCTCAGGATACAGAATCAATGTACAAAAATCGCAAGCATTCTTATATACCAATAACAGACAAACAGAGAGCCAAACCATGAGTGAACTCCCATTAATAATTGCTTCAGAGGGACTAAAATATCTAGGAATCCAACTTACAAGGGACATGAAGGACCTCTTCAAGGATAACTACAAACAACTGCTCAATGAAATAAAAGAGGATATAAAGAAATGGAAGAATATTCCATGCTCACGGGTTGGAAGAATCAATATCTTGAAAATGCCCATACTGCCCAAGGTAATTTACAGATTCAATGCCATCCCCATCAAGGTACCAATGACTTTCTTCACAGAATTGGAAAAAAATACTTTAAAGTTCATATGGAACTAAAAAAGAGCCCGCATCACCAAGTGAATCCTAATTCAAAGGAACAAAGCTGGAGGAATCACACAACCTGACTTCAAACTATACTACAAGGCTACAGTAATCAAAACAGCATGGTACTGGTACCAAAACAGAGATATAGATCAACAGAACAGAACAGAGCCCTCAGAAATAATGCCGCATATGTACAACTATCTGGTCTTTGACAAACTTGAGAAAAACAAGCAATGGGGAAAGGATTCCCTATTTAATAAATGGTGCTGGGAAAACTGGCTAACCATATGTAGAAAGCTGAAATTGGATACCTTCCTTACAACTTATACAAAGATTAATTCAAGATTGATTAAAAACTTACATGTTAGACCTAAAACCATAAAAACCCTAGAAGAAAACCTAGGGAATACCATTCAGGACATAGGCATGGGCAAAGACTTCATGTCTAAAACACCAAAAGCAATGGCAACAAAAGCCAAAATTGACAAATGGGATCTCATTAAACTAAAGAGCTTCTGCACAGCAAAAGAAACCACCGTCAGAGTGAACAGGTAACTTACAGAATGGGAGAAAAATTTTGCAATCTACTTATATGACAAAGGGCAAATATTCAGAATCTACAATGAACTCAAACAAATTTACAAGAAAAAAGAAACAACCCCATCTAAAATTGGGCAAAGGATATGAACAGACACTTCTCAAAAGAAGGCAGCCAAATGACGCACGAAAAAATGCTCACCATCACTGGCCATCAGAGAAATGCAATTCAAAACCACAATGAGATACCATCTCACACCAGTTAGAATGGCAATCATTAAAAAGTCGGGAAGCAACAGGTGCTGGAGAGGATGTGGAGAAATAGGAACACTTTTACACTGTTGGTGGGACTGTAAACTAGTTCAACCATTGTGGAAGTCAGTGACGATTCCTCAGGGATCTAGAACTAGAAATACCATTTGACCTAGCCATCTCATTACTGGGTGTATACCCAAAGGACTATAAATCATGCTGCTATAAAGACACATGCACAGGTAGGTTTACTGCGGCACTGTTCACAATAGCAAAGACTTGGAACCAACCCAAATGTCCAACAATGATAGAATCGATTGAGAAAATGGGGAATATATACACTATGGAATACTATGCAGCCATAAAAACTGATGAGTTCATGTCCTTTGTAGGGACATGGATGAACCTGGAAATCATCGTTGTCAGCATACTATCGCAAGGATAAAAAATCAAACAACACCCGTTCTCACTCATAGGTGGGAATTGAACAATGAGAACACATGGACACAGGAAGGGGAACAGCACACTCTGGGGACTGTTATGGGCTGGGGGGAGGGGATGGATAGCATTAGGAGATATACCTAATGCTAAATGACGAGTTAATGGGTGCAGTACACTAACATGGCACATGTATACACATGTAACAAACCTACACATTGTGCACATGTACCCTAAAACTTAAAGTATAATAATAATAAAATAAAAAAGACTATTTCCAAACTTCTGAATCAAAAGAAAGGTTGAACTCTGTGAGATGAAAGCAAACATCACAGAGAAGTTTCTGAGAATGCTTCTGTCTAATATTTATATGAAGATATTTTCTATCTCACAATAAGCCTCAAATTGATCTCAAATATCCCTTTGCAGATTCTAAAAAAAACTGTTTCCAAACTGGTCAATCAAAAGAAAAGTTCAACTCTCTGAGATGAATGCACACATCACAAAGCAGTTTCTCAGAGTGCTTCTGTCTAGTTTTTATGTGAAGATATGTCCTTTTAGAACATAGGCCTCAAAGCACTCCAAATACTGATTTTCAGACTCTACAAAAAGACTGTTTCCAAACTGTTTAATAAAAGAAAGGTTTGACTCTGTGAGATGAAAGCACGCATCACAGAAAAGTTTCTCAGAAACCTTCTGTCTAATTTTTATGTAAAGATATCTCCAATTTCACCATGGGCCTCAAAGGGCTCACAAATATCCCACTGCAGATTGTACAAAAAGAGTGTTTCCAAACTGCTCCATCAAAAGAAAAGTTCAACACTGTGAGATGAATGCACACATCACAAAGCAATTTCTCAGAATGCTTCTGTCTAGTTTTTATGTGAAGATATTTCCATTTTCACCAGAGGCCTCAAACCGCTCACAAATATCCATCTGCAAATTCTGCAAAAAGACTGCTTCCAAACAGCTCAATTCAAAGAAAGGTTCAACCCTGTGAGATGAATGCACACATCACAAAGAATTTTCTCAGAAATCTGTTTAGTTTTTATGAGAAGATATTTGCTTTTTCACCATAGGCCCCAAAGCAGTCAAATATCCATTTGCTGACATGACAAAAAGACAGTTTCCAAAGTGCTCAATCAAAAGAAAGCTTCAGCACTGTGAGATGAATGCACACATCCCTCAGCAGTTTCTCAGAATGCTTCTGTCTAGGTTTCATGTGAAGATATTTCCTTTTTCACCATAGGCCTCAAGGCACTCCAAATATCCATTTGCAGATTTTACAAAAAGACTGTTTCCAAACAGCTGAATGAAAAGAAAGGTTCAACTCTGTGAGATGAAAGTACATCACAAAGAAGTTTGTCAGAAAGCTTCAGTCTAGTTTTCATGCGAAGATATTTCTTTTTCACCATAGGACTCAAACCACTCAGAAATATCCCCTTGCAGATTGTAAAAAAAGACTGTTTCCAAACGGTGCAATCAAAAGAAAGTTTCAACCCTTTCAGATGAATGCACACATCACAGAGTAGTTTCTCAAAAACATCTGTCTAGTTTTTATTTGAAGATATTTCCTTTTTCTCCATAGTCATCAAAGTGCTCCAAATTTCCATTTGCAGATTCTACAAAAGGACTGTTTCCAAAATTCTGAAATCAAAGAAAGGTTCAATTCTGTGAGATGAAAGCACACATCCCAAAAAAGTTTCCCAGAATGCTTCTGTCTAGTTTTTATGTGAAGATATTTCCTGTTTCACCACAGGTCTCGAAGGGGGTCACAAATATCACTTTGCAGATTCCATAAAAAACTGTTTACAAACTTCTCAATCAAAAGAAATGTTGAACTCTCTGAGATAACTGCAGACCTCACCAATTACTTGCTCATAATGCTTCTGTCTAGTTTTTATGTGAGGATATTTCCATTTTCACCATAGGCCTCCAACCACTCACAAATATCCCTCTGCAAATTCTACATAAAGACTGTTTCCAAACTGCTCAAAAGAAAGGTTCAAATCTCTGAGATGAATGTGCACATCACAAAGAAAATTCTCAGAAGGTTTCAGTCTAGTTTTTATGTGAAGATATTTCCTTTTTCACCATAGGCGTCAAAATGCTCCAAATATCAATTTGCAGATTGTACAAAAAGACTGTTTCTAAACTTCTCAATAAAAAGAAAGGTTCAACTCTGTGAGATGAAGGCACACACCACAAAGAAGTTTCTCAGAATTCTTCTGTCTAGTTTTTATGTGAAGATATTTTCTATTTCACCATAGGCCATAATGGGGTCACAAATATCCCTTTGCAGATTCTACAAAAAACTGCTTCCAAAATGCTCAATCAAAAGAAAGGATGAACTTTGTGAGATGAATTCACACATCACAAAGCAGTTTCCCAGAATGCTTCTGTCTAGTTTTTTGGAAAGATCTTTCCATTTTCACCACAGGGCAGAAACCGCTCACAAATATCCATTTGCAGATTCTATAAAAGGATTGTTTCCACACTGCTCAATCAAAAGAAATGTTCAGCTCTGTGAGCTTAAAGGATACATCACAAAGAAGTTTCTCAGAAAACTTCTTTCTAGTTTCTATGTGAAGATATTTTCTATTTCACTATATGCCTCAATAGACTCACAGATATCCCTTTGCATATTCTACAAAAAAAACTGTTGCCAAACTGCTCAATCAAGAGAAAAGTTCAACTCTGTGAGATGAAAGCAAACATCACAAAGACGTTTCTCAGAAAGCTTCTGTCTAGTTTTTGTGTGAAGATATTTCCTTTTTCACCATAGGCCTCAAAACGCTCACAAATCTCTCTCTGCAGATCATAAAGAAAACAAAGTTTCCACAATACTAAGCCAAAACAAAGGTTCAACTCTGTGAGATGAAAACACATATAACAAAGAAGTTTGTCAGAATGCTTCTGTCTAGTTTTTATGTGAAGATATTTCCTTTTTCACCACAGGCCTCAAACTGCTCAAAAATATCACTCTGCAAATTCTACAAAAAGACTGTTTCCAAACTGCTCAATCAAAAGAAAGATTCAACTCTGTGAGATGAAGAGACACATGACAAAGAAGTTTCTCAGAATGCTTCTGTCTAGTTTTTTTGTGAAGATATTTCATATTTCACCATAGTCCTCAAAGGGGTCACAAATATCCCTTTGCAGATTCCACAAAAAACTGTTTCCTCACTTCTCAATCAAAATAAAGGTTCCTCTCTGAGAGATGAATGCACACATTACAAATCAGTTTCTCAGAACACTTATGTCTAGTTTTTATGTGAAGATATTTTCTTTTTCACCATAGGCCTCAACGTGCTCACAAATATCCCTCTGCAGAATCTACAAAAAGACAGTTTCCAAACTGCTCAATCAAAAGAAAGGTTCAACTCTGTGAGATGAATACACACATCACAAAGAAGTTTCTCAGAAAGCTTCAGTCTAGGTAAAGATATTTACATTTTTACCATAGGCCTCAAACCACTGACAAATATCCTTATGCAAATTCCACAAAAATACTTTTTCCAAACTTCTCAATCAAAGGAAAGGTTCAAGTCCATGAGATGAAAGCACACATCCCAAAGAAGTTTCTCAGAATGCTTCTGTGTAGTTTTTCTGTGAAGATATTTATCTTTTCAACATAGGCCGCAAATGGCTCACAAATATCCCTTGGCAGATTGTACAAAAAGACTGTTTCCATACTGCTCAATCAAAAGAAAGTTTCAACTCTTGTGAGATTAATGCACACATCACAAAGAAGTTTCTCTGAAAGCTTCTGTCTGGTTTTTATGTGAAGACATTTCCTATTTCACCTCAGGAACCAAACCTCTCCAAATATCCATTTGCAGATTCTACAAAAAGACTGTTTCCAGACTGCTCATTCAAAAGAAATGTTCATCTGTGTAAGATGAAATCACACATCACAAAGAAGTTTCTCAAAATGCTTCTGTCTAGTTTTTATGGGAAGACATTTCTTATTTCACCATAGGCCTCAATGGGCTCAAATAATCCTTTTCAGATTCCACAAAAAACTGTACCCAAACTACTCAACCAAAGGAAAAGGTCAACTCTGTGAGATGAATGCACACAACACAAAGTAGTTTCTCAGAAAGCTTCATTTGGTTTTTATGTAAAGATATTTCCTTTTTCACAATAGGCCTCAAAGCTCTCCAAATATCCATTTGGAGATTCTGCAAAAAGACTGTTTCAAAACTGCTCAATCAAAAGAAATGTTCAACTCTGTGAGATGAAGGCACACATCACAAAGTAGTTTCTCAGAAATTTTCTCTTTAGTTTTTTGCAAAGATATTCATTCTGTTTTTACCATAGGACACAAAGCACAAAAAATATCCATTTGCAGAATCTACAAAACGATTGTTTCCAAACAGGTCAATGAAAAGAAAGGTTCAACTGTGTGAGATGAATGCACACATCACAAAGAAGTTTCTCAGAAAACTTCCGTCTAGTTTTTATGTGAAGATATTTCCTTTTTCACCATAGGCCACAGAGCGCTCCAAATATCCATTTGCAGACTCTACAAAAAGACTGTTTCCAAACAATCAATAGAAAGGTTCAACTCTGTGAGATGAATGCACACATCACAAAGAAGTTTCTCAGAAAACTTCCGTCTAGTTTTTATGTGAAGATATTTCCTTTTTCACCATAGGCCACAGAGCGCTCCAAATATCCATTTGCAGACTCTACAAAAAGACTGTTTCCAAACGGCACAATCAATAGAAAGGTTCAACTCTGTGAGATGAAAGCACACATCACAAAGAAGTTTTTCAGTAAGCTTCTGTGTAGTTTTTATGTGAAGTTATATGTTTTTCACCACAGGCCTCAAACCACTCAGAAATATTCCATTGCAGATTGTACAAAAAGACTGTTTCCAAACAGATCAATGACAGAAAGTTTCAGCTCTCTGAGATGAATGCACTCATAGAAAGAAGTTTCCCAAAAACTCTGTCTAGTATTTATGTGCGTCTATTTTCTTTTTCACCATAGGCCTCAAACTGTGCACAAATATCCCTCTGCGCAATCTACAAAAAGATGCTTTCAAAACTGCTCAATCAGAAGAAAGATTCAGCTCTGTGAATGAATGCGCACATGAAAAAGAAGTTTCTCAGAAATCTTCTGTCTAGATTTTATGTGAAGATATTTCCTTTTTCACAACAGGCCTCAAAGTGCTCCAAATCTCAATTTGCAGATTCTACAAAAAGACTGTTTCCAAACTGATCAATGACAGAAAGTTTCAGCTCTCTGAGATGAATGCACTCATAGAAAGAAGTTTCCCAAAAACTCTGTCTAGTATTTATGTGAGTCTATTTTCTTTTTCACCATAGGCCTCAAACTGTGCACAAATATCCCTCTGTGCAATCTACAAAAAGACGGTTTCAAAACTGCTCAATCAGAAGAAAGATTCAGCTCTGTGAATGAATGCGCACATCAAAAAGAAGTTTCTCAGAAATCTTCTGTCTAGATTTCATGTGAAGATATTTCCTTTTTCACAACAGGCCTCAAAGTGCTCCAAACCTCAATTTGCAGATTCTACAAAAAGAAAGTTTCCAAACTGCTCTATTAAAAGAAACGTTCAACTCTGTGAGATGAATATGACCATCACAAAAGAGTTTCTCAGAAAGCTTCTGTCCAGTTTTTATGTGAAGATATTTCCTGTTTCACTAAAGGCCTCAAAGTCTTCCAAATATCCATTTGCAGATTCTACAAAAAGACTGTTTCCAAACTGCTCAAACAAAAGAAAGGTTCAACTTTGTGAGATGAAGGCACACATCACAAAAACTTTCTCAGAATGCTTCTGTCTGGTTTTTCTGTGAAGATATTTCTTTTTTCATCATAGGCTTCAAACAGCTCACAAATATCCCTCTGCATGTTCTACAAAAAGACTTTTTCCAAAATGCTCAATGAAAAGAAAGGTTCAACTCTGTGAGATTAATGGACACATCACAAAGTAGTTTTTCAGAAGTTTCTCTCTAGTTTTTTTGTGAAGATATTTCTTTTTTTAAAATAAACTTCAAACTGCTCACAGATATCCCTCTGCAGATTCTACAAAAAGACTGTTTCCAAACTGCTCAATCAAAAGAAAGGTTCAACTTTGTGAGATGAATGCACACATCACAAAGAAGTTTCTCAGAAAGCTTCTGTCTAGTATTTATGTGAAGATATTTCCTATTTTACTGTGGGCCTCAATTGACTCACTAATATCCATTTGCAGATTCTACAAAAAGACTGTTTCCATACTGCTCATTAAAAGAAATGTTCAACTCTGTGAGATGAAAGCACAGATCACAAAGAAGTTTCTCAGAATGCTTCTATCTGGTTTTCATGTGCAGATATTTCATTTTTCACCATAGGCCTCACACTGCTCAAATATCCCTCTGCAGATTATACAATAAGAATGTTTCCAAACTGCTTAATCAAAAGAAAGTTCAAATCTAAGAGATGAATGTACACATCACAGATAAGTTTCTTAGAATGCTTCGGTCTAGTTTTTATGTGAAGATATTACCTTTTATACCAAAGGCCCCAAAGCATCCCAAATATCTATTTGAAGATTCTATGAAAAGACTGTTTCCAAACTGCTCAATCAAAAGAAAGGTTCAACACTGTGTGTTGAATACAGACATCACAAAGAAGTTTTTCAGAATGCTTCTGTCTAGTTTTTATGTGAAGATATTTCTGTATTCATCATAGAAGTTAAACCGTTCAAAAATATCCCTCTGTGGATTCTACAATAAGACTGTTTCCAAAGTGCTCAATCAAAAAGAACGTTCAACTCTGTGAGGTGAATGCACACATGACAAGTAAGTTTTTCAGAAAGCTTCTGTCTAGTTTTCATTTGAAGATATTTCCTTATTCACCATAGGCCTCAAAGCATTCCAAATATCCATTTGGAGATTCTACGAAAAGACTGTTTCCAAACTGCTCAATCAAAAGAACGGTTCAACTCTGTGAGATGAAAGCACACGCCACAAAGAAGTTTCTCAGAATGCTTCTATCTAGTTGTTACGTGAAGATATTTCCTTTTTCACCATAGGCCTCAAAGTGCTCCATATATCCGTTTGCAGATTCCACAAAAAGACTGTTTCCAAACTGCTCAATCAAAAGAAATGTTCAATTCTGTGAAATGAATGCACACATCACAAAGAAATTTCTCAGAAAGATTCTGTCTATTTTTTATGTGAAGATATTTCCTTTTTCATCATAGGCCTCACACTGCTCACAAACATCCCTCTGCAGATAATAAAAAACGAGAGTTTCCAAATTGCTCAATCAAAAGAAAGGTTCAACCCTGAGAGTTGAATGCACACATCACAAAGAAGTTTCTAAGAATGCTTCTGTCTAATTTTTCTGTGAAGATATTACCTTTTTCACTATAGGCCCCAAAGTGCACCAAATATCTATTTGCAGATTCTACAAAAAGTCTGTTTCCAAACAGCTAATTCAAAAGAAAGGTTCAACACTGTGAGATAAACGCACACATCACAAAGACGTTTCTCAGAATGCTTCTGTCTAATTTTAATGTGAAGATATTTCCTATTTCACCATAGGCCTCAAATGGCTCACAAATATCCCTTTGCAGCTTCCACAAAAAGACTGTTTCCAAACTGCTCAATAGAAAGAAATGTTCAAGTCTGTGAGGTGAATGCACACGTCACCAAAAAATTTCTCAGAATGCTTCTGTCTAGTTTTTATATGAATATATTTCTTTTTCACCATAAGCTTGAAACCGCTCAGAAATATGCCTTTGCAGATTGTACAAAAGACTGTTTCCAAACTGCTCCACCAAAGGAAAGGTTTAACCATGTGAGATGAATGCACAGATCACAAAGAAGTTTCTCAGAAAACATCTGTCTAGTTTTCATGTGAAAATATTCTCTTTTTCACCATATGCCTCAAAGCGATCCAAATATCCCTTGGCAGATTCTACAAAAAGACTGTTTCCAAACTGCTCAATCAAAAAAATGTTTCAACTCTGTGAGATGATTGCACACGTCACAAAGAAGATTCTCAGAAAGCTTCTATCTAGTTTTTATTTGATGATATTTCCTTTTTCAGCTGAGGTCTGAACCCTGCTCACATATATCCCTCTGCAAAATCTACATAAGACTGTTTCCAAACTGGTCAATAAAAGAAAGTTTCTACACTGTGAGATGAAGGCACACATCACAAAGAAGTTTCTCAGAAAGCTTCTATCTATCTAGTTTTTATGTGAAGATATTTCCTTTTTCACCGTAGGCCACAAAGCACTCCAAATATCCATTTGCACATTCTATAAAAAGACTGTTTGAAAACTGCACAATCAAAAGAAAGGTTCAACTCTGTGAGATGAATGCAAACATCAGAAACAAGTTTCACAGAATGCTTCTCTGTAGTTTTTATGTGAAGATACTTCCTTTTCCACAATATGAATCAAAGTGCTCCAAATAACCACATGCAGATCGTATAAAAAGAGTGTTTCATAAATGCTCAATCAAAAGAAAGGTTCAACTCTGTGAGGTGAATGCACACATCATGAAGAAGTTTCTCAGAAACCTGTGTAGTTTTTATGTGAGGATATTTCCTTTTCCACAATAGGCCTCAAAGTGCTCCAAATATCTACCTGCAGATTCTATAAAAAGAGTGTTTCAAAACTGCTCAATGAAAAGATAGGTTAAAATATGTGAGATGAATGCACATATCACAAAGAAGGTTTTCAGACTTCTTCTGTGTAGTTTTTATTCGACGATATTTCCTTTTCCACAATAGGTCTCAAAAACCTCTAAATATCCACTTGCAGATTCTACAAAAAGATTGTTTCAAAACTGCTCAACCAAAAGTAAGTTTGAACTCTATGAGATGAATGCTCATATCAGAAAGAAGTTTCACAGAATGCTTCTCTGTAGTTTTTATGTGAAGACAATTCCTTTTCCACAATATGAATCAAAGCGCTCCAAATATCCACTTGCAGATTCTACAAAAAGAGTGTTTCATAACTGCTCCTTTAAAAGAAAGATTCAACTCTGTTACAAAGGAGTTTCTCAGAATGCTTCTGGGTAGTTTTTATGTGAAGATACTTCCTTTTCCACAATAGGCCTCAAAGTGCTCCAAATATCCACCTGCCGATTCTACAAAAAGAGGGTTTCAAAACTGCTCAATCAAAAGATAGGTTCAACTCTGTGAGATGAATGCACACATCACAAAGAAGTTTCTCAGAATGCTTCTGCGTAGTTTTTATGTGAAGATACTTCCGTTTCCACCATAGGCTGCAATGGTCTCAAATATCCACTTGCAGATTCCACAAAAAGAGAGATTCAAAACTGCTCAATCAAAAGAAAGGTTCAACTCAGTGAGTTGAATGCACACATCACAAAGACGTTTCCCAGAATGCTTCCGTGTGGTTTTTATGTGAAGATATTTCCTTTTCCACATTAGGCTTCAAAGCACTCCAAATATCCAATTGCAGATTCTGTAAAAAGAGAGTTCAAAACTGCTCAATCAAAAGAACAGTTGAACTCTGTGAGATGAATGTACACATCACAAATAAGTTTCTCAGAATGCTTCTGTGTAGTTTTTATGTGAAGATACATCCTTTCACACCATAGGCCACAAAGGGCTCAAATAACCACTTGTAGATTGTACAAAAAGAGAGATTCAAAAATGCTCAACCAAAAGATAGGTTCAATCTTGTGAGATGAATGGACACATCACAAAGAAGTTGCTCAGAATGCTTCTGTGTAGTTTTTAGGTGAAGATATTTCCTTTTCCACGATAGGCCTCAAAGCACTCCAAATATCCACTTGCAGTTTCTGCAAAAAGAGAATTCAAAACTGCTCAATCAAAAGAAAGTTTGCAGTTTTTAGGTGAAGATATTTAATTTTACACCATAGGCAGTAAAGGGCTCCAATTCTTCGCTTTAAAATTCTACAAAAAGAGAGATTCAGAACTACTCAATCAAAAGATAGGTTCAACTCTGTGAGGTGAGTGCACACATCACAAAGAAGTTTCTCAGAATGGTTCTGTGTAGTTTTTATGTGAAGATATATCTTTTTCCACCATAGGCCTCAAATGCTGCAAATATCCACTTGCAGATTCTACAAAAAGAGTGTTTCCAATCTGCTTAAACAAGAGAAAGGTTCAAATCTGTCAGATGAATGCACACATTGCAAAGAAGTTTCTCAGAATGTTTCTGTGTTGTCTTGATGTGAAGATATTTCCTTTTCCACCACATGTCTCAAAGCTCTTCAAGTATCCGCTTGCAGATTCTACAAAAAGAGTGTTTCCAAACTGCTCAGTCAAAAGAAAGGTTCAAATCTGTGTGATGAATGTACACATAAAAAAGTATTTCTTCAGATTGCTTCTGTGTAGTTTTTATGTGAAGATACTTCCTTTTAAACAATAGGCCTCAAAGTGCTCCAAATATCCACTTGCAGATGCTACAAAAAGACTGTTTCAAAACTGCTCCATCAAAGAAAGGTTCAACTCTGTGTGATGAATGCACTCATCACAAAGAAGTTTCTCCTAATTACTCTGTGTAGTTTTTATGTGAAGATATTTCTATTTCCACCATAGCTCTCAAAGGGCTCCATATATCCACTTTCAAATTCTACAAATAAAGAGTTTCACAACTGCTCCATCAAAAGATAGGTTCAACACTTTGAGATGAATGCACACATCATAAAGAAATTAATCAGAATGCTTCCATGTAGTTTTTATGTGAAGATAATTGCTTTTCAACAGTGGGCCTCAAAGCACTAACTATCTATGACCAGAATCTATAAAAAGTTTGTTTCAAAACTGCTCAATCAAAAGAAATATTCAACTCTGTGAGATGAATGCACACTTCACAAAGAGGGTTCTCAAAATGCTTATGTGGAGTTTTTATGTGAAGATATTTCGTTTTCCACCATAGGGGGCAAAGGGCTCGAAATATCCACTGGCAGATACTAAAAAAAGAGAGATTCAAAACCGCTTAATCAAAAGATAGGTTGAACTCTGTGAGTTGAATGCAGACGTCGCAAAGACACTTCTCAGAATGCTTCTGTGTAGTTTTTATGTGAAGATATTTCCTTTTCCACCATAGGACTAAAAACCCTCGAAATACAAACTGGCGGATTATACAAAAAGAGTGTTTCCAAACTGCTCAAACAAAAGAACTGTTCAACTCTGTGAGATGAATGCACACATCACAGAGAAGTTACACAGAACGTTTCTGTGTAATTTTATTGTGATATTTGCTTTTCCACAGTAGGCCTCGAAGCACTCTAAATATCCATTTGCAGATTCTACAAAAAGAGTATTTCAAAACTGCTCAATCAAAAGAAATGTTCAACTCTGTGAGATGAATGCGCATATCACAAAGTAATTCTCAGAATGCTTCTGTGTAATTTGCTTGTGAAGATATTTCCTTTTCCACAATAGGACTCAAAGGGCACCAAATATCCCTTTGCAGATTGTACAAAAAGAGTGTTTCAAAACTGCTCAATCAAACATAGCTTCATCTCTTAGAGATGAATGTGCCCATCACAAAGAAGTTTCTCAGAATATTTCTGTGTAGTTTTTATGTGAAGATGTTTCCTTTTCCACCATAGGCCTGAAAGTGCTACAAATATCCTCTTGCATATTCTACGGAAAGATTGTTTCAAAACTGCTGAATCAAAAGAAAGGTTCAACTCTGTAAGATGAATGCACACATCACAAAGGAGTTTCACAGAATGCTTCTGTGTAGTTTTTATGTGAAGATATTTGCTTTTCCAAAACAGGACTCAAAACGCTCTAAATATACACTCACAGATTCTACAAAAAGAGCGTTCAAAACTGCTCAATCAAAAGAAATCTTCACCTATGTTAGATGAATGCACACTTTGCAAAGAAGTTTCTCAGAATTCTTCTGTGTAGTTTTTATTTGAAGATATTTCCTTTTCCAAACAGGCTGGAAAGGGCTCCAAATATCCACTTGCACATACTACAAACAGAGAGATTCAAAACTGCTGAATCAAAAGATAGGTTCAACTCAGTGGGTTGAAAGCACACATCAAAAGAAGTTTCTGAGAATGCTTCTGTGTAGTTTTTATGTGAAGATATTCCCTTTTCCGCCATAGGCCGCAAAGGGCTCCAAATATCCACTTGCAGATTCTACAAAAATAGAGATTCAAAACGGCTCAATCAAAAGATAAGTTCACCTCTGTGAGTTGAATGCACATATCATGAAGAAGTTTCTGAGAATGCTTCTGTCTAGTTTTCATGTGAAGATATTTCCTTTTCCACCATAGGCCACAAAGTGCTCCAAATATCCACTTGCTGATTCTACAAAATGAGTATTTCAAAACTACTCTATTAAAAGAAAGGTTCAACTCTGTAAGTTGGATGCATACATCACAAAGTAGTTTCTGAGAATGCTTCTGTGTAGTTTCTATGTGAAGATATTTCCATTTCCAAGACAGGCCTCAAAGCCCTCCAAATATCCACTAGCAGATACTACAAAAAGGGTGTTTCAAAACTGCTCTATCAAAAGAAAGGTTCAACTCTCTGAGCTGAATGTACAAATCATGAGGAAGTTTCTCAGAATGTTTCTTTGTAGTTTTTATGTGAAGATATTTCTTTTTCCACTGTAGGCCTCAAAGCGCTCCAAACATTCACTTGCAGATTCTACAAAAAGAGTATTTCAAAACTGCTCTATCAAAAAGAAGGTTCAACTCTGTGAGTTGAATGCACACATCACAGAGATGTTTCTCAGAATGCTTCTGTGTAGTTTTTATCTGAAGATATTTCCTTTTCCACCGTAGGCCTCAAAGCACTCCAAATATCCCTTTGCAGATCCTACAAAAAGAGTATTTCAAAACTGCTCTATCAAAAGGAATGTTCAACTCTGTGAGATGAGTGCACACATCTCAAAGAAAATTCTGAGAATGTTTCTTTCTAGATTTCATGTGAAGATATTTCCTTTTCCACGATAGCCTCAAAGTGCTCCAAATATCCACTTGCAGATTCTACAAAAAGAGATTTTCAAAACTATTCTATGAAAGGAAAGTTTCAAATGTGTGAGATGAATGCACACATCTCAAACAAGTTTCTGAGAGTGCTTCTGTCTAGTGTTTATCTGAAGATATTTCCTTTTCCACCGTAGGCCTCAAAGCACTCCAAATATCCCTTTGCAGATTCTACAAAAAGAGTATTTCAAAACTGCTCTATCAAAAGGAAGGTTCAACTCTGTGAGATGAGTGCACACATCTCAAAGAAAATTCTGAGAAAATTTCTTTCTAGATTTCATGTGAAGATATTTCCTTTTCCACCATAGCCTCAAAGCTCTCCAAATATCCACTTGCAGATGCTACAAAAAGAGTGTTTCAAAACTGCTCTATCAAAAGAAAGGTTCAACTCTGTGAGTTGAATGCACACATCACAAAGAAGTTTCTGAGAATGCTTCTGTCTAGTTTTTATGTGAAGATATTTCCATTTCCAAGATAGGCCTCAAATCCCTTCAAATATCCACTTGCAGCTACTACATAAGGTGTGTTTAAAAACTGCTCTATCAAAATACTGTTGAACCCTGTGAGCTTAATGTACACATCACTAAGAATTTTCTGAGAATGCTTCCGTCTAGTTTTTATGTGAAGATATTTCGTTTTCCACCATAGGCCTCAAAGCACTCCAAATATCCACTTGCAGATCCTACAAAAAGAGTGTTTCAAAACTGGTCTATCAAAAGAAAGGTTCAACTGTGTGAGCTGAATGCACACATCTCAAAGAAGTTTCTGAGACTGCTTTTGTCTAGTTTTTATGTGAAGATATTTCCTTTTGCACCGTAGGCCACATAGCACTGCAAATATCCACTTGCAGATTCTACAAAAACAGTGCTTCGAATCTGCTCTATCAAAAGAAAGGTTCAACACTGTGAGTTGAATGCACACATCACTATGTAGTTTCTGAGAATGCTTCTGTTTAGTTTTTATTGTGAAGATATTTCCTTTTACACCAAAGCCCCGAAAGTGCTCACATTATCCACTTTCAGATTCTACAAAAATAGTGTTTCAAAACTGCTCTATGAAAAGAAAGGTTCAATTCTGCATGTTGAATGTGCACATCACAAAGAAGTTTCTGAGAATGCGTCTGTCAAGTTTATATGTGAAGATATTTCCATTTCCACCGTAGGCCTCAAAGCGCTCCAAATATCCACTTGCAGATTCTACCAAAGTAGTGCTTCAAAACTGCTCTATCAAAAGAGAGGTTCAACTCTGTGACTTGAATGCACACATCACAAAGAAGTTTCTGGGAATCCTTCTGTCTAGCTTTTATGTGAAATTATTACCTTTTCCACTATAGGACTCAAAACGCTCAAAATATCCGCTTTCATATTCTACAAAAATTGTGTTTAAAAACTGTTCTATGAAAAGAAAGGTTCAACCCTCTTAGGTGAACACACACATCTCCAAGAAGTTTCTCAGAATGTTAATGGGTAGTTTTTATGTGAAGACATTTGCTTTTCCGCATTAGGCCTCAAAGCGCTCCAAGTATCCACTGGCAGACGCTACAAAAAGAGAGATTCAAAACTGCTGAATCAAAAGAGAGGTTGAACTTTGTGAGTGGAATGCACACATCACAAAGAAGTTTCTCAGAATTCTTCTATGTAGTTTTTATGTGAAGATATTTCCTTTCCACAGCAGCCCTCGAAGTGCTCCAAATATCCACTTGCAGATTCTACCAAAAGAGTGTTTCAAAACTGCTCAATCATACGTTAGGTTTAACCCTGTGAGATGAATGCATACATCACAAAGGAGTTTCTCAGAATGCTCCTTTGTAGTTTTTATTTGAAGATATTTCCTTTTCCAACATGGGGCACAAAGGGCTCGGAATATCCACTTACAGAATCTACAAAAATTATGTTTCAACACTGCTATAGCAAAAGAATGGTTCCACTCTGTGTAAATGCACACTTCACAAAGTAGTTTCTCAGAATGCTTCTGTGCAGTTTTTATGTAAGATATTTGCTTTTCCACAGCAGGCCTCAAAGTGCTCCAAATATCCACTTGCAGATTTTACAAAAACAGTGTTTCAAAACTGCTCAACCAAAAGAAAGTTTGAACTTTGTGAGAGGAATTCATACATCATAAAGAAGTTTCTCAGAATCCTTCTAAGTAGTTTTTATGTGAAGATATTTCCTTTTCCGCAACAGGCCTCAACACGCTCCAAATATCCACTTGCGGATTCTACAAAAAGAGTGCTTCAAAACTGTTGCATCATAAGATAGGTTCAACCCTGTGAGATGAATGCACACATGAAAAAGAAGTTTCTCAGAATGCTTCTGTTCAGTTTTTATGTGAAGGTATTTCCTTTTCCAAAATAGACCTGAAAACGTTCCAAATATCCACTTCCAGATTCTACAAAAAGAGTGTTTAAAAACTGCTCTATCAAAAGAGAGGTTCAACTCTGTTTGTTGAATGCACACATCACAAGGAAGTTTCTGAGAATGCTTCTGTCTAGTTTTTACGTAAAGATATTTCCTTTTCCACCATAGGCCTCAAAGCACTACAAATATCCACTTGCAGATTCTGAAAAAAGAGTGATTCAAAACTGCGCAATCATAATATAGCTTCAACTCTGAGTTGAATGCACACATCACAAAGACGTTTCTCAGAATGCTTCTGTGTAGTTTTTATGTGAAGATATTTCCTTTTCCAAAATAGGCCTCAAATCCCTCCAAATATCCAATTGCAGATTCTACAAAAAGAGTTTTTCAAAACTGCTCAAAGGAAAGGTTCAACTTTGTTAGATGAATGCACACGTCACAAAGAAGTTCCTCAGAATGCTTCTGTGTAGTTTTTATTTGAAGATATCTCCTTTTCCACCATAAGGTGCAAGGGTCTCCAAATATGCACTTGCAGTTTCTACAAAAAGAGAGACTCAAAACTGCTCAATCAAAAGGTATCTTCAACACTGTGAGTTGAATGCACACATCACAAAGAAGTTTCTCAGAATGATTCTGTGTAGTTTTTATGGGAAGATATTTACTTTTCCAAAATAGGCCTCAAAGCCCTCCAAATATCCACTTCCAGATACTACAAAAAGAGTGTTTAAAAACTACTCAATCGAAAGAAAATTTCAACTCTGTGTGATGAATGCACACATCACAAAGAAGTATCTCTGAATGCTTCTGTGTAGTTTTTATTTAAAGATATTTTCTTTTCCACCATAGGGCACAAAGGGCTCGAAATATATACTTGCAGATACTACAACAACAGTGTTTCAAAACTGCTCAATCAAAACAAACGATCAGCTTTGTGAGATGAATGCACACATCACAAAGAAGTTTATCAGAATGCTTCTGTGTAGTTTTTATGGGAAGAGATTTCCTTTTCCACAGTAGGCTTCAAAACGCTCAAAATATCCACTTGCAGATTCTTCAAAAACAGTGTTTCAAATCTGCTCAATCATAAGATAGGCTCAACCCTGTGAGATGAATGCACACATCACAAAGAAGTTTCTCAGAATGCTTCTGTGTAGTTTTTATGTGAAGATATTTTCTTTTGCACAATAGGCCTCAAAAAGATCCAAATATCCACTTGCAAATACTACAAAAAGAGTGTTTCAAAACTGCTCTACCAGAAGAAAGGTTAACCTCTGTGAGATGAATGCCCACATCACAAAGAAGTTTCTCAGAATGCTTCTGTGCAGTTTTTATGTGAATATATTTGCTTTTCCACAGTGGGCTTTAAAGCGCTCCAAATATCAACTTGCAGATTCTACAAAAACAGTGTCTCAAAACTGCTCAATCAATACAAAGGATCAACTCTGTGAGATGAATGCACACATCACAAAGAAGTTTATCAGAATGCTTCTGTGTGGTTTTTGTTTGAAGATATTTCCTTTTCCACCAAAGACAACAAAGGGCTCCAAATATGGATTGTATATTCTAGAAAAAGAGAGATTCAAAACTCCTCAATCAAAAGACAGGTTCAATTCTGTGAGTTGAATGCACACATCACAAAAAAGTTTCTAAGAATTCTTCTGTGTAGTTTTTATGTGATGATATTTCCTTTTCCACAATTGGTCTCAAGTCGCTCCAAATATCCACTTGCAGATAGTACAAAAATAGTGTTTCAAAACTGCTCAATCAAAAGAAAGTTTCAACTCTGTGAGATGAATGCACACATCACAAGGAAGTTTCTCAGAATGCTTCTGTGTAGTTTTTATGTGAAGATAATTCCTTTTCCACAATAGGCCTCAAAGAGCTCCAAATATCCGCTTGCAGATACTACAAGAAGAGTGTTTCAAAACTGCTCAATCATAAGATAGGTTCAACCACGTGAGATGAATGCACTCATCAGAGAGAGGTTTCTCAGAATGCTTCTGTGTGGTTTTTATGTGAAGATATTTCCTTTTCCACAGTAGGCCTCAAAGCGCTCCAGATATCCACTTGCAGATTTTGCAAAAAGAGAGACTCAAAACTTGTTCAGCCAAAGGGTAAGTTTAATTCAGTGAGTTGAATGCACACATCAAAAAGACGTTTCTCAGAATGCTTCTGCGTAGTTTTTATGTGAAGATATTACCTTTTCCAAAACAGGCCTCAAAGCCCTCCACATATCCACTTCCAGATCCTACAAAAAGAGCGTTTCAAAACTGCTCATTCAAAAGAAAGTTTCAACTCTGTGGGATGAATGCACTCATCCCAAAGAAGTTTCTCTGAATGCTTCTGTGTAGTTTTTATTTGAAGATATTTCCTTTTCCACCATATGGTGCAAAGGGTGCAAAGTATATAATTGCAGATACTACAAAAACAGTGTTTCAAAACTGTTCAATCAAAACCAAGGATCAACTCTGTGAGATGAATGCATACATCACAAAGTAGTTTCTCAGAATTCTTCTGTGTAGTTTTTATGTGAAGATATTTCCTTTTACACAATAGGCCTCCAATCTCTCCAAATATCCACTTGCAGAATCTACATAAAGATTGTTTCAAAACTGCTCAATCAAAAGAAAGGTTCACCTCTGTATGACGAATGCACTCATCCCAAAGAAGTTTCTCTGAATGCTTCTGTGTAGTTTTTATTTGAAGATATTTCCTTTTCCACCATATGGCGCAAAGGGTGCAAAGTATATAATTGCAGATACTACAAAAACAGTGTTTCAAAACTGTTCAATCAAAACCAAGGATCAACTCTGTGAGGTGAATGCATACACCACAAAGAAGTTTCTCAGAATTCTTCTGTGTAGTTTTTATGTGAAGATATTTCCTTTTACACAATAGGCCTCCAATCTCTCCAAATATCCACTTGCAGATTCTACAAAAAGATTGTTTCAAAACTGCTAAATCAAAAGAAAGGTTCACCTCTGTGTGATGAATGCACTCATCATGAATAAGTTTCTCTGAATGCTTCTGTGTAGTTTTTATTTGAAGATATTTTCTTTTCCACCATAGAGTGCAAAGGGCTCCAAATATCCACTTCCAGATACTAAAAAAAGAGAGATTCCAAACTCCTCAATCAAAAGGTAGGTTCAACATTGTGGGTTAAATGAACACATAACAAAGAAGTTTCTTAGAATACTTCTGGGTAGTTTTTATGTGAAGATATTTCCTTTTCCACAATAGGCCTCAAATCGCTCCATATATCCACTAGCAGATTCTACAAAAAGAGTGTTTCAAAACTGCTCAATGAAAAGAAAGTTTAAACTCTGTGAGATGAATGCACACATCACAAAGAAGCTTATCTGAATGTTTCTGTTTAGTTTTCATGTGAAGATATTTCCTTTTCACAGTAGGCCTCAAAGCGCTCCAAATATCCAATTGCAGCTTCTACAGAAACAGTGATGCAAATCTGCTCAATCAAAAGAAAGGATCAACTCTGTGAGATGAATGCACACATCACAAAAGAAGTTTCTCAGGGTGCTTCTGTGTAGTTTTTATGTGAAGACAATTCCTTTTCCACAATAGGCCTCAAAGCGCTCCAAATATCCACTTGCAGATACTACAAGAAGAGTGTTTCAAAACTGCTCCATTGAAAGATAGGTTTAACTCTGTGAGTTGAATGCACACATCAAAAAGAAGTTTCTCAGAATGCTTCTGTGTAGTTTGTATGTGAAGATATTTCCTTTTCCAAAATAGACCTCAAAGCCCTCCAAATATCCAATTTGGGATCCTACAAAAGGAATGTTTCAAAACAGCTCAATCAAAAGAAAAGTTCAACTCTGTGAGATGAATGCACACATCACAAAGAAGTTTCTCAGAATGCTTCTGTGTGGTTTTTATGTGGAGTTATTTCATTTTCCACAATAGGTCTCAATGCACTCGAAATATCCACTTGCATATGCTACAAAAAGAGTGTCTGAAAACTGCTCAATCATAAGATAGGTTCAACCCTGTGAGATGAATACACACATCACAAAAGAGTTTCTCAGAATGCTTCTGTGTAGTTTTTATTTGAAGATATTTCCTGTTCCACCATAGGGCCCACAGGACTCCATATATCCACTTGCAGATTATAAAAAAGAGTGTTTCAAAACGGCTCAATCAAAAGAAAGATTCAACTCTGTGAGATAAATGCACACATCACAAAGAAGTTTCTCAGAATGCTTCTGTGCAGTTTTTATGTGAAGATATTTGCTTTTCCACTGTAGGCCTCAAAGCGCTCCAAATATCCACCAGCAGATTCTGCAAAAAGAGAGATTCAAAACTGCTCAATTAACAGATAGGTTCAAATCCGTCAGCTGAATGCACCCATAACAAAGAAGTTTCCCAGAATGCTTCTGTGTAGTTTTTATGTGAAGATATTTCTTTTTCCAAAATAGACCTCAACGCCCTCCAAATATCCACTTCCAGATTCTTTTTTTATTTATTTATATTTTTTTATTATACTTTAAGTTTTAGGGTACATGTGCACATTGTGCAGGTTAGTTACATATGTATACATGTGCCATGCTGGTGCGCTGCACCCACTAACTCGTCATCTAGCATTAGGTATATCTCCCAATGCTATCCCTCCCCCCTGCCCCCACCCCACAACAGTCCCCAGAGTGTGATATTCCCCCTCCTGTGTCCATGTGATCTCATTGTTCAATTCCCATCTATGAGTGAGAATATGCGGTGTTTGGTTTTTTTTCTTGCGATAGTTTACTGAGAATGATGATTTCCAATTTCATCCATGTCCCTACAAAGGACATGAACTCATCATTTTTTATGGCTGCATAGTATTCCATGGTATATATGTGCCACATTTTCTTAATCCAGTCTATCATTGTTGGACATTTGGGTTGGTTCCAAGTCTTTGCTATTGTGAATAATGCCACAATAAACGTACGTGTGCATGTGTCTTTATAGCAGCATGATTTATAGTCCTTTGGGTATATACCCAGTAATGGGATGGCTGGGTCAAATGGTATTTCCAGTTCCAGATCCCTGAGGAATCGTCACACTGACTTCCACAATGGTTGAACTAGTTTACAGTCCCACCAACAGTGTAAAAGTGTTCCTATTTCTCCTTCCAGATTCTACAAAAAGTGTTTCAAAATTGCACAATCCAAAGAAAAGTTCAACTCTGTGTGATGAATGCACTCATCACAAAGAAGTTTCTCTGAATGCTTCTTTGTAATTTTTATTTGAAGATATTTCCTTTTCAACCATAGGCCTCAAATGGCTCCAAATATACACTCGTAGATCCTGCAAAAAGAGTGTTTAAAAACTGCTCAATGAAAAGAAATGTTCAATTCTGTGAGATGAATGCACACATCACATAGGGATTTATCAGAATGTTTCTGTGTAGTTTTTATGTGAATATATTTGCTTTTCCACAGTAGTCCTCAAAGCACTCCAAATATCCACTTTCAGATTCTACAAAAAGAGTGTTTCAAAACTGCTCAATCAAAAGAAAGAATCAACTCTGTGAGATGAATGCACACGTCACAAAGAAGTTCCTCAGAAGCCTTCTGTGTAGTTTTTATGTGAATATATTTCGTTTTGCAACATTGGGCACAAAAGGCTCCAAATACCCACTTGCAGATCCTACAAAAAGAGTGTTTCAAACTGATCAATCATAAGATAGATTCAACTCAGTGAGATGAATGCACACATCACGAAGTAGTTTCTCAGATTGCTTCTGTGTAAAGTTGAAGATATTTCCTTTTACACCATGGGCCACAAAGCTCTCCAAATATCCACTTGCATATTCTAGAAAAACAGAGATTCAAAACTACTCAATCAAAAGATATGTTGAACTCTGTAAGTTGAACGACACATATCACAAACAAGTTTCTCAGAACGCTTCTGTGTAGTTTTTATGTGAAGGTATTTCCTTTTCCACAATAGGCCTCAAATATTTCCAAATATCCAGTTGCAGATTCTGCAAAAAGAGAGATTCAAAACTGCTCAATTAAAAGGTAGGTTCGACTATGTGAGTTCAATGCACACATCACAAAGAAGTTTCTCAGAATGCTTCTGGGTAGTTTTTATGTGAAGATATTAGCTTTTCCAGAGTAGACCTCAAAGTGCTCCAAATATCCAATTGAAGATTCTGCAAAAAGAGACTCAAAACTGCTCAATCAAAAGATAGGTTAAACTCTATGAGTTGAATGCACACATAACAAAGAGGTTTCTCAGAATGCTTCTGTGTAGTTTTTAAGTGAAGATATTTCCTTTTCCAAAATAGGCCTCAAAGCCCTCCAAATATCCACTTGCAGATACTACAAAAACAGTGTTTCAAAACTGCTCAGTCAAAAAAAGGTTCAACTCTGTGTGATGAATGCACTCATCACAAAGCAGTGTCTGTCAATGCTTTTGTGTAGTTTTTATTTGAATATATTTCCTTTTGCACCTTAGGGCACAAATGGCTCCAAATATCCACTTGCAGAATCTAAGAAAAAGAGAGATTCAAAACTGGTCAATTAAAAGTTAGGTTCAACTCTGTGAGTTGAATGCACACATCACAAAGAAGTTTCCCTGAAGGCTTCTGTGTAGTTTTTATGTGAATATATTTCCTTTTCCACAATAGGCCTCAAATCTCCCCAAATATCCACTTGCAGATTCTAAAAAAAGAGTGTTTCAAAACTGCTCCATCAAAAGAAAGTTTCAACTCTGTGGGATGAATGCAGACCTCGCAAAGAAGTTTCTCAGAATGCTTCTGTGTAGTTTTTATGAGAAGATATTTTCTTTTCCACAGTAGGCCTCAAAGCGCTCCGAATATCCACTTGCAGATACTACAAAAACAGTGTTTCAAAACTGCTCAATCATTAGAGAGTTTAAACCCTGTGAGATGAACTCACACATCACAAAGAAGTTTCTCAGAATGATTCTGTTTAGTTTTTATGTGAAGATATTTCCTTTTAAACAATAGGCCTCAAATCACTCCAAATAGCCCTTGCAGATTCAACAAAAAGAGTGTTTCAAAACTGCTCAATCATAAGAAAAGTTCAACCCTGTGAGATGAATTCACACATCTCCAAGAAATTTCTCAGAATGCTAATGTGTACTTTTTATGTGAAGATATTTGCTTTTCACAATAGTCCTCAAACCGCTCCAAGTATCCACTTGCAGACGCTACAAAAAGAGAGATTCAAAACTGCTCTGTCAAAAGAAATTTTCAACCCTGTGAGTTCAATGCACACATCACACAGAAGTTTCCCTGAAGGCTTCTGTGTTGTTTTTATGTGGAGATATTTCCTTTTCCTTAATAAGCCTCAAATCTCTCCAAATATCAACTTGCAGATTCTATAAAAAGAGTGTTTCAAAACTGCTCAATCAAAAGAAAGTTTCAACTTTGTGAGACGAATGCACACATCCAAGAAAGTTTCTCAGAATTCTTCTATGTAGTATTTATGTGAAGATATTTCCTTTTCCACAACAGCTCTGAAAGTGTTCCAAATATCCACTTGCAGATTCTACAAAAAGAGTGTTTCAAAACTGCTCAATCATAAGTTAGGTTTAACTCTGTGAGATGAATGCATACATCACAAAGGAGTTTCTCAGAATGCTTCTTTGTAGTTTTTAATTGAAGATATCTCCTTTTCCACCATAGGGCAGAAAGGGCGCTGAATATCCACTTACAGAATCTACAAAAAGGAAGTTTCAACACTGCTACATCAGAAGAAAGGTTCCACTCTGTGAGATAAATGCACACTTCACAAAGTAGTTTCTCAGAATGCTTCTGTGTAGTTTTTATGTAAGATATTTGCTTTTCCACAGCAGGCCCCAAAGCACTCCAAATATCCACTTGCAGATTCCGGAAAAACAGTGTTTCAAAACTCTTCAATCAAGAGAAAGTTTCAACTTTGTGAGAGGAATGCAAACGTCACAAAGAAGTTTCTCAGAATGCTTCTATGCAGTTTTTTTGTGCAGATATTTGCTTTTCCACAACAGGCCTCAAAGCACTCCAAATATCCACTTGGAGATCCTACAACAAGAGTGTTTCAAGACTGTTAAATCATAAGATAGGTTCAACTCTGTGAGTTGAATGCACACATAAAAAATAAGTTTCTCAGAATGCTTCTGTTCAGTTTTTATGTGAAGATATTTCCTTTACCAAAATAGGCCTCAAAGCCCTCCAAATATCCACTTCCAGATTCTACAAAAAGAGTGTTTCAAATCAGCTCGATCAAAAGAGTGGTTCAACTCTGTGTGATGAATGCATTCATCACAAAGTAGTTTCTACGAATCCTTTTGTGTAGTTTTTATTTCAAGATATTTCCTTTTCCACCGTAAGCCGAAAACGGCTCCAAATATCCACTTGCAGCTTCTACAAAAAGAGAGATTAAAAACTGCTCAATCAAAAGAAAGCTTCAATACTGTGAGTTGAATGTACACATCACAAAGAAGTTTCTCAGAATGTTTCTGTGTAATTTTTATGCGAAGATATTTGCTTTTCCACAGAAGGCCTCAAAGCCCTCCAAATATCCACTTGAAAATTCTACAAAAGCAGTGTTCCAGAACTGCTCAATCGTAACAAAGGATCATCTCTGTGAGATGCATGCACACATCACAAAGAAGTTTCTCAGAATGCTTCTGTACAGTTTTTATGTGAAGATGTTTACTTTTCCACAGTAGGCCTCAAAGCGCTCCTAATATCCACCTGCAGATTCTACAATAAGAGTGTTTCAAATCTGCTCCATCATAAGATTGGTTCAACCTTGTGAGATGAATGCACACATGACAAAAACTTTCTCAGAATGCTTCTGGGTAGTTTTTATTTGAAGATATTTCCTTTCCCGCCATAGGGCGCAAAGGGCTGAAAATATCCACTTGCAGATTCTACAGAAAGAGAGATTCAAAACCACTCAATCAAAAGTTAGGTTCAACTCTGTGAGTTGAATGCACACATCACAAAGCAGTTTCTGAGAATGCTTCTGTCTAGTTTTTGTGTGAAGATATTTCTTTTTAAACAATAGGCCTCAAATCGCTCCAAATATCCACTTGAAGATTCTACCAAAAGAGTGCTTCAAAACTGCTCAATCAAAGAAAGGTTCAACTCTGTGAGATGAACGCACACATCAAAAAAGAAGTTTCTCAGAATGCTGCTGTGTAGTTTTTATGGGAAGATATTTCCTTTTAAACAATAGGCCTCAAAGGGCTCCAAATAGCCACTTGCAGATTCTACAAAAAGAGTGTTTCAAAACTGCTCAATCATAGGAAAGTCTCAACACTGTGAGATGAATGCACACATCACAAAGAAGTTTCTCAGAATGCTAACGTGTAGTTTCTATATGAAGATATTTGCTTTTCCGCAATAGGCCTCAACGTGTTCCAAATATCCACTTGCAAATTCTACAAAAACATTGTTTCAAAACTGCTCTATCAAAATAAAAGTTCAAATCTGTGAGTTGAATGCACACATCACAAAGAAGTTACTGAGAATGCTTCTGTGTAGTTTTTATGTGAAGATATTTCCTTTTAAACATTAGGCCTCAAATCGCTCCAAATATCCACTTGCAGATTCTACAAAAAGAGTGTTTCAAAATTGCTCAATCACAAGAAAGCTTCCCCTCTGTGAAACGAATGCACACATCATGAGGATGTTTCTCAGAATGCTTCTGTATAGTTTTTATGTGAAGATATTTCCTTTTAAACAATAGGCCTCTAAACGCTGCAAATAGCCACTTGCAGATTCTACAAAAAGTGTCTTTCAAAACTCCTCAATCAAAAGAAAGGTTCACCTCTGTGAGTTGAATGCACACATCACGAAGAAGTTTCTCAGAATGCTTCTGTGTAGTTTTTATGTGAAGATATTTCCTTTTAGACAATAGGCCTCTAATAGCTTCATATAGCCACTTCCAGATTCTACAAAAAGTGTCTTTCAAAACTTCTCAATCAACAGAAAGGTTCAACCCTGTGAGTTGAATGCACACATCACAAAGAAGTTTCTCAGGATGCTTCTGTGTAGTTTTTATGTGAAGATATTTCCTTATCCACAGTAGACCACAAATCGCTCCAAATATCCACTTAAAGATTCTAAAAAAGAGTGTTTCACAACTGCTCAATCAAAAGAAAGGTTCAACTCTGTGAGCTGAATGCACACATCACAAAGAAGTTTCTCAGAATGTTTCTGTGTAGTTTTTATTTGAAGGTATTTCTTTTTCCAAAATAGTCCTCAAAGCCCTCTAAATATCCAGTTTGAGATTATATAATAAGAGTGTTACAAAACTGCTCAATCAAAAGAATGATTCAACACTGTGTGATGAATGCACTCATCACAAAATACTTTCTCTGAACGCTTCTGTGTAGTTTTTAGGTGAAGATATTTCCTTCTCCACAATAGGTCTCAAATCACTCCAAATATCCACTTGCAGATACCAAAAAAAAAAAAAGTTTCAAAACTGCTCAATCAAAACAAAGATTCAACTCTTTAAGAGGCATGCACATATCACAAAGAAGTTTCTCAGAATGCTTCTGTGTAGTTTTCATGTGAAGACATTACCTTTTCCAACATAGGGGACCAATGGCTCCAAAATCCACTGGCAGATTCTAAAAAAAGGGGGTTTCAACACTGCTACATCAAAATAAATGTTCAAATACTTGAGATGAATGCACACATCACAAAATAGTTTGTCAGAATGCTTCTGTGTAGTTTTTATGTGAAGATATTTGTTCTTCCACAGCAGGCCTAAAAGTGCTCCAAATATCCAGTTGGAAATTCTGCAGTAAGAGAGATTCGAAACTGCTCAATCAAAAGATAGGGTCAAATCTGTGAGTTGAACGCACACATCACAAAGGAGTTTCTCAGAATGCTTCTGTGTAGTTTTTATCTGAAGATATTTCCTTTTCCACAATAGGCCTCAAAGCATGCTGAATATCCACTTGCAGATCCTACAAAAAGAGTGTTTCAAAACTGCTCAATCATAAGATACCTTCAATCCCATCAGATGAATGCACACATCAAAAAGAAGTTTTTCAAACTGCTTCTGTGTAGTTTTTACTTGAAGATATTTCCTTTTACACCATGGGCTGAAAAGGGCTCCAAATATCCACCTGAAGATTCTACCAATCAGAGATTCAAAACTGCTCGATGAAAAGACAGGTTCAACTCTGTGAGTTGAATGGACACATCACACAGAAGTTTCTGAGAATGCTTCTGTGTAGTTTTTATGTGAAGATATTTCCTTTTCCACCATAGGCCTCAAAGCGCTCCGAACATCCACTTGCAGATTCTACAAAAAGATTGTTTAAAAACTGCTTAATCAAAAGAAACATTCACCTCTGTGAGTTGAGTGCACACATCACAAAGAAGTTTCAGGTAATGCTTCTGTCTAGTTTTCATGTGAAGATATTACCTTTAACACCATAGGTCTCAAAGCACTCCATATATCCACTTGCAGATTCTACAAAAAGAGTGTTTCAAAACTGCTCTATAAAAAGGAAGGTTAAACTCTGTGATTTGAATGCACACATCACAAAGAAGTTTCTCAGAATGCTTCTGTCTAGTTTTTATGTGAAGATATTTCCTTTTCCACCATACGCCTCAAAGCGTTCCAAATATGCTCTTGCAGATTCTACAAACAGAGTGTTTCAAAACTGCTCTATCAAAAGGAAGGTTCAACTCTGTGATGTGAATGCACACATGACAAAGAAGTTTCTGAGAATGCTTCTGTCTAGTTTTTATGTGAAGATATTTCCTTTTCCACCGTAGGCCTCAAAGCGCTCCAAATATCCACTTGCAGATACGACAAAAAGAGTGTTTCAAACTTGCTGTATCAAAAGAAAGGTTCAACCCCGTGAATTGAATGCACACATCACAAAGAAGTTTCTGAGAATGCTTCTGTCTAGTTTTTATGTGAAGATATTTCCTTTTCCACCATAGGCCCCCAAGAACTCCATATATCCATTTTCAGATACTACAAAAATAGTGTTTCAAACTTGCTGTATCAAAAAAAAGTTCAACCCCGTGAGTTGAATGCACACATCACAAAGAAGTTTCTGAGAATGCTTCTGTCTAGTTTTTATGTGAGGATAATTCAATTTCCAACATAGACCTCAAATGGAACAGAATGTGCAATTGCAGATTCTACAAAAAGAATGTTTCAATGCTGCTCTATCAAAAGAAAGGTTCAACTCTGTGAGTTGAAAGCATACATCACAAAGAAGTTTCTAAGAATGCTTCTGTACAGTTTTTATGTGAAGATATTTTCTTTTCTACCATAGGCCTCAAAGCGCTACAAATGTCCACTTGCAGTTTCTTCAAAAAGAGAGTTTCAAAACTGCTCTATGAAATGAAAATTGCAACTCTGTCAATTGAATGCCCACATGACAAAGAAGTTTCTGAGAATGATTCTGTCTAGTTTTTATGCTAAGATATTTCCCTTTCCACCATATGCCTCAAAACGCTCCAAATATCCACATGCAGATTCTACAAAAAGAGAGTTTCATAACTGCTCTCTCTAAAGAATGGTTCAACACTGTGAGTTGAAAGCACACATCACAAAGGAGATTCTGAGAATGCTTGTCTAGTTTTTATGTAAAGACATTTCCTTTTCCAACACAGGCCTCAAAGCGAACTAAATGTCCACTTGCAGACTCTACAAAAAGAGTGTTTCAAAACTGCTCTATCAAAAGACTGGTTCAACACAGTGATTTGAAGGCACAAATCACAAAGAAGTTTCTGAGAATGCTTCTGTCTAATTTTTATGGGAAGATATTTCCTTTTCCATCATAGGCCTCAAAGCGTTCCAAATATCCAATTGTAGATTCTACAAAAAGAGTTTTTTTGAAACTGCTATATTAAAAGAAAGTTTCAAGTCTGTGAGTTGAATGCACACATCATAAAGAAGTTTCTGAGAATAGTTCTGTCTAGTTTTTATGTGAAGATATTTTCTTTTCCACCATAGGCCTCAAAGAGCTCAAAAAATATCCACTTGCTGATTCTACAAAAGAGGGTTTCCAAACTGCTGTGTTGAAAGAAAGTTTCAACCCTGTGAGTTGAATGCACACAACACAAAGAAGTTTCTGAGAATGCTTCTATCTAGTTTTTATGTGAAGTTATTCCCGTTTCCCATGAAAGCTTAATATAGCTCCAAATATCCACTTGCAGATTCTACAAGAAGAGTGTTGCAAAACTGCTCTATCAAAAGAAGGGCTCAATTCTGTGAGTTGAATGCACACATCACAAAGAACTTTCTGAGAATACTTCTGTCTAACATTTATGTGAAGAAATTTCGTTTTCCAACATAGGCCTCAAATGGAACCAAATATCCACTTGCAGATTCCACAGAAAGAGTGTTTCAAAACGGCTCTATAAAAAGAAAGGTTCAAATCTGTGAGTGGAATGCACACATCACAAAGATGTTTCTGAGAATGCTTCTGGCTAGCTTTTATGTGAAGATATTTTCTTTTCCACCATAGGCCTCAAAGTGCTCCAAATGTACATTTGAAAGTTCTACGAAAATATTGTGTCAAAACTGCTCTATCAAAAGAAAGCTTCAACTCTGTGATTTGAATGCACACATCAGAAAGTAGTTGCTGAGAATGCTTCTGTCTAATTTTTATGTAAAGATATTTCCTTTTCCGTCATAGGCCTCAAAGCACTCCAAATATCCACTTGTAGATTCTACAAAAAGACTGTTTCAAACTGCTCTATCAAAACAAAGGTTCAAATCAGTGAGTTGAAAGCACACATCACAAAGAACATTCTGAGAATGCTTCTGTCTAGTTTTTATGTGAAGATATTTCCTTTTATACGATAGGCCTCAAAGTGCTTCACAAAACCACTTGCAGATTCTACAAAAAGAGTGCTTCAAAACTGCTTTATCAAAAGAAAGCTTCAACACTGCCAGTTGAATGCACACATCACAAAGAAGTTTCTGAGAATACTTCTGTCTAGTTTTTATGTGAAGATATTTCGTTTTCCAACATAGTCCTGAAAGAGAAACAAATATCCCCTTGCAGATTCTACAAAAAGAGTGTTTAAAAACTTCTCTATCAAAAGAAAGTTTAAACTCTGTGAGTTAAAACAAACATCACAAAGAAGTTTCTGAGAATGCTTCTACTTAGTTTTTATGTGATGATATTTCCTTTTCAACCATAGGCCTCAAATCGCTCCAAATATCAACTTGCAGAATGTACAAAAAGATTGTTTCACAACTTCTCTATCAAAAGAAAGGTTGAACTCTGTGAGTTGAATGCACACATCACAGAGAAGTTTCTGAGAATGCTTCTGTCTAGTTTTTATATGAAGATATTTCCTTTTCCACCACAGACCTCAAAGCGCTCCTAATATCCACTTGCAGATTCTACAAAAAGAGCTTATCAAAACTGCTCTATCAAAAGAAAGCTTCAACTCTGTGAGTTGAAAGCACACATCACAAAGAAGCTTCTGAGAATGCGTCTGTCTGTTTTTTTGGTGAAGATATTTCCTTTTCCAACATAGACCTCAAATCGCACCAAATATCTACTTGCAGATTATAGAAAAAGAGTGTTTCAAAACTGCTCTATCAAAAGAAAGGTTCAACAGTGTGAGTTGAATGCACCCATCACAAAGAAGCTTCTGAGAATGCCTCTCTTTTGTATTTATGTAAAGATATTTCGTTTTCCAACATAGGCCTGAAAGGGAAAAAAATATCCACTTGCAGATTCTACAAAAAGAGTGTTTCAAACTGCTATATTAAAAGAAAGGTTCAATACTGTGTGTTGAATGCACACATTACAAAGAAGTTTCTGAGAATGTTTCTGTCTAGTTTCCATATGAAGATATTTCGCTTTCCAACATAGGCCTGAAAGGGAAACAAATATCCACTTGCAGATTCTACAAAAAGAGTGTTTCAAAACTGGTATATCAAAAGAAAGGTTTAACTCTTTGAGTTTAATGCACACATCACAGAGAAATTTCTGAAAATTCTTCTGTCTACATTTTATGTGAAATTTTTTTTTTTCAAAACAGGCCTCAAAGGGAACCAAATATCCCATTGCAGATCCTACAAAAAGAATGTTTCTAATCTGCTCTATGAAAAGAAATGTTCAACTTTGTGATTTGAATGCACACATCAAGAAGAAGTTTCTGAGAATGCTTCTGTAAAGTTTTTATGTGAAGGTATTTCATTTTCAAACAGAGGCCTCAAAGGTAACCAAATATCCACTTGCAGTTTCTACAAAAAGACTGTTTGAAAACTGCTCTACCAAAAGAAAGGTTCAACTCTGTGAGTTGAATGCACACATCACAAAGAAGTTTCTGAGAATGCTTCTGTCTAGTTTTTGTGAAGATATTTCCTTTTCCACCGGAGGCCTCAAAGCGTTCCAAATATCCACTTGCAGATACTACAAAAAGATTGTTTCAAAACTGCTCTATTCAAAGAAAGGTTATACTCTGTGAACTGAATGCACACATCACAAAGAAGTTTCTGAAAATGCTTCTTTCTAGATTTTATGTGAAGATATTTCCTTTTCCACCATAGGCCCCAAAGCGCTCCAGACATCCACTTGCAGATTCCACAAAAATAATGTTTCAAAACTGCTCTATCAAAAAAAAGGCTCAACTCTGTGAGTTGTATGCGCACATCACAAAGAAGTTTTTGAGAAGTCTTCTGTCTAGTTTTTTGTGAAGATATTTCCTTTTCCAGCAAAGGCCTCAAATTGCTCCAAATATCCGTTTGCAGACACTACAAAAAGGGAGATTCAAAAGTGCTCTATCAAAAGAAACTTCAACTTTCTGAGTTGAATGCACACATCACAAGGATATTTCTGAGAATTCTTCTGTCTAATTTTTCTGTGAAGATATTTCCTTTTCCACCATAGGAGTCAATGCGCTCAAATATCCTTTTGCAGATTCTGCGGATGTATTGTTTCAAAACTGCTCTATCAAACAAAAGTTCAACTCTGTGTGTTCAATGCACACATCACAAAGATGTTTCTGAGAATGCTTCTGTCTTGTTTTTATGTGAAGATATTGCGTTTTCCAACATAGGCCTCAAAGTGCTCCAAATACCCACTTGCAGATTCTACAAAAAGAGTGTTTCAAAACTGCTCTCTCAAAAGAAAGTTTCAACCCTGTGAGCTGAATGCACACATCACAGAGAATTTTCTGAGAACGTTTCTGTCTAGTTTTTACTTGAATATATTTCATTTTCCAACATAGACATCAAAGGGAATAAAATATCCAATTGCAGATTCTACAAAAAGAGTGTTTCAAAACTGCTCTATGAAAAGAAAGGTTCAACTCAGTGTGTTGAATGCTCACATCACTAACAAGTTTCTTAGAGTGCTTCTGTCTAATTTTTATGCGAAGATATTTCCTTTTGCACTACAGGCCTCAAAGTGCTCCAAATATCCACTGGCAGATTGTACAAAAAGATTGTTTCACAACTGCTCTATCAAAAGAAAGGGTCAACTCTATGAATTGAATGCACACATCACAAAGAAGTTTCTGAGAAACCTTCTGTCTAGTTTTTATGTGAAGATATTTCCTTTTCCACCGTGGGCCTCAAAGTGCTCCAAATATCCACTTAAAGTTTCTACAAAAAGAGTGTTTAATAACTGCTCTATCGAAATAAATGCTCTACTCTGTGAGCTGAATGCACACATCACAAAGAAGTTTCTGAGAATGCTTCTGTCTAGTTTGTATGGGAAGATATTTCCTTTTCCACCATAGGCCTCAAAGCACTCCAAATATCCACTTACAGTTTCTAGAAAAATAGTTTTTCAAAACTACTATATCAATAGAAAATTTCAACTCTGTGAATTGACTGCAATCATCACAAAGAAGTTTTGGAGTATGCTTCTGTCTAGTTTTTATGTGAATATATTTCGTTTTCCACTTTAGGCCTCAAAGTGCTCCAAGTATCCACTTGCAGATACTACAAATAGAGTGTTTCAAAACTGCTCTATCAAAAGAAAGGTTCAACTCTGTGAATTGAATGCACACATCACAAAGAAGTTTCTGAGAATGCTTCTGTCTAGTTTTTATGTGAAGATATTTCCTTTTCCACCGTAGGCCTCAAAGCGCTCCAAATATCCACTTGCAGATTATACAAAAAGAGAGTTTCAAAACTGCTCTATCAAAAGAATGGCTCAACTCTGTGAGTTGAATACACACATCACAAAGTAGTTTCTGAGAATGCTACGGTCTAGTTTTTATGTGAAGATATTTCCTTTTCCACCATAGGCCTCAAAGCGCTCCAAATATCCACTTGCGGATTCTACAAAAAGAGTGTTTCAAAACTGCTCTATCAAAGGAATGTTCAGCTCTGTGAGTTGAATGCACACATCACAAAGTAGTTTCTGAGAATTCTTCTGTCTAGTTTTATATGAAGATATTTCCTTTTCTACCATAGGCCTCAAAGCGCTCCATATATCCACTTTCAGATTCTACAAAATGAGTGTTTCAAAACTGCTGTATCAGGAGGAAGGTTCAAATCTGTGAGTTAAATGCACACATCACAAATAAGTTTCTGAGAATGCCTCTATCAATTTCTACGTGAAGATATTTCGTTTTCAACCATAGGCGTCAAAGCGCTCCAAATATCCACTTGAGGATTCTACAAAAAGATTGTTTCAAAACTGCTCTATCAAAAGAAAACTTCAAATCTGTGATTTGAATGCACACATGAGAAAGTAGTTTCTGAGAAAGCTTCTGTCTAGTTTTTATTTGAAGATGTTTCCTTTTCCACCATAGGCCACAAAGCGCTCCAAATATAGACTTGCAGACTCTACACAAAGAGTGTTTCAAAAGCGCTCTGTCAAACATATTTTCAACTCTTTGAGCTGAATGCACACATCACAAAGTAGGTTCTGAGAATGCTTCCATCTAGTTTTTATGTAAAGATATTTCCTTTTCCACCATAGGCTTCAAAGCTCCCCAAATATCCACTTACAGTTTCTACAAAAAGAGTGTTTCAAAACTGCTCTATCAAAAGAAATGTTCAACTGTTTGAGTTGAATGTACACATCACAAAGAAGTTTCTGAGAATGCTTCTGTCTGGTTTTTATGTGAAGATATTTCATGTTCCAAAATAGGCCTCAAAGTTCTCCAAATATCCACTTGCAGATTGTACAAAAAGAGTGTTTAAAAACTGCACTATCAAAAGGAGGTTCAACGCTGTGAGTTGTATCACACATCACAAAGAAGTTTCTGAGAATGCTTCTGTCTACTTTTTATGTGAATATATTTACTTTTCCCCCATAGGCCTCAAAGCGCTCTAAATATCCAGTTGCAGATTCAACAAAAAGAGTGTTTACAAACTCTTCCATCAAAAGAAAGGTTCAACTCTGTGAGTTGAAAGCACATATCACAAAGAAGTTTCTGAGAATGCTTCTGTCTAATTTTTATGTGAAGATATTTCCTTTTTCACCACAGGCCTCAAATCGCTCCAAATATCTATTTTCAGATTCTACAAAAAGATTGTTTCAAAACCATTCTGTCAAAAGAAAGGTTCAAATCTGTGAGTTGAATGCACACATAAAAAGGGGTTAAAGAAGTTTCTGAGAATGCTTCTGTCTAGTTTTTATGTGAAGATATTTCATTTTCCAACGGAGGACTCAAAGCACTCCAAATATCCCCATGCAGATTATACAAAAAGAGTGTATCAATCTGCTGTATCAAAAGAAAGTTTCCACTCTGTGGGTTGAATGCACAGATAACAAAGTAGTTAAAGGAGTTTCTGAGAAGGCTTCTGTCTAGTTTTTATGTGAAGATATTTCCTTTTCCACCACAGGACTTCAAGCGCTCCAAATAAAAAATTGCAGATTCTACAATAACAGGGTTTCAAAATTGCTTTATCAAAAGAAAGGTTCAACTCCGTGAGTTGAATGCATATATCTCAAAGAAGTTTCTGAGAATGCTTCTGTCTAGTTTTTATGTGAAGATATTTCCTTTTCCACCATAGGCCTCAAAGCACTCCAAATATCCACTTGCAGATTCTACAAAAGAGGGTTTCAAAACTGCTCTGGTAAAAGAAAGGTTCAACTCTGTGGGTTGAATGCACACATCACAAAGAAGTTTGTGAGAATGCTTCTGTCTAGTTTTTACGTGAAGATATTTCATTTTCCAACATTGGCCTCAGAGTACTGAAAATATCCACTTTCAGATTCTACAAAAAGAGTGTTTCAAAACTGCTCTATCAAAAAGGTTCAACTCTGTGAGTTTAATGCACACACCACAAAGTAGTTTCTGAGAATGCTTCTGTCTAGTTTTTATGTGAAGATATTTCCTTTTCCATCATAGGCCTCAAATGGAAAAAAATATCCAATTGTAGATTCTACAAAAAGAGTGTTTCACAAATGCTCTATCAAAAGAAAGGCTTAACTCTGTGAGTTGAATGCACTCACCATAAAGAAGTTTCTGAGAAAGCTTCTTTCTAGTTTTTATGTGAAGATGTTTCCTTTCCACCATAGGCTTCAAAGCGCTCCAAATATCCACTTGCAGATTCTACAAAAAGAGTGTTTCAAAACTGCTCAATCAAAAGAAAGTTTCAACTCAGTGAGGTGAATGCACACATCACAAAGAAGTTTCTGAGAATTCTTCTGGCTAGCTTTTATGTGAAGATATTTCCTTTTCCACCACAGGCCTCAAATGGATCCAAATATCCACTTGCAGATGCTACAAAAAGAGTGTTTCAAAACTGCTCTGTCAAAAGAAGTGTTCAACACTGCGAGTTAAATGCACACATCACAAAGAAGTTTCTGAGCATGTGTCTGTCTATTATTTATTTGAATACTTTTTTTCTAACATAGACCACAGAGGAAACCAAGTATCCAATTGCAGATTCTACAAAAGAGTGCTTCAAATCTGCACTATCAAAAGAAAGTTTCAACTCTGTGATTTGAATGCACACATCACAAAGAAGTTTCTGAGAATGATTCAGTCTAGTTCTTATGTGAAGATATTTCCTTTTCCACCGTGGGCCTCAAAGTGCTCCAAATATCCACTTAAAGTTTCTACAAAAAGAGTGTTTAATAACTGCTCTATCGAAATAAATGCTCTACTCTGTGAGCTGAATGCACACATCACAAAGAAGTTTCTGAGAATGCTTCTGTCTAGTTTGTATGGGAAGATATTTCCTTTTCCACCATAGGCCTCAAAGCACTCCAAATATCCACTTACAGTTTCTAGAAAAATAGTTTTTCAAAACTACTATATCAATAGAAAATTTCAACTCTGTGAATTGACTGCAATCATCACAAAGAAGTTTTGGAGTATGCTTCTGTCTAGTTTTTATGTGAATATATTTCGTTTTCCACTTTAGGCCTCAAAGTGCTCCAAGTATCCACTTGCAGATACTACAAATAGAGTGTTTCAAAACTGCTCTATCAAAAGAAAGGTTCAACTCTGTGAATTGAATGCACACATCACAAAGAAGTTTCTGAGAATGCTTCTGTCTAGTTTTTATGTGAAGATATTTCCTTTTCCACCGTAGGCCTCAAAGCGCTCCAAATATCCACTTGCAGATTATACAAAAAGAGAGTTTCAAAACTGCTCTATCAAAAGAATGGCTCAACTCTGTGAGTTGAATACACACATCACAAAGTAGTTTCTGAGAATGCTACGGTCTAGTTTTTATGTGAAGATATTTCCTTTTCCACCATAGGCCTCAAAGTGCTCCAAATATCCACTTGCGGATTCTACAAAAAGAGTGTTTCAAAACTGCTCTATCAAAGGAATGTTCAGCTCTGTGAGTTGAATGCACACATCACAAAGTAGTTTCTGAGAATTCTTCTGTCTAGTTTTATATGAAGATATTTCCTTTTCTACCATAGGCCTCAAAGCGCTCCATATATCCACTTTCAGATTCTACAAAATGAGTGTTTCAAAACTGCTGTATCAGGAGGAAGGTTCAAATCTGTGAGTTAAATGCACACATCACAAATAAGTTTCTGAGAATGCCTCTATCAATTTCTACGTGAAGATATTTCGTTTTCAACCATAGGCGTCAAAGCGCTCCAAATATCCACTTGAGGATTCTACAAAAAGATTGTTTCAAAACTGCTCTATCAAAAGAAAACTTCAAATCTGTGATTTGAATGCACACATGAGAAAGTAGTTTCTGAGAAAGCTTCTGTCTAGTTTTTATTTGAAGATGTTTCCTTTTCCACCATAGGCCACAAAGCGCTCCAAATATAGACTTGCAGACTCTACACAAAGAGTGTTTCAAAAGCGCTCTGTCAAACATATTTTCAACTCTTTGAGCTGAATGCACACATCACAAAGTAGGTTCTGAGAATGCTTCCATCTAGTTTTTATGTAAAGATATTTCCTTTTCCACCATAGGCTTCAAAGCTCCCCAAATATCCACTTACAGTTTCTACAAAAAGAGTGTTTCAAAACTGCTCTATCAAAAGAAATGTTCAACTGTTTGAGTTGAATGTACACATCACAAAGAAGTTTCTGAGAATGCTTCTGTCTGGTTTTTATGTGAAGATATTTCATGTTCCAAAATAGGCCTCAAAGTTCTCCAAATATCCACTTGCAGATTGTACAAAAAGAGTGTTTAAAAACTGCACTATCAAAAGGAGGTTCAACGCTGTGAGTTGTATCACACATCACAAAGAAGTTTCTGAGAATGCTTCTGTCTACTTTTTATGTGAATATATTTACTTTTCCCCCATAGGCCTCAAAGCGCTCTAAATATCCAGTTGCAGATTCAACAAAAAGAGTGTTTACAAACTCTTCCATCAAAAGAAAGGTTCAACTCTGTGAGTTGAAAGCACATATCACAAAGAAGTTTCTGAGAATGCTTCTGTCTAATTTTTATGTGAAGATATTTCCTTTTTCACCACAGGCCTCAAATCGCTCCAAATATCTATTTTCAGATTCTACAAAAAGATTGTTTCAAAACCATTCTGTCAAAAGAAAGGTTCAAATCTGTGAGTTGAATGCACACATAAAAAGGGGTTAAAGAAGTTTCTGAGAATGCTTCTGTCTAGTTTTTATGTGAAGATATTTCATTTTCCAACGGAGGACTCAAAGCACTCCAAATATCCCCATGCAGATTATACAAAAAGAGTGTATCAATCTGCTGTATCAAAAGAAAGTTTCCACTCTGTGGGTTGAATGCACAGATAACAAAGTAGTTAAAGGAGTTTCTGAGAAGGCTTCTGTCTAGTTTTTATGTGAAGATATTTCCTTTTCCACCACAGGACTTCAAGCGCTCCAAATAAAAAATTGCAGATTCTACAATAACAGGGTTTCAAAATTGCTTTATCAAAAGAAAGGTTCAACTCCGTGAGTTGAATGCATATATCTCAAAGAAGTTTCTGAGAATGCTTCTGTCTAGTTTTTATGTGAAGATATTTCCTTTTCCACCATAGGCCTCAAAGCACTCCAAATATCCACTTGCAGATTCTACAAAAGAGGGTTTCAAAACTGCTCTGGTAAAAGAAAGGTTCAACTCTGTGGGTTGAATGCACACATCACAAAGAAGTTTGTGAGAATGCTTCTGTCTAGTTTTTACGTGAAGATATTTCATTTTCCAACATTGGCCTCAGAGTACTGAAAATATCCACTTTCAGATTCTACAAAAAGAGTGTTTCAAAACTGCTCTATCAAAAAGGTTCAACTCTGTGAGTTTAATGCACACACCACAAAGTAGTTTCTGAGAATGCTTCTGTCTAGTTTTTATGTGAAGATATTTCCTTTTCCATCATAGGCCTCAAATGGAAAAAAATATCCAATTGTAGATTCTACAAAAAGAGTGTTTCACAAATGCTCTATCAAAAGAAAGGCTTAACTCTGTGAGTTGAATGCACTCACCATAAAGAAGTTTCTGAGAAAGCTTCTTTCTAGTTTTTATGTGAAGATGTTTCCTTTCCACCATAGGCTTCAAAGCGCTCCAAATATCCACTTGCAGATTCTACAAAAAGAGTGTTTCAAAACTGCTCAATCAAAAGAAAGTTTCAACTCAGTGAGGTGAATGCACACATCACAAAGAAGTTTCTGAGAATTCTTCTGGCTAGCTTTTATGTGAAGATATTTCCTTTTCCACCACAGGCCTCAAATGGATCCAAATATCCACTTGCAGATGCTACAAAAAGAGTGTTTCAAAACTGCTCTGTCAAAAGAAGTGTTCAACACTGCGAGTTAAATGCACACATCACAAAGAAGTTTCTGAGCATGTGTCTGTCTATTATTTATTTGAATACTTTTTTTCTAACATAGACCACAGAGGAAACCAAGTATCCAATTGCAGATTCTACAAAAGAGTGCTTCAAATCTGCACTATCAAAAGAAAGTTTCAACTCTGTGATTTGAATGCACACATCACAAAGAAGTTTCTGAGAATGATTCAGTCTAGTTCTTATGTGAAGATATTTCATTTTCCAACATAGGCCTCAAAGGGAACCTAATATCCAATTGCAGATTGTACAAAAAGTGTGTTTCAAAACTGCTCTATCAAAAGAAAGGTTTAACTCTGTGAGTTGAATGCACACTTCATAAAGAACTTTCTGGGAATGCTTCTGTCCAGTTTTTCTGTGAAGATATTCCCTTTTCCACCATAGGCATCAAAGCGCTCCAAATATCCACTTCCAGATTCTACAAGAAGAGTGTATCGAAACTGCCCTTTCAAAAGAAAGATTCAACTCTGTCAGTTGAATGCACACGGCAAAAATAAGTTTCTGAGAATGCTTCTCTCCAGTTTTTATGTGAAGATATTTCCTTTTCCACCATAAGCCTCAAAGCGCTCCAAATATCCACTTGCAGATTCTACAAAAAGAGTGTTTCACAATTGCTCTACCAAAAGAAAGGTTCAACCCTGTGAGTTCAATGCACACATAAAAAGAAGTTTCTGAGAATGCTTCTGTCTAGTTTTTATGTGAAGATATTTCATTTTCCAACGTAGGCCTCAAAGTGCTGCAAATATCCACTTCCAGATTCCACAAAAAGAGTGTTTCAAAACTGATCTATCAAAAGAAAGTTTCAACTCTGTGAGTTGAAAGAGCACTTCACAAAGAAGTTTCTGAGAATGCTTCTGTCTGGTTTTTATGTGAAGATATTTCCTTTCCCACCATAGGCCTGAAAGAACTCCAAATATCCAGTTGCATATTCTACAAAAAGATTTTTTCAAAACTGTTCTATCAAAAAAAGTTTCAACCCTGTGAGTTGAAGGCTGACATCTCAAAGAAGTTTCTGAGAATGATTCTGTCTAGTTTTTCTGTAAAGATATCTCCTTTTCCAACACAGGCCTCAAAGGGAACCAAATATCCAACTGCAGTTTCCACAAAAAGAATGTTTCAATACTACCCTATCTAAAGAAAGGTTCAACACTGTGAGTTGAACGTACACATAACAAAGAAGTTTCTGAGAATGCTTCTGTCTAGCTTTTGTATGAAGACATTTCGTTTTCCAACATAAGCCTCAAAGGGCTCCAATTATCCACTTGCAGATTCTACAAAAATAGTTTTTCAAAACTACTCTTTCAAGTGAAAGATTCAACTCTGTCAGTTGAATGCACACATCACAAATAAGTTTCTGAGAATGCTTCTGTCTAGTTTTTATGTGAAGCTATTTCCTTTTCCACTGTAGTCCTCAAAGCGCTCCAAATAACCACTTGCAGATTCCACAAAAAGAGTGTTTCAAAACTGCTCTATCAAAAGAAAGTTTCAAATCTGTGAGTTGAATGCACACATAAAAAGAAGTTTCAGAGAATGCTTCTGACTAGTTTTTACATGAAGATATTTCCTTTTCCAACATAGGCCTCAAAGTGCTTCAAATATCCACTTGTTGAGTCTACAAAAAGAGTGTTTTGAAACTGCTCTATGAAAAGAAAGGTCCAACTCTGTGGGACGAGTGCACACATCACAAAGAAGTTTCTGAGAATGCTTCTGTCTGGTTTCTATGTGAAGATTTATTTATTTGTTTTTATTTATTTTTTTTACCACAACAGGCCTCAAAGCGTTCCAAATGTCCACTTCCATATTCTACAAAAACACTGTTTCAAAACTGCTCTATCAAAAGAAAGGTTCAACACTTTGAGTTGAATGCACACATCACAAAGAAGTTTCTGAGAATTTTTATGTCTTGTTTTTATGTGAAGATATTAACTTTTCCACTGAAAACCTCAAAGTGTTCAAATTATCCACTTGCAGATTCTTCAAAAATAATGTTGCAAAAGTACTCTATCAAAAGGTAGGTTCAACTCTCCGAGCTGAATGCACACATCAAAAAGAAATTTCTGAGAATGCTTCTGTCTTGTTTTTATGTGAAGATATTTCTTTTACACCGTAGGCCTCGGAGAGATCCAAATATCCACTTGTAGATTCTACAAAAAAGCTGCTTCAAAACGGCTCTATCAAAAAAAGGTTCAACTCTGTGAGAGGAATGCACACATCACAAAGAAGTTTCTGAGAATGCTTCTGTCTAGTTTTTGTGAAGATATTCCCGTTTCCACCGTAGGCCTCAAAGCGCTCCAAATATCCACTTGCAGATTCCACAAAAAGAGTGTTTCAAAAGTGCTCTATCAAAAGGAAGGGTCAACTCTGTGAGTTGAATGCACACATCACAAAGAAGTTTCTGAGAATACTTCTGTCTAGTTTTTATGTGAAGATATTTCGTTTTCCAACATAGGCCTCAAAAGAAACCAAATATCCACTTGGAGATTCAACAAAAACAGTGTTTCAAAACTACTCTATAAAAAGAAAGGTTCCACTCGATGAATTGAATGCGCACATCACAAAGTAGTTTCTGAGAATGTTTCTGTCTAGTTCTTATATGAAGCTATTTCCTTTTCTATGATTGGACTCAGAGCACTCCAAATATCCACTTGCAGATTCTACAAAAAGACTGTTTCAAAACCACTCTATGAAAAGAAAGGTTAAACTCTGTGAGTTGGATTCACACATGACAAAGAAGTTTCTGAAAATGCTTCTGTCTAGTTTTTACTTCAAGATATTCCCGTTTCCACCAAAGGACTCAAAGAGGTCCGAATATCCACTTGCAGATTCTACAAACAGATTGTTACAAATCTGCTCTATCAAAAGGAATGTTCAACTCTGTGAGTTGAATGCACACACCACAAAGAAGTTTCTGAGAATGTTTCTGTCTAGTTTTTATGTGAAGATTTTTCCTTTTCCACAGGAGGCCTCATAGCACTCCAAATATCCACCTGCAGTCTCTACGAAAACAGTGTTTCAAAGCTGCTCAATTGTAAGATAGGTTCTATCCTGTGAGATGAATGCACACATCACAAAGAAGTTTCTCAGAATGCTTCTGTGTAGTTTTTATTTGAAGATATTTCCTTTTCCACCAGAGGGCGTAGTGTGCTCCAAATACCCACTTGCAGATTCTACAAAAAGTGTGTTTCAACATTGTTCAATCAAAAGAAAATTTCAACTCTTTGAGATGAAAGCACACATCAAAAAGTAGTTTCTCAGAATGTTTCTGTGTTTTTTTTTATCTAAGATGTTTGCTTTTTCATAGTAGGCCTCAAAGCACTCCAAATATCCATTTGCAGATTGTGCAAAAAGATAGATACAAAACTGCTCAGTGAAAAGATTGGTTCCACTCTGTGACTAGAATGCCCATATCCAAAAGTAGTTTCTCAGAATGCTTCTTTGTTGTTTTTATGTAAGATATTTGCTTTTCTACAGTAGGTCTCAAAGCACTCCAAATATCCATTTGCAGATTTTGCAAAAAGATAGATTCAAAACTGCTTAATCAAAAGATTGGTTCAACTCTGTGAGTTGAATGCACACATCACAACGAAGTTTCACAGAAACCTTCAGTGTAGTTTTTATATGAAGATAAATCCTTTTCCCAAATAGGCCTCAAAGCACTAAAATATCCACTTGCAGATTCTACAAAAAGAGTGTTTCAAAACTGGTCAATCAGAATAAAAGATCAATACTGTGAGATGAATGCACACATCACAAAGGAGTTTCTCAGAATGCTTCTGTCTAGTTTTTATGTGAAGATATTTCTTTTTCCATCATAGGCCTCAAATGGAAAAAAATATCCAATTGTAGATTCTACAAAAAGAGTGTTTCACGAATGCTCTATCAAAAGAAAGGCTTAACTCTGTGAGTTGAATGCACACACCATAAAGAAATTTCTGAGAAAGCTTCTGTCTAGTTTTTAAGTGAAGATGTTTCCTTTTCCACCATAGGCCTCAAAGTGCTCCAAATATCCACTTGTAGATTCTACAAAAAGAGTGTTTCAAAACTGCTCAATCAAAAGAAAGGTTCAACTCAGTGAGGTGAATGCACACATCACAAAGAACGTTCTGAGAAAGCTGCTCTCTAGTTTTTACGTGAAGATATTTCCTTTTCCACCACAGGCCTCAAATGGATCAAAATATCCACTTGCAGATGCTACAAAAACAGTTTCTAAACTGCTCTAGCAAAAGAAATGTTCAACACTGTGAGTTGAATGCACACATCACTAAGCAGTTTCTGAGAATGCTTCTGTCTATTATTCATTTGAAGATGTTTCCTTTTCAAACATAGACCTCAGAGGGAACAAAATATCCAATTGCAGATTCTACAAAAGAGTGTTTCAAATCTGGTCTATCAAAAGTGAGGTTCAACTCTGTGATTTGAATGCACACATCACAAAGAAGTTTCTGAGAATGCTTCTGTCTATTTTCTATGTGAAGATATTTTCCTTTTACCACAACAGGCCTCAAAGCGCTCCAAATGTCCACTTCCGTATTCTATAAAAACACTGTTTCAAAACTGCTCTATCAAAAGGAAGGTTCAAAACTTTGAGTTTAATGCACACATCACAAAGAAGTTTCTGAGAATTCTTATGTCTATGTTTTATGTGAAGATATTCCCTTTTCCACTGAAGGCCTCAAAGCGTTCAAATTATCCACTTGCAGATTCCTCAAAAATAGTGTTTCAAAAGTACTCTATCAAAAGGAAGGTTCAATTCTCTGAGCTGAATGCACACATCTAAAAGAAGTTTCTGAGAATGCTTCTCTCTAGTTTTTATGTGAAGATCTTTATTTTACACTGTAGGCCTCGGAGAGCTCCAAATATCCACTTGCAGATTCTACAAAAAGACTGTTGCAAAACGGCTCTATCAAAAGAAAGTTTCAAATCTGTGAGTTGGATTCACACAGGACAAAGAAGTTTCTGAGAATGCTTCTGTCTAGTTTTTACTTCAAGATATTCCCGTTTCCACCGAAGGACTCAAAGCGGTCCGAATATCCACTTGCAGATTCTACAGATTGTTACAAATCTGCTCTATCAAAAGAAAGGTTCAACTCTGTGAGTTGAATGTACACATCACAAAGAAGTTTCTGCGAATGTTTCTGTCTAGTTTTTATGTGAAGATCTTTCCTTTTCCACAGGAGGCCTCATAGCACTCCAAATATCCACTTGCAGACTCTACAAAAAGAGTGTTTCAAAACTGCTCAATTGTAAGATAGGTTCAATCCTGTGAGATGAATGCACACATCACAAAGAAGTTTCTCAGAATGCTTCTGTGTAGATTTTATTTGAAGATATTTCCTTTTCCACCAGAGGGCGCAATGTGCTCCAAATACCCACTTGCAGATTCTACAAAAAGTGTGTTTCAACATTGTTCAATCAAAAGAAAATTTCAACTCTTTGAGATGAAAGCACACATCAAAAAGTAGTTTCTCAGAATGTTTCTGTTTTGTTTTTATCTAAGGTGTTTGCTTTTCCACAGTAGGCCTCAAATTGCTCCAAATATCCATTTGCAGATTGTGCAAAAAAATGGATACAAAACTGCTCAATCAAAGATTGGTTCAACTCTGTGAGTAGAATTCCCACATCAAAAAGTAGTTTCTCAGAATGCTTCTGTGTTGTTTTTATGTAAGATATTTGCTTTTCCACAGTAGGTCTCAAAGCACTCCAAATATCCATTTGCAGATTTTGCAAAAAGATAGATTCAAAACTGCTTAACCAAAAGATTGGTTCAACTCTGTGAGTTGAATGCACACATCACAAAGTAGTTTCTGAGAATGCTTCTGTCTAGTTCTTATATGAAGATATTTCCTTTTCTACGATAGGACTCAAATCGCTCCAAATATCCACTTGCAGATTCTACAAAAAGAGTGTTTCAAAACTGCTCAATCAGAAGAAAGGATCAACACTGTGAGATGAATGCACACATCACAAAGAAGTTTCTCAGAATCCTTCTGTGTAGTTTTTATGTGAAGATATTTGATTTTCCACCATAGGCCTCAAAGCACTCCACATATCCAATTGCAGATAGTACAAAAACAGTGTTTCAAAACTGCTCAATCATAAGATAGGTTTAACCCTTTAAGATGAATGCACACATCACAAAGGAGTTTGTCAGAATGCTTCTGTGTAGTTTTTATTTGAACATATTTCCTTTTCCACCATAGGGCACAATGTGCTCCAAGTAACCACTTGCAGATTCTACAAAGAGGGTGTTTTAACACTGCTACATCAGAAGAAAGGTTCAACTCTGTCAGACGAATGCACCCATCAAAAAATAGTTTGTCAGAATGCTTCTGAGTGGTTTTTATGTGAAGATATTTGCTCTTCCATATCAGGTCTCAGAGCGCTCCACATATTCACTTGCAGATTCTGCAATAGGAGAGATTCAAAACTGTTCGATCAAAAGATAGGTTCAACTCTGTGAGATGAATGCACACATCCCAAAATGTTTCTCAGAATGGTTCTGTGTAGTTTCTATGTGAAGATATTTCCTTTTCCACAGTAGGACTCAAATCGTGCCAAATATTCTCTTGCATATTCTACAAAAAAAGTGATTCAAAACTGCTCAATCAAAAGAGAGTTTCAGCTCTGTGAGATGAATGGACACATCGCAAAGAAGTTTCTCAGAATGCTTCTGTGTAGTTTTTATATGAAGATATTTTCTTTTCCACAGTAGGCCTAAAAGCGCTCCAATTGTCCACTTGCAGATTCTATAAAAACATTGTTTCAAAACTGCTCAATCACAACAGAGGAAAAACTCTGTGACTTGAATGCACACAACACAAAGAAGTTTCTCAGAATGCTTCTGAGTAGTTTGTATTCGAATATATTTCCGTTTCCACCACAGGGCACAAATGGCTCCAAATATCCACTTGCAGATTCTACAAAAAGAGAGACAAAAAACTGCTCAATCAAAAGGTAGGTTCAATTCTGTGAGTTGAATGAATACATCAAAAAGAAGTTTCTCAGAAGGCGTCTGTGTAGTTTTCATGTGAAGATATTTCCTAATCCCCAATAGGCCACAAATTGCTCCAAATATCCACTCACAGATTCTAAAAAAAAGTGTTTCCAAACTGCTCAATCAAAAGAAAGGTTCATCTCTGTGAGATGAATGCACATATCAGAAAGAAGTTTCTCAGAATGCGCCTGTGTAGTTTTTATGTGAAGATATTTCCTTTTCCACAGTAGGCCTCAAAGTGCTCCAAATATCCACTTGCAGATTCTCCAAATGTGTGTTTCAAATCTGCTCAATCATAATATAGGTTAAACCCTGTAAGATGAATGCACACATCACAAAGAAGTTTCTCAGAATGCTTCTGTGTACTTTTCATTTGAAGATATTTCCTTTTCAAAAAATTGGTGCAAAGTGCTCCAAATATGCACTTGCATATTCTTCAAAAAGAGAGATTCAATGATGCTCAATCAGGAGAAAGTTTCAACTGTGTGTGATTTGAATGCACACATCACAAAGAAGTTTTTCAGAATTCTTCGGTCTAGTTTTTATGTGAGGATATTTCCTTTGCCACCTTAGGCCTCAAAGCACCCCAAATATCCCCTTGCAGATTCTACAAAAAGAATGTTTCAAAACTGCTCCTTCAAAAGGATAGTTCAACCCTTGGAGGTGAATGCACACATCAAAAAGAAGTTTCTGAGAAAGCTTCAGTCTAGTTTTTATGTGAAGATATTTCCTTTTCCACCATAGGCGTCAAAGTGCTCCAAATATCCACTTGCAGATCCTAAAAAAAGAGTGTTTCAAAACTGCTTAATGAAAAGAAAGGTTCAACCGTGTGAGTTAAATGCAAGCATCACAAAGAAGTATCTGAGAATGCTTCTGTCTATATTTTATGTGAAGATATTTCCTTTTACACCATAGGCCTCAAAGCACTCCAAATTTCCACTTGCAGTTCCTACAAAAAGAGTGTTTCAAAACTGCGCTTTTAAAAAGAAGGCTCAACTCTTTGAAGTGAATGCACATATCACAAAGAAGTTTCTGAGAATGCTTCTGTCTAGTATTATTGTGAATATATTTCTTTTCCACCATAGGTCTCAAAGCATTCCAAATGTCCACTTGCAGCTTCTACAAAAAGAGCATTTCAAAACTGCTCTATGAAAACAACGGTTTAATTTGTGAGTTGAATGCACACATCACAAAGAGGTTTCTAAGAATGCTTCTGTCTAGTTTTTATGTGAAGATATTTCCTTTTCCACAGTTGGCCTCAAAGCCCTACAAATATGCACTTGCAGATTCTACAAATAGTGTGTTTCAAAACTGCTCTATCAAAGAAATTTTTAACTTTCTGAGTTGAATGAACACATCACAAAAAGCTTCTGAGAATGCTTCTGTATAGTATTTACGTGAATATATTTCCTTTTCCACCTTAGGCCTCAAAGCGTTCCAAATATCCAGTTGCAGCTTCCACAAAAAGAGTGTTTCCAAACTGCTCTATCAAAAGAAAAGTTCATCTCTGTGAGTCGAATGCACACATCATGAAGATGTTTCTGAGAATGCTTCTGCCTAGTTTTTATGTGAAGTTATTTCCTTTTCAACCATAGGCCTCAAACTGCTCCAAATATCCACTTGCAGATACTACAAAAAGAGTGTTTCAAAACTGGTCTATCAAAAGAAATGTTTAACTTTCTGAGTTGAATGCACACATCACGAGGAAGTTTCTGAGAATGCTTCTGTCCAGTTTTTATGTGAAGATATTCCCATTTCCACCATAGGCCTCAAAGGCCTCCAAATATCCACTTGCAGATTTTACCAAAATAGTGTTTCAAAACTGCTCTATCAAAATAAAGGTTTAATTTGTAAGTTGAATGCACACATCACAAAGTCGTTTCTGAGAATGCTTCTCTCTAGTTTTTAAGTGAACATATTTCCTATTCCACAGGTGGCCTCTAAACACTACAAATATCCACTTGCAGATCCTACAAAAAAAGTGTTTTGAAACTGCTCTATGAAAAGAAAGGATAAACACTGTGAGTTGAATGCACTCATCACAAAGATGTTTCTGAGAAAGATTCTGTCTAGATTTTATGTGAAGATATTTACTTTTCCACCATAGACCTCAAAGCGCTCCCGTTATCCAGTTGCAGATTCTACAAAAAGAGTGTTTCAAAACTGCTCTATCAAAAGAAAGGTTCAACTCTGTGAGTTGAATGCACACATCACAAAGAAGTTTCGGAGAATGCTTCTGTCTAGTTTTTATGGGAAGTTATTTCCTTTTTCACAATAGGCCTCAAAGGGCCCAAATATTCACTTGCAGATTCAACAAAAAGTGTTTCAAAACTGCTCTTTGAAAAGGAAGGCTTACCACTTTGAGGTGAATGCACACATCACAAAGGAGTTTTTCAGAATGCTTCTGTCTAGTATTTATGTGAATTTATTTCCTTTTCCACCATAGGCCTCACAGCATTCCACATATACAGTTGCAGATTCTACAAAAACAGTATTTCAAAATAGTTTTTATGCGAATATATTTCCCTTTCCACCATAGGCTGCAAAGGGCTCCAACTATCCACCTGCAGATCCTACAAAACGATAGATTAAAAACTGCTCAATCACAACATATGTTCAAATCTGTGACTTGAATGCACACATGACAAAGAAGTTTCTGAGAATGCTTCTGTGTAGTTTCTACATGAAGATATTGCTTTTCCACAGTAGGCCTCAAAGTGCTCCAAAAATCTGCTTTCAGATTCTACAAAAAGAGAGATTCAAATCTGCTCAACCAAAATATAGGTTCAACTCTGTGAGTTGAATGCACACATAACAAAGAGGTTTCTTAGAATGCTTCTGTGTAGTATTCATGAGAAGATATCTCCTTTTCCAAAATAGGCCTAAAATCCCTCCAAATATCCACTTTCAGATTCTACAAAAAGAGTGTTTCAAAACTTCTCAATCAAAAGAAGGGTTCAACTCTGTGAGATGAATGTGCACATCACAAAAAAACTTTCTCAGAATGCTTCTTTATTTTTTAAGTTTTTTTTCTTTTATTATTATACTTTAAGTTTTAGGGTACATGTGCATACGTAGCCATATGTAGAAAGCTGAAACTGGATCCCTTCCTTACACCTTATACAAAAATCAACTCAAGATGGATTAAAGACTTAAACGTTAGACCTAAAACCATACAAACCCTAGAAGAAAACCTAGGCATTACCATTCAGGACATAGGCATGGACAAGGGCTTCAGGTCAAAAACACCAAAAGCAAGGGCAACCAAAGCCAAAATTGACAAATGGGATCTAATTAAACTAAAGAGCTTCTGCACAGCAAAAGAAACTACCATCAGAGTGAACAGGCAACCTACAAAATGGGAGAAAATATTCGCAACTTACTCATCTGACAAAGGGCTAATATCCAGAATCTACAATGAACTCAAACAAATGTACAAGAAAAAAACAAACAACCCCATCAAAAAGTGGGAGAAGTACATGAACAGACGCTTCTCAAAAGAAGACATTTATGCAGCCAAAAAACACATGAAAAAATACTCACCATCACTGGCCATCAGAGAAATGCAAATCAAAACCACAATGACATACCATCTCACACCAGTTAGAATGGCAATCATTAAAAGGTCAAGAAGCAACAGGTGCTGGAGAGGATGTGGAGAAATAGGAACACTTTACACTCTTGATTGGACTGTAAACTAGTTTAACCCTTGTGGAAGTCAGTGTGGTGATTCCTCAGGGATCTAGAACTAGAAATACCATTTGACCCAGCCATCCCATTACTGGGTATATACCCAAAGGACTATAAATCATGCTGCTGTAAAGACACATGCACATGTATGTTTATTGCGGCATTATTCATGACAGCAAAGACTTGGAACCAAGCCAAATGTCCAACAATGATAGACTGGATTAAGAAAATGTGGCACATATACACCGTGGAATACTATGCAGCCATAGAAAATGATGAGTTCATGTCCTTTCTAGGGACGTGGATGAAATTGGAAATCATCATTCTCAGTAAACTATGAGAAGCATTCTCATAAACTTCTTTGTGATGTGTGCATTCAACTCACAGATTTGAACCTTTCTTTTGACAGTTCAGTTTTGAAACCTTCTTTTTGCAGGATCTGCAATTGGACATATGGAGTGCTTTGAGGCCTGCAGTGGAAAAGGAAATATCTTCACATAAAATCTACAATGATGCCTTCTCAGAAACTTCTTTGTGATGTTTGCATTCAACACACAGAGTTGAACACACCTTTTCATAGAGCAGTTTTCAAACACTCTTTTTGTAGAATCTGCAAGTGGACATTTGGACCACTTTGCGGCCTTCGTTGGAAAAGGGAATATCTTCACATAAAAACTAGACAGAAGCATTCTCAGAAACTACCTTGTGATGTGTGCATTCAATTTACACAGTTGAACTTTCCTTTTGATAGAGCAGTTTTGAATCACTTTTTTATAGAATCTGCAACGGATATATGGAGAGATTTGAGGCCTATGGTGGAATCCAGAATATCTTCACTTAAAAACTAGACAGAAGCAGTCTCAGAAACTTCTTTGTGATGTGTGCATTCAACTCAAAGAGTTGAACCTTCCTTTTGCTATAGCAGTTTTGAAACACTCTTTGTGTAGAATCTGCAAGTGGATATTTGGAGTGGTTTTAAGCCTTTGTTGGAAATGGGAATAACTTCACCTAAGAACTACACAGAAGCATTCTCAGAAACTGCTTTGTGATGTGTGCATTCAACTCACAGAGTTGAAATTTCCTTTTGACAGAGCAGTTTTGATACACTCTTTTTGTAGAATCTGCAAGGGGATATTTGGAGGGATTTGGGGTCTATGGTAGAAAAGGAAATATCTTCATATAAAAACTAGACAGAAGCATTCTCAGAAACTGCTTTGTGATGTGTGCATTCAACTCACAGAGTTGAAATTTCCTTTTGACAGAGCAGTTTTGATACACTCTTTTTGTAGAATCTGCAAGGGGATATTTGGAGGGATTTGGGGTCTATGGTAGAAAAGGAAATATCTTCATATGAAAACTAGACAGAAGCATTCTCAGAAACTACTTTTTGATGTGCACATTCAACTTACAGAGTTAAACATAACTTTTCATAGAGCAGTTTTGAAAGACTCTTTTTGTAGAATCTGCGAGTGGACATTTGGAGAGCTTGGAGGCCTATGGTAGAAAAGGAAATGTCTTCACGTAAAAACTAGACAGAAGCATTCTCAGAAACTTCTTTGTGATATTTTCATTCAACTCACAGAGTGGAACACACCTTTTTATGGAGTAGCTTTGAAACACACTTTTTGTAGAATCTGCAATTGGACATTTGGAGCTCTTTGAGGCCTTTGGAGAAAAGAAATTATCTTCACATAAAAACTAGATAGAAGCACTCTCAGAAACTTCTCTGTGATGTGTGCATTCAACCCACAAAGTAGAACCTTCCTTTCGATAGAGTAGTTATGAAAGACTCTTTTTGTAGAATCTGCAAGAGGATATTAGGAGCACTTTAAGGCCTACGAAGGAAACAGCAATATCCTCACATACAAACTAGAAAGAAGCATTCTCAGAAGCTTCTTTGCGATGTGTGCATTCAACTCACAGAGTGGAACATACCTTTTCATAGAGCAGTTTTCAAACACTCTTTTTGTAGGTTTTGCAAGTGGATATTAGGACAGCTTTGAGGCCTTCATTGGAAAAGGAAATATCTTCACATAAAAACTAGACAGAAGCATTCTCAGAAACTTCTTTGTGATGTGTGCATTCAACTCACAGAGTTGACCTTTTCTTTTGACAGCTCAGTCTTGAAACACTCTTTTTGCAGGAAATGCAAGAGGACATTTGGAGTGCTTTGAGGCCTGTGGTGAAAAAGGAAATATGTTCACATTAAAACTAGACAGGAGCATTCTCAGAAAGTTCTTTGTGATGTTTGCATTCAACTCACAGAGTTGAACATACCTTTTCATAGAGCAGTTTTCAAACACTCTTTTTGGAGAATCTGCAAGTGGATACTTGGACCGCTTTGAGGCCTTCGTTTGAAATGGGAATATCTTCACATAAAATCTAGACAGAAGCATTCCCAGAAATTTCATTGTAATGTGAGCATTCAACTCACAGAGTTGAAGCTTTCTTTTGATAGAGAAGTTTTGAAACACTGTGTTTGTAGAATCTGTAAGTGGACATTTGGAGTTCTTTGAGACCTATGGTGGAAAAGAAAATATCTTCACATAAAAACTGGACAGAAGCATTCTGATAAACTTCTTTGTGATGTGTGCATCAACTCAAAAAGTTGAACATTCCTTTCAATAGAGGAGTTTTGAAACAGTCTTTTTGTAGAATCTGCAAGTGGATATATGGAGTGCTTCTGAGCCTTCGTTGGAAACGGGAATAACTTAACATAAAAACTAGATAGAAGCATTGGCAGAAACTTTTTGTGATGAGTGCATTCATCTCTCTGTGTTGAACCTTTCTTTTCACAGAGCAGTTTTGAAACACTCTTTTTGTAGAATCTGCAAATGGATATCTGGATCGCTTTGAAAACTGAAGTAGAAAAGGAAATATCTTCATATAAAAACTAGACAGAAGCATTCTCAGAAACTACTTTGTGATGTGCACATTCAACTAACAGAGTTGAACAATTCTTTTGATAGAGCAGTTTTGAAACACTCTTTTTGTAGAATCTGCAAGTGGACATTTGGAGATCTTTGAGGCTTATGGTGGAAAAGGAAATATCTTTACATAAAAACTAGACAGAAGACTTCTCAGCAACTTCTTTGTGATGTTTGCATTCAACTCACAGAGTTGAACATACCTTTTCATAGAGCAGTTTTGAATAACTCGTTTTGTAGAATCTGTAAGTGGACATTTGTAGAGCTTTGAGGCCTATTGTGGAAAAGGAAGTATCTTCACAGAAAACTAGACAGAAGCATTCTCAGAAACTTCTTTGTGATGTTTGCATTTAACTCACAGAGTTGAACCTTCCTTCTGAGAGAGCAGTTTTGAAACACTCTTTTTATAGAATCTGCAAGTGGATATTTGGAGTGGTATTGAGCCTTCCTTGGAAACGGGAATAACTTCACATAAAAACTAGACAGAAGCCTTCTCAGAAACTTCTTTGTGATGTATGCATTCAACTCACAGTGTTGAACATTTCTTTTGATAGCGCAGTTTTGAAACACTCTTTTTGTAGAAACTGCAAGTGGACATATGGAGCACTTTGAGACCTAAGGTGGAAAAGGAAATATCTTCACATAGAAACTGGACAGAAGCATTCTCAGAAACCTCTTTCTGGTGTTTACATTCAACTCCCAGAGTTGAATTTACCTTTTCATAGATCAGTTTTAAAATACCCTTATTGTGGATTCTGCAAGTGGATATTTGGACCACTCTGAGGCCTTTGTTTGAAACGGGAATATCTTCACATAAATACTAGACAGAAGCATTCTCAGAAACTTCATTGTGATGTATGCATTCATCTCACAGAGTTGAAAATTTCTTTTGATATAGTAGTTTTGAAACACTCTTTTTGTAGAATCTGCAAGTGGACATTGAAGCGCATTGAGGGCTGTGGTGGAAATGGAAATATCTTCACAGAAAAACGAGACAGAAGCATTCTCAGAAACTTCTTCCTGATATTTCCATTCACTCACAGAGTTGACCATACCTTTTCATAGATCAGTTTTGAAACACTACTTTGTAGAATCTGCAAGTGGATATTTAGACCGCATTGAGTCCTTCGTTGGAAACGGGAATATGTTCACATAAATACTAGACAGAAGCATTCTCAGAAACTTGTTTGTGATATGTGCATTCAACTCAAAGAGTTGAAAATACCTTTTCATAGTGCAGTTTTCAAACACTCTTTTTGTAGAATCCGCAAGTGGATATTTGGAACGCTTGGAGACCTTTGTTTGAAACGGGAATATCTGCACATTAAAGCTAGACAGAAGCATTCCCAGAAATTTCATTGTGATGTGAGCGTTCAACTCACAGAGTTGAACCTTTCTTTTGATCGAGCAGTTTTGAAGCACTGTTTTAGTAGAATCTGCAAGTGGGCATTTGGAGCGCTTTGAGACCTACGGTGGAAAAGGAAATATCTTAACATAAAAACTGGACAGAAGCATTCTGAGAAGCTTCTTTGTGACGTGTGCATCAACTCAAAGAGTTGAACTTTCCTTTTGATAGAGTAGTTTTGAAACACTCTTTTTGTAGAATCTGCAAGTGGATATATGGAGCGCTTTTAAGCCTTTGTTGGAAACGGGAATAACTTCACATAAAAACTAGATAGAAACATTGTCAGAAAAGTCTGCATGATGTGTGCATTCATCTCACAGTGTTGAAACTTTCTTGTGATAGAGCAGCTTTGAAACACTCTTTTTGAAGAATCTGCAAGTGGATATCTGGATCGCTTTGAAGACTGTAGAAGAAAAGGAAATATCTTCATATAAAAACTAGGCAGAAGCATTCTCAGAAACTACTTTGTGATGTGCACATTTAACTAATAAGGTTGAACCTTTCTTTTGATAGAGCAGTTTTGAAACACTCTTTTTGTAGAATCTGCAAGTGGACATTTGGAGAGCTTTGAGGCTTATGTTGGAAAAGGAAATATCTTCACATAAAAACTAGAAAGAAGCATTCTCAGTAACTTCTTTGTGATGTTTGCATTCAACTCACAGAGTTGAACATACCTTTTCATAGAGCGTTTTTGAATAACTCTTTTTGTAGAATCTGCAAGTGGACATTTGTAGAGCTTTGAGGCCTACTGTGGAAAAGGAAGTATCCTCACATAAAACTAGACAGAAGCATTCTTAGAAACTTCTTTCTGATGTTTGCATTCAACTCAAAAAGTTGAACCTTCCTTTTGAGAGAGCTGTTTCGAAACACTCTTTTTGTAGAATCTGCAAGTGGATATGTGGAGCGGTATTAAGCCTTCCTTGGAAACGGGAATAACTTCACATTAAAACTAGACAGAAGCTTTCTCAGAAACTTCGTTGTGATGTGTGCATTCAACTCACAATGTTGAACCTTTCTTTTGATACCACAGTTTTGAAACACTCTTTTTGTAGAATCTGCAAGTGGACATATGGAGTGCTTTAAGACCTAAGGTAGAAAAGGATGTACCATCACATAAAAATTGGACAGAAGCATTCTCAGAAACCGCTTTCTGGTGTTTGCATTCAACTCCCAGAGTTGAACTTACCTTTTCATAGATCAGTTTTGAAATACTCTTTTTGTGGAATCTGCAAGTGGATATTTGGACAGCTTTGAGGCCTTTGTTTGAAATGGGAATATCTTCACATAAAAACTAGACAGAAGCATTCTCAGAAACTTCATTGTGATGTCTGCATTCATCTCAAAGGGTTGAACCTTTCTTTTGATAGAGCGGTTTTGAAACACTCTTTTCGTAGAATCTGGAAGTGGACATTTGGAGCGCTTTGAGGGCTATGGTGGAAATGGAAATATCTTCACAGAAAAACCAGACAGAAGCATTCTCAGAAACTTCTTCCTGATATTTGCATTCAACTCACAAAGTTGACCACACCTTTTCATAGGGCAGTTTTGAAACACTCTTTTTGTTGAATATGCAAGTGGATATTTGGACCACATTGAGGCCTTCATAGGAAACGAGAATATCTTCACATAAAAACTAGACAGAAGTATTCTCAGAAAATTCTTTGTGATGTGTGCATTCAACTCAGGGAGTTGAATCTTTCTTTTGATAGAGCAGTTTTTAAATACTCTTTTTGTAGAATCGGCCAGTGGATATTTGGATTGCTATTAATCCTTCATTGGAAACGGGAATAACTTCACATTAAAACTAGACAGAAGCATTCTCAGAAACTTCTTTATTATCTTTGCATTCAAGTCACAGAGTTGAACTTACCTTTTCATAGAGCAGTTTTGAAACACTCTTTTTGTAGAATTTGCATGTTGATATTTGGACCGCTTTGAGGGCTATGGTGGAAATGGGCATATCTTCCATAAAAAATTTGCAGAAGCATTCTCAGAAACTTCTTTGTGATGTGTGCATTCAACTCACAGAGTTGAACCTTCCTTTTGATAGAGCAGTTTTGAAACACCCTTTTTGTAGAATCTGCAAGTGCATATTTGGAGCCCTTTGAGGTTTATGGTAGAAAAGGAAATATCTTCATATAAAAACTAGACAGAAGCATTCTCAGCAACTACTTTGAGATGTGTGCATTGAACTCACAGAGTTGAACTTTTCCTTTGATGGAGCAGTTTCAAAACACTCTTTTTGTAAAGTCTGAAAGTTGACAATTGGAGAGCTTTGAGACCTATGGTGGAAAAGGGTATATCTTTGCATAAAAAGTAGACAGAAGCATTCTCAGAAACTTCTTTGTGATGTGTGCTTTCAAGTCATGGAGTTGAACTTTCTTTTTGATAGAGATGTTTTGAAACAGTCTTCTTCTAGAATCTGCAAGTGGATATTAGGAGCACTTTTAAGCCTTCGTTGGAAATGGGAATAACGTCACATAAAAACTAGACACAAGCATTCTCAGAAACTTCTTTTTGATGTGTGCATTCAACTCACAGAGTTGAACATTCCTTTTGATAGAGCAGTTTTGAAACCCTCTTTTTGTATAATCAACAAGTGGATATTTGGACTGCCTTGAACGCTTCTTTGGAAAAGGGAATATCTTCACATAAAAACTAGATAGAAGCATGCTTAGAAACTTCTTTGTGATGTGTGCTTTCAACTCACAGAGTTGAATCTTTCTTTCGATAGAGCAGTTTTGAAACACTCTCTTTGCAGGATCTGCAAGTGGATATTAGGAGTGCCTTGAGGCCTGTGGTGGAAAAGGAAATATCATCACATGAAAACTAGACAGAAGCATTCTCAGAAACTTCTTTGTGATGTGCACATTCATCTCACAGAGTTGAACCTTTCTTTTGTTAGAGGAGTTTTGAAACACTCTTTTTGTAGAATCTGCAGGTGGATATTTGGAGCACTTTGAGACCTATGGTGGGAAAGGAAATTTCTTCACATAAAAACTGGACAGAAGCATTCTCAGAAACTTGTTTGTGATGTTTGCATTCAACTTACAGATTTGAACATACCTTTCCATAGGGCAGTTTTGAAACACTTTTTTTGTAGAATCTGCAAGTGTATATTTGGACCATTTTGAGGCCTTCATTTGAAACGGGAATATCTTCACATAAAAACTTGACAGAAGCATTCTCAGAAACTTCATTGTGATGTGTGCATTTACCTCACAGATTTGAATCTTTCTTTTGACAGCTCAGTTCTGAAACACTCTTTTTGTAGAATCTGCACGTATATATTTGGACTGCTTTGAGACTTTCATTTGAAACGGGATTGTCTTCACATAAAAACGAGACAGAAGCATTCTCAGAACCGTCATTTGGATGTGTGCTTTCAACTCTCACAGTTGAAGCTTCCTTTTGATAGAGCAGTTTTGAAACACTCTTTTTGTAGAATCTGCAAGTGGACATATGGAGAGCTTTGAGACCTATAGTGGAACAGGTAATATCTTCACATAAAAACCAGGCAGAAGCATTCTCAGAAACTTCTTTTTGATGCGTTCTTTCAACTCAGAGATTTGAATATTTCTTTTGAGAGCTCAGATTTGAAACACTCTTTTTACAGAATCTGCAAGTGGACGTTTGGAGTGCTTTGAGGCCTGTGGTGGAAAAGGAAATATCTTCATATAAAAGCTAGACAGAAGCAGTTTCTGAAACTTCTTTGCGATGTGTGCACTCAACTCACAGATTTGAACTTTCCTTTTGATAGAGCAGTTTTGAAACAATCTTTTTGCAGAATCTGCCAGTGGATACTTGTAGTGCTTTTAAGCCTTCGTTGAAAATGGAAATAACTTCACATTAAAACTAGACAGAAGCATTCTCAGACACTTCTTTGTGATGTTTGCATTCAACTCACAGAGTTGAACCTTCCTTTTGATAGAGCAGTTTTGCCACACTCTTTTTGTAGAATCTTCAAGGGGACATTAGGAGCGCTTTGAGGCCTACGGTAGATAACACAATATCTTCTTATAAAAACTAGACAGAAGCATTCTCATAAGCTACATTGTGATGTGCGCATTCACCTCACAGAGTTCAACCTTTCTTTTTATAGAACAGTTTTGAAACACACTTACTGTAGAATCTGCAAGTTTTGATTTTGAGCGGTATTAAGACTTCTATGGAAACGAGAATAACTTCACATAAAAACTAGACAGAAGCATTCTCAGAAACTTCTTTGTGATGTGTGCTTTCAACTCACAGAGTTGAATCTTTCTTTTGATAGAGCAGTTTTGAAACACTCTCTTTGCAGGATCTGGAAGTGGATATTAGGAGTGCCTTGAGGCCTGTGGTGGAAAAGGAAATATCATCACATAAAAACTAGACACAAGCATTCTCAGAAACTTCTTTGTGTTGTGTGCATTCATCTCACAGAGTTGAACCTTTCTTTTGTTATAGAAGTTTTGAAACACTCTTTTTGTAGAATCTGCAGGTGGATATTTGGAGCACTTTGAGACCTACGGAGGAAAAGGAAATATCTTCACATAAAAAATGGAAAGAAGCATTCTCAGAAACTTGTTTCTGATGTTTGCATTCAACTTACAGATTTGAACATACCTTTTAATAGGGCAGTTTTGAAACACTCTTTTTGTAGAATCTGTAAGTGTATATTTGGACCGCTTTGAGGCGTTCATTTGAAACGGGAATATCTTCACATTAAAACTTGACAGAAACATTCTCAGAAACTTCATTGTGATGTGTGCATTTAGCTGTCAGAGTTGAACCTTCCTTTTGATAGAGCAGTTTTGAAACACTCTTTTTATAGAATCTGTAAGTGGATGTTTGGAACTCTTTGAGGCCTATGGTAGAAAAGGAAATATCTTCATATAAAAACTAGACAGATGCATTCTCACAAACTACTTTCTGATGTGTGCATTCAACTCACAGAGTTGAACAGTTCTTTTGATAGAGCAGATTTGTAACACTCTTTTAGTGGAATCTGCAAGTGGACATTTGGAGCACTTTGAGGGCTAAGGTGGAAATGGAAATATCTTCACAGAAAAAGGAGACAGAAGCATTCTCAGAAACTACTTCCTGACGTTTGCATTCAACTCACAGAGTTGGACATATCTTTTCATAGAACATTTTTGAAACACTCTTTTTGTAGTGTCTGCAAGTGGATACTGGGACTGCTTTTAGGCGTTCACTGGAAATGGGAATATCTTCATATAAAAACTAGACAGAAGCATTCTCATAACTTTTTTGTGATGTGTGCACTCAACTAAGAGGGTTGAACCTTCCTTTTGATAGAGCAGTTTTGAAACACTATTTTGTAGAATCTGCAAGTGGATATTTGGAGCACTTTGAGGCCTTCAATGGAAAAGGACATATTTACGTATAAAAACTAGACAGAAGCATTCTCAGAAACTGCATTGTGATGTGTGCATTCAGCTCACAGAGTTGAACCTTTCTTTTAATAGAGCTGTTTTGAAACACTGTTTTTGTAGAATCTGCTAGTGGACGTTTGGAGCACTTTGAGGGCTACGGTGGAAATGGAAATATCTTCACAGAAAAATGGGGCAGATGGATTCTCAGAAACTTCGTTCAGATGTCTTCATTCAACTCACCGAGTGGAACATACGTTTTCATAGAACAGTTTTGAAACACTCTTTTTGTAGAATCTGCAAGTGGATATTTGGAAGGCTTTGAGGCCTTCGTTGGAAACGGGAATATCTTCACATAAAAACTGGACAAAAGCATTCTCAGAAACTCCTTTGTGATGTGTGCATTCAACTCAGAGAGTTGAACCTTCCTTTTGATAGAGCTGTTTTGAAAAACTCTTTTTGTAGAATCTGCAAGTGCATAATTGGTGCCCTTTGAGGTTTATGGAAGAAGAGGAAATATCTTTGTATAAAAACTAGACAGAAGCATTCTCAGAAAGTACTTTGAGATGTGTGCATTCAACTCACAGAGTTGAACCTTTCTTTTGATAGAGCAGTTTTGAAACACTCCTTTTGTAGAATCTATAAGTTGACAATTGGAGAGCTTTGATACCTATGGTGAAAAGGGAAATATATTCACATAAAACTAGACAGAAGCATTCTCAGAAACTGCTTTGTGATGTGTGCATTCAACTCAAAGTGTTCAACCTTCCTTTTGAGAGAGCAGTTTTGAAACACTCTTTCTGTAGAGTCTGCAAGTGTATATTTGGAGCACTTTTAAGACTTTGTTGGAAACGGGAATAACTTCACATAAGAAATAGAGAGAAGCATTCTCAGAAACTTCTTTGTGATGTGTGCATTCAACTCACAGAGATGAATATTCCTGTTGATAGAGTAGTTTTCAAACACTCTTTTTGTAGAATCCGAAAGTGGATATTTGGAGCGCTTTGAGGCCTATAGTAGAAAAGGAAATAACTTCTTATAAAAACTAGACAGAAGCATTCCCAGAAACGACTTCGTGAGGTGCATATTCAACTCACATATTTGAACGTTTCTTTTGATATAGTAGTTTTGAAACACTCTTTTTGTAGAATATGCAAGTGGAGATTTGGAGAGCTTTGAGGCCTATGGTGGAAAAGGAAATATCTTCACATAAAAACTAGACAGAAGCATTCTCATAAACTTCTTTGTGATGTTTGCATTCAACTCACAGAATGGAACATACCTTTTCATAGAGCAGTTATGAAACACTCTTTTTGCAGAATATGCAAGTGGACATTTGGAATGCTTTGAGGCCTACGTTGAAAACTGGAATATATTCACATAAAAACTATACAGAAGCATTCTCATAACCTTCTTTGGATGTGTGCATTCAACTCACAGAGTTGAACCTTCCTTTTGATACAGCAGTTTTGAAACTCTCTTTTTGTAGAATCTGCAAGTGGATATCTTCATCGCTATTAAGCCTTCGCTTGAAATGGGAATAACTTCACATATACACTAGACAGAAGCATTCTCAGAAACTTCTTTGTGATGTGTGCATTCAACTGTCAGAGTTGAACTTTACTTTTGATACAGCAGCTTAGAAACACTATTTTTGTAGAATCTGCAAGTGGACATTTGGAACACTTTGAGGCTTACATTGGAAACAGGTATATCTTCACATAAAAACTAGACCGAAGCATTCTCATAAACTTCTTTGTCATGTGTGCATTCAACTCACAAAGTTGAACCTTTGTTTTGATAGAGCAGTTTTGAAACAGTCTTTTTGTAGAATCTACAAGTGGACATTTGGAGAGCTTTGAGGTCTATGGTGGAAGTGGAAATATCTTCACAGAAAAGCAAGACAGAAGCACTCTCAGAAACTACTTCCTGATGTTTGCATTCAACTGATAGAGATGAACATACTTTTTCATAGAGAAGTTTTGAAACACTCTTTTTGTAGAATCTGCAAGTGGATATTTGGACCGCTTTGAGACCTTCGTTGGAAACGGGAATATCTTCACCTAAAAACTAGACAGAAACATTCTCTGAACCTTCTTTGTGATGTGTACATTCAACTCAGACAGTTGAACCTTCCCTTTGATAGAACAGTTTTGAAACACTCTATTTGTAGAATCTGGAAGTGGATATTTGGAGCTCTTTGAGGCCTGTGATAGAAAAGGAAGTATCTTCATATAAAAACTAGACAGAAGCATTCTCAGAAACTACTTGTTGATCTGTACATTCAACTCACAGTGTTGAAAATTTCTTTTGATAGAGCAGTTTTGAAACACTCTTTTGTAGAATCTGCAACTGGACATTTGGAATGCTTTGAGAGCTATGGTTGAAATGGAAATGTCTTCACAGAAAAAGGAGACAGAAGCATTCTCAGAAACTTCTTCCTGATGTTTACATTCAACTCACAGAGTTGAACATACATTTTCATAGAGCAGTTTTGAAACACTCTTTTTGTAGAATCTGCAAATGGATATTTTGATGGCTTTGAGGCCTTCATTGGAAACGGGCATATCTTCTCATAAAAACGAGACAGAAGCATTCTCAGAACCTTCTTTGTGATGCGTGCATTCAATTCAGAGAGTTGAAATTTCCTTTTGAAAGAGCAGTTGTGAAAAACTCTTTTTGTAGTATCTGTAAGTGGACATTCGAAGTGCTTTGAGGCCTTTGGTGTGAAAGGAAATATCTTCATATAAAAACTAGACAGAGGCATTCTCAGAAACTACTTTGTGATGTGTGCATTCAACTCACAGAGTTGAACCTTTCTTTTGATAGAGCAGTTTTGAAACACTCTTTTTGTAGAATCTGCTAGTGGACATTTGGAACACTTTGAAGCCTATGGTGGAAATGGAAATATCTTCACAGAAAAACGTGGCAGAAGCATTCTTAGAAACTTCTTTCTGATGTTTTCATTCAACTCACAGAGTTGAACATACCCTTTCATAGAGTAGTTTTAAAACACTTTTTTTGTAGCATCTGCAAGTGGATATTTGGAAGGTTTTGAGGCCTTCTTTGGAAACAGGAATATCTTCACATAAAGAAAAGACAGAAGTATTCTCAGAACCTTCTTTGTGATGTGTGCATTTAACTCTTGATAGAGCAGTTTTGAAACCCTCTATTGTAGAATCTGCATCAGGATATTTGGAGTGCTTTGAGGCCTACGGTGGAAATGGGAATATCTTCAAATAAAAACTAGACAGTAGCATTCTGAGAAACTTATTTGTGATGTGTGCATTCAAAACAAAGAGTTGACCCTTACTTTTGATGGAGCAGTTTTGAAACCCTCTTTTTGTAGAATCTGAAAGTGGATATTTGGAGGGCTTTTAAGCCTTCGTTGGAAATGGGAATAACCTCACATAAAAACTAGACAGAAGCATTCTCAGAAACTTCTATGTGATGTGTGCATTCAACTCACAGTGTTGAACCTTCCTTTTAATAGAGCAGTAATGAAATACTCTTTTTGTAAAATCTGGAAGTGGACATTTGGAGGGCTTTGAGGCCTATGGTGGAAAAGGAAATATCTTCACATGAAATCTATACAGAAGCATTCTCAGAAACTTCTTTGTGATGTTTGCATTCAACTCACAGAGATGAACGTACCTTTTCATAGAGCAGTTTTGAAACACTCTTTTTGTAGAATCTGCAAGTGGTCACTTGGAGAGGTTTGATTCCTATGGTAGAAAAGGAATATATTCACATAACAACTAGACAGAAGCATTCTCAGAAACTTCTTTGTGATGCTTGCATTGAACTCACAGAGTTGAAACTCTCTATTGATAGAGCAGTTTTGAAACACTCTTTTTGCAGCATCTGCAACTGGACATTTGGAGTCCTTTGTGGCCTGTGGTGGAAAAAGAAATATCTTCACTTAAAAACTACACAGAAGCATTCTCAGAAATTTCTTTGTGATGTGTGCATTCAACACACAGAGTTGAACTTTCCTTTTGATAGAGCTGTTTTGAAACACTCTTTTTGTAGAATCTGCATGTCGATATTTGGAGCGTTATTAAGCCTTCGTTGGAAATGGGAATAACTTCACAAAAAACTAGACAGAAGCATTCTCAGAAACTTCTTTGTGATGTGTGCATTCAACTTACAGAGTTGAACATTTCTTTTGATACAGCAGTTCTGAAACACTCTTTTTTCAGGATCTGCCAGTGGACATTTGGAGTTATTTGAGGCCTGTTGTGGAAAAGGAAGTATCTTTACACAAAAACTAGACAGAAGCATTTTTAGAAACTTCTTTCTGACGTGTGCATTCAACACACAGAGTTGAACCTTCCTTCTGATACAGCAGTTTTGAAGCACTCTTTTCGTGGAATCTGCAAGTGGATATCTGGATCGCTGTTAAGCCTTCGCTGGAAGCGGGAATAATTTCACATATATACTAGACAGAAGCGTTCTCAGAAACTTCTTTTTTTTTTTTTATTGATCATTCTTGGGTGTTTCTCGCAGAGGGGGATTTGGCAGGGTCATAGGACGATAGTGGAGGGAAGGTCAGCAGATAAACAAGTGAACAAAGGTCTCCGGTTTTCCTAGGCAGAGGACCCTGAGGCCTTCCACAGTGTTTGTGTCCCTGGGTACTTGAGATTAGGGAGTGGTGATGTCTCTTAACGAGCTTGCTGCCTTCAAGTATCTGTTTAACAAAGCACATCTTGCACCGCCCTTAATCCATTTAACCCTGAGTGGACACAGCACATGTTTCAGAGAGCACACAGGGTTGGGGGTAAGGTCACAGATCAACAGGATCCCAAGGCAGAATAATTTTTCTTAGTACAGAACAAAATGAAAAGTCTCCCATGTCTACTTCTTTCTACACAGACACGGCAACCATCCGATTTCTCAATCTTTTCCCCACCTTTCCCCCCTTTCTATTCCGAAAAACCGCCATTGTCATCATGGCCCGTTTTCAATGAGCTGTTGGGTACACCTCCCAACAGCTGGCGGCCGGGAAAAGAGGCTCCTCACTTCCTAGATGGGATGGCGGCCGGGCAGAGATGCTCCTCACTTTCCGGACTGGGCAGCCAGGCAGAGGGTCTCCTCACATCCCAGATGATGGGAGGCCAGGCAGAGACACTCCTCACTTCCCAGATGGGGTGACTGCCAGGCAGAGGCTGCAATCTCCACACTTTGGAAGGCCAAGGCAGGTGGCTGGGAGGTGGAGGTTGTAGCGAGCCAAGATCACGCCACTGCACTCCAGCCTGGGCACCATTGAGCACTGAGTAAACAAGACTCCATCTGCAATCCCGGCACCTCGGGAGGCCGAGTCTGGCGGATCTTTTGCAGTTAGGAGCTGGAGACCAGCCCGGCCAACACAGCGAAACCCCGTCTCCACCAAAAAAATACAAAAACCAGTCAGGCGTGGCAGCGCGCGCCTGCAATCGCAGGTACTTGGCAGGCTGAGGTAGGAGAATCAGGCAGGGAGGTTGCAGTGAGCCGAGATGGCAGCAGTACAGTCCAGCTTCAGCTCGGCATCAGAGGGAGACCATGGAAAGAGAGGGAGAGGGAGACCATGGGGAGAGGGAGAGGGAGAGGGAGAGGGGGAGGGAGAGAGGGAGGGAGAGAGAGATGGAGAGAGAGAGGGAGGAGGAGAAACTTCTTTGTGATGTGTGCATTCAACTCTCAGAGTTGAAACTTCCTTTTGATAGAGTACTTTCATAACACTCTTTTTGTAGAATCTGCAAGTGGATTGTCAAAGATCAGATAGTTGTAGATATGCGGCATTATTTCTGAGGGCTCTGTTCTGTTCCATTGATCTATATCTCTGTTTTGGTACCAGTACCGTGCTGTTTTGGTTACTGTAGCCTTGTAGTATAGTTTGAAGTCAGGTAGTGTGATGCCTTCAACTTGTTCTTTTGGCTTAGGATTGACTTGGCGATGCGGGCTCTTTTTTGGTTCCATCTGAAATTTAAAGTAGTTTTTTCCAATTCTGTGAAGAAAGGCATTGGTAGCTTGATGGCGATGGCATTGAATCTGTAAATTTCCTTGGGCAGTATGGCCATTTTCATGATATTGATTCTTCATACCCATGAGTATGGAATGTTCTTCCATTTGTTTGTATCCTCTTTTATTTCCTTGAGCAGTGGTTTGTAGTTCTGCTTAAAGAGGTCCCTCTCATCCCTTGTAAATTGGATTCCTAGGTATTTTATTCTCTTTGAAGCAATTGTGAATGGGAGTTCACTCATGATTTGGCTCTCTGTTTGTCTGTTGTTGCTGTATAAGAATGCTTGTGATTTTTGTACATTGAGTTTGTATCCTGAGACTTTGCTGAAGTTGCTTATCAGCTGAAGGAGATTTTGGGCTGAGACAATGGGGTTTTCTAGATATACAATCATGTCATCTGCAAACAGGGACAATTTGACTTCCTCTTTTCCTAATTGAATACCCTTTATTTCCTTCTCTTGCCTAATTGCCCTGGCCAGAACTTCCAACACTGTGTTGAATAGGAGTGGTGAGAGAGGGCATCCCAGTCTTGTGCCAGTTTTCAAAGGGAATGCTTCCAGTTTTTGCCCATTCAGTATGATATTGGCTGTGGGTTTGTCATAGATAGCTCATATTATTTTGAAATACATCCCATCAATACCTAATTTTTTGAGAGATTTTAGCATAAGGCATTGTTGAATTTTGTCAAAGGCCTTTTCTGCATCTTTTGAGATAATCCTGTGATTTTTGCCTTTGGCTCTGTTTATAGGTTGGATTACATTCATTAATTTGTGTATATTGAACCAGCCTTGCATCCCAGGGATGAAGCCCACTTGATCATGGTGGATAAGCTTTTTGATGTGCTGCTGGATTCGTTTTGCCAGTATTTTATTGAGGATTTTTGCATCAATGTTCATCAAGGATATTGGTCTAAAATTCTCTTTTTTGGTTGTGTCTCTGCCCAGCTTTGGTAACAGAATGATGCTGGCCTCATAAAATGAGTTAGGGAGGATTCCCTCTTTTTCTATTGATTGGAATAGTTTCAGAAGGAATGATACCAGTTCCTCCTTGTACCTCTGGTAGAATTCGGCTGTGAATCCATCTGGTCCTGGACTCTTTTTGGTTGGTAAACTATTGATTATTGCAACAATTTCAGATCCTGTTATTGGTCTATTCAGAGATTCAACTTCTTCCTGGTTTAGTCTTGGGAGAGTGTATGTGTCGAGGAATTTATCATTTCCTCTAGATTTTCTAGTTTATTTGCATAGAGGTGTTTGTAGTATTCTCTGATGGTAGTTTGTATTTCTGTGGGATCAGTGGTGATATCCCTTTTATCATTTTTTATTGTGTCTATTTGATTCTTCTCTCTTTTTTTCTTTATTAGTCTTGCTAGCGGTCTATCAATTTTGTTGATCCTGATCTTTGACAAACCTGAGAAAAAGAAGCAATGGAGAAAGGATTCCCTATTTAATAAATGGTGCCAGGAAAACTGGCTAGCCATATGTAGAAAGCTGAAACTTGATCCCTTCCTTACACCTTATACAAAAATCAATTCAAGATGGATTAAAGACTTAAACGTTAGACCTAAAACCATAAAAACCCTAGAAGAAATCCTGGGCATTACCATTCAGGACATAGGCATGGGCAAGGACTTCATGTCTAAAACACCAAAAGCAATGGCAACAAAAGACAAACTTGACAAATGGGATCTAATTAAACTAAAGAGCTTCTGCACAGCAAAAGAAACTACCATCAGAGTGAACAGGCAACCTACAACATGGGAGAAAATTTTCACAACCTATTCAGCTGACAAAGGGCTAATATCCAGAATCTACAATGAACTCAAAAAAATTTACAAGAAAAAAACAAACAACCCCATCAAAAAGTGGGCAAAGGTCATGAACAGACACTTCTCAAAAGAGAACATTTATGCAGCCAAAAAACACATGAAAAAATGCTCATCATCAGTGGCCATCAGAGAAGTGCAAATCAAACCACAATGAGATACCATCTCACACCAGTTAGAATGGCAATCATTAAAAAGTCAGGAAACAACTGGTGCTGGAGAGGATGTGGAGAAATAGGAACACTTTTTCACTGTTGGTAGGACTGTAAACTAGTTCAACCATTGTGGAAGTCAGTGTGGTGATTCCTCAGGGATCTAGAAGTAGAAATACCGTTTGACCCAGCCATCCCATTACTGGGTATATACCCAAAGGACTATAAATCATGCTGCTATAAAGACACATGCACACGTATGTTTATTGCGGCATTATTCACAATAGCAAAGACTTGGAACCAACCCAAATGTCCAATAATGATAGAATGGATTAAGAAAATGTGGCACATATACACCCTAGAATACTATGCAGCCATAAAAAATGATGAGTTCATGTCCTTTGTAGGGACATGGATGAAATTGGAAATCATCATTCTCAGTAAACTATCACAAGAACAAAAAACCAAACACCGCATATTCTCACTCATAGATGGGAATTGAACAATGAGATCACATGGACAAAGGAAGGGAATGTCACACTCTGGGGACTGTGGTGGGGTCGGGGGAGGGGGGAGGGATAGCATTGGGAGATATACCTAATGCTAGATGACGAGTTAGTGGGTGTGGTGCACCAGCATGGCACACGTATTCATATGTAACTAACCTGCACAATGTGCACATGTACCCTGAAACTTAAAGTATAATTTAAAAAAAAAGTAGAATCTGCAAGTGGATATTTGGAGCTCTTTGAGGCCTATGGTAGAAAAGGAAATATCTTCATATAAAAACTAGACAGAAGCATTCTCAGAAACTACTTTCTGATGTGTGCATTCAACTCACAAAGTTGAACGTTTCTTTTGATAGAGCAGTTTGGAAACACTCTATTTGTGAAATCTGCAAGTGGATATTTTGCCCGTTTTGAGGCCTTCGTTGGAAACGGGAATATTTTCACATAAAAACTAGACAGAAGCATTCTCAGAACCTTCTTTGTGATGTGTGCATTCAACTCAGTCTGTTGAAACTTCCCTTTGAGGGAGCAGTTTTGAAACACTTTATTTGTAGAATCTGGAAGTGGATATTTGGAGCTCTTTGAGGCCTAAGGTATAAAAGGAAGTATCTTCACATGAAAACTAGACAGAAGCACTCTCAGAAACTACGTTTTGGTGTGTGCATTCAACTCACAGAAGTAAACCTTTCTTTTTATAGAGCAGTTTTGAAACACCCTTTCTGTATAATCTGCAAGTCGACATTTGGAGAGCTTGGAGGCCTACGGTAGGAAAGGAAATATCTTCACCTAAAAACTAGATGGAAGTATTCTCAGAAACTTCTTTGTGATGTTTGCGTTCAACTCACAGAGTTGAACATACCTTTTCATAGAGCAGTTTTCAAACATTCTTTTTGTAGAATTTGCAAGTGTATACTTGGACCGCTTTGAGAAGTTCGTTGGAAACGGAAATATCTTCACATAAAAACAAGACAGAAGCATTCTCAGAAACTTCATTGTGATGTGTGAATTCAACTCTCAAAGTTGAACCATCTTTTCGATAGGGCATTTTTAAACTCTCTTTTTGTGGACTCTGCAAGTGGATTTTTGAAACGCTTTGAGGACTTCAGTGGAAACGGGAATATCTTCACACAAAAACTAGACAGAAGCATTCTCAGAAACTTTTTGTTATGTGTGCATTCAACTCAAAGGGTTGAACCTTCCTTTTTATAGAGCAGTTTTGAAACACTTTTTGTAGAATCTGCAAGTAGATATTTGGAGCACTTCTAAGCCTTCGCTGGAAACGGGAATAACTTCACATAATAACTAGACAGAAGCATTCTCAGAAACTACTTAGTGATGTGTGCATTCAACTCACAGATTTGAAACTTCCTTTTGATAGAGCAGTTTTCAAACACTCTTTTTGTACAATTTGCAAGTAGATATTTGGAGCACTTTTAAGCATTTGTTGGAAACGGGAATAACATCACATTAAAACTCGACAGAAGCATTCTTAGAAACTTCTTTGTGCTGTTTGCATTCAACTCACAGAGTTGAACATACCTTTTCATAGAGCAGTTTTGAAACACTATTTTTGCAGAATCTGCAAGTAGATATTTGGAAAGCTTTCAGGCCTTCGTTGGAAACGGGAATATCTTCACATAAAAACTAGACTGAAGCATTCTCAGAAACTTCCTTGTGATGAGTTCATTCAACTCACGGATTTGAATCTTTCTTTTGACAGCTCAGTTTTGAAACACTTTTTTACAGAATCTGCAAGTTGACGTTTGGAGTGCTTTGGGGCCTGTGGTGGAAAAGGAAATATCTTTACATAAAAACTAGACCGAAGCATTCTCAGAAACTGCTTTGTGATGTGTGCATTCAACTCAAAGAGTTGAACCTTTGTTTTGATAGAGCAGTTTTGAAACAATCTTTTTGTAGAATCTGCAAGTGGATATTTGGAGCACTAGTAAATCTTCATTGGAAAAGGGATTAACTAACAAGAAAACTAGACAGAAGCATTCTCAGAAACCTCTTTGTGATGTGAGCATTCAACTCACAGGGTTGAACTTTTCTTTTGATAGAGCTTTTTGGAACCACTCTTTTTGTAGAATCTGCAAGTGGACATTTGGAGTACTTTCAGGGCTATAGTGGAAGTGGAAATTTGTTCACAGAAAACTGAGACAGAAACATTCTCAGAAACTTCTTTCTTATGTTTGCACTGTTACAAAAACACTATTTTTGTAGAATCTGCAAGGGGATATTTGGAGCCCTTTGAGGTGTATATGGGAAAAGGAAATATCTTCACACTAAAACTGGACAGAAGCATTCTCAGAAACTTCTTTTTGATGTTTGCATTCAACTCACACATTTGAAACTTTATTTTGATAGAGCAGTTTTGATACACTCTTCTTTTAGTATCTGCAAGTGGATATTTGGAGCGCTTTGAGACCCATGGAGAAAAGGAAATATCTTCACACAAAAATTAGACAGAAGCAATCCCCGAAACTTCATTGTGATGTGGGCATTCAAATCACAGAGTTGAAGCTTTCTTTTGATAGAGCAGTTTTGAAACCCTCTGTTTGTAGAATCTGAAAGTGGATATTTGTAGCACTTTGAGGCCTATGGTATAAAAGTAAATATCCTCACACAAAAACTAGACAGAAGCATTCTCAGAAACCCCTTTGTGATGTGTGCATTCTGCTCATGTAGTTGAACGTTTCTTTTGATAGACCTGTTGTGAAACACTCTTTTTGTAGAATCTGCAAGTGGAGTTTTGTAGCGCTTTGAGGTCTATGTTAGGAAAAGACATATCTTTATATAAAAACTAGACAAGATTTCTAAGGACATGGATGAAATTGGAAATCATCATTCTCAGTAAACTATCGCAAGAACAAAAAGCCAAACACCGCATATTCTCACTCATAGGTGGGAATTGAACAATGAGATCACATGGACACAGGAAGGGGAACATCACACTCTGGGGACTGTTGTGGGTTGGGGGGAGGGGGGAGGGATAGCTTTGGGAGATATACCTAATGCTAGATGATGAGTTAGTGGGTGCAGCGCACCAGCATGGCACATGTATACATATGTAACTAACCTGCACAATGTGCACATGTACCCTAAAACTTAAAGTATAATAATAAAAAAAATTCATAGTAAAAAATAGAAGCAAACAAACAAACAAAAAAAGAAAATACATAGTGAGTGAGCATGGCCTTTTTTTAAAAAAAATTAAACTTTGTTAATGGACAGCAGAATTTAAATTCCATATTATTTTTATATATCTTAAAACATTGTCTCTTTTGACTGTTTTTCAGCCATTCACAAACTAAAACCAATCTCAGCTCACTCATGTGTCATAAATAAACAAAACAAAACTAACAAGAAAAAACCATGTAGTGGGACTACCAGTTTAGAATGATGATATGTGGAGTGATAGCTCTCAAGCTAACTCACAATCTTTAAACTTTTAAAATTCAGAAAGTTGGAGATTCAAAATGGGACTATCCATTATTTCATGAATTAATAGCATTTTATATTTCAAGGATCATCTGGAATGTGTAACCTATGAGGCATATTTGATCTCATTAGCTAATGTTGAAAAAGGGTTTTCTCACCTAAAAATAAAGTGTAAAACAAAACAAAACAAAAAAAACTAGACAAGATTTCTCAAAAACTTCTTTGTGATGTGTGCATTCAACTGACAGTGTTGAAACTTTCTTTTGATAGAGCAGTTCTGAAGCACTCTTTTTGCACCGTCTGCAAGTGGATATTTGGAGCAATTTGAGGGCTATGATGGAAAAGGAAATATCTTCACATAAAAATTAGACAGAATCATTCTAAGAAATTTCTTTGTGATGTGTACATTCAACTCACAGAGTTGAAACTCTCTTTTGATACAGTATATTTGAAACACTCTTTTTGTAGAATCTGCACGTGGATATTTGGAGCACTTTGAGGCCTATGGTGTCAACGTAAATATCTTCACATAAAAACTAGAAAGCAGCATACTCGGAAACCTCTTTGTTATGGGTGCATTCATCTCACAGAGTTGAACCTTTCTTTTGATAGAGCAGTTTTGAAACACGCTTTTTGTAGAGTCTACAATTGGATATTTTGTTCCGTTTGAGGCCAACGTTGGAAAAGGAAATATCTTTACATAAAAACTAGACAGAAACATTCTCAGAAACAAATTTGTGATGTGTGCATTCAATTAACAAATTTTGATAGAGCTGTTTTGAAAGAATCTTTTTGTAGGATGTGCAAGTGGATATTTGGAGCACCTTGAGGCTTTCATTGGAAAAGAAAATATCTTTACATAAAAACTAGACAAAACCATTCTCAGAAACTTCTTTGGGATGTGTGCATTCAACTCACAGAGTTGAACCTTTCTTTTGATAGAGCAGTTTTGAAACACTGTTTTTGTAGAATCTGCAAGTGAATATTTGGTTCCCCTTCAGGCCTATGATGGAAAACGAAGTATCTTCACAAAAAAACTAGACAGAAGCATTGTCAGAAACTTTTTTGTGATGTGTGCATTCAACTCACAGAGTTGAAACTTTCTTTTGATTGAGCAGTTTTGAACACTCTTTTTGTACAATCTGCAAGTGGTTATTTGGAGGCACTTTGAGGCCTCTGGTGGAAAAGGAAATATCTTCACATAAAAACTATACAGAAGCATTCTCAGAAACGTCTTTGTGATGTGTGCATTCAAATCAGAGAGTTGAAACTTTCTTTTGATAGAGCAGATTTACAATCCTCTTTTTGTAGAATCTGCAAGTGTATACTTGGAGCGTTTTGAGGCCTATGGTGGAAAATGAAGTATCTTCATGTAAAACCTGTACAGAAGCATTCTCGGAAACTTCTTTGTGATGTGTGCATTCAACTCACAGAGTTGTACATTTCTTTGGATAGAGCAGCTTTGAAACATTCTTTTTGTAGTATCTGCATTTGGATATTTTGTTGCCTTTGAGTCCTATGTTGGAAAAGGAAATCATTTCACATAAAAACCAGACAGAAACATTCTCAGAAACTCCTTTGTGATGAGTGCATTCAACAAACAGAGTTGAACGTTTCTTTTGATAGAGCAGTATTGAAACACTCTTTTTGAAGGATCTGCAAGTGGATATTGAGTTCCCTGTCAAGCCTTTGTTGGAAAACAAAATATCTTCACACAAAAACCAGACAGAAGCATTCTCAGAAACATCTTTGTGATGTGTGCATTCAACTCAAACATTTGAACCTTTCTTTTGATAGAGCAGTTTTGAAACTCTCTTTTTGTAGAATCCATAAGTGGATATTTGGGGCACATTGAGGCCAACTGCGGAAAAGGAAATGTCTTCACATAAAAGCAAGACAGAAACATTCTCCAAAACATTTTTGTGATATGGGCATTCAACTCACAGAGTTGAACTTTTTGCTTAATAGAGCAGTTTTGAAACACTCTTTTTGTAGAATCTGCAATTGGATATTTAGAGCGCTTTGCAGCTTATGGTGGAAAATGAAATATCTTCACAAAAAACTAGACGGAAGCATTCACGGAAACTTCTTCGTGATGTGTACATTCAACACACAGAGTTGAAACCTTCTTTTGAGAGAGCAGTTTTGAAATACTTTTTTTATAGAATCTTCAAATGGATATTTGTTCCCTTTCAGGCTTATGTTGGAAAACGGAATATCTTCACATAAAAATAGACAGAAGCATTCTCAGAAACTTCTTTGTGATGTGTGCATTCAACCCACAGAGTTGAACATTTCTTTTGATAGAGCAGTTTTGAAAAAAACTTTTTGTAGAATCTGCAAGTGGATATTTGGAGCGCTTTGAGGCCCATGGTGGAAAAGGGAATATCTTCACATAAAAACTAGACAGCAGCATTCTCAGAAACTTCTTTGTGATGTGTGCATTCAACACACAGATGTAAACCTTTCTTTCGATAGAGCAGTTTTGAAACACTCTTTTTGTAGAATCTGCAAGTGGATATATAGCGCACTTTGAGGCCTATGGTGAAAAAGGAAATATCTGCACATGAAAACTAGACAGAAGCATTCTCCGAAACTTCTTTTTGATGTGTGCATTCAACTCACAGGGTTGTGTTTTTCTTTTGATAGAGAAGTTTTGAAACATTCCTTTTGTAGAATCTCCAAATGGATATTTCGTTCCCTTTGAGACCTATGTTGGAAAAGGAAATATCATCACATAAAAACTAGATAGATGCATTCTCAGAAACTTCTTTGTGATGTGTGCATTAAACTCACAGAATTGAGCCTTTCTTTTGATAGAGCAGTATTGAAACACTCTTTTTGTAGAATCTGCAAATTGATATTTTGTACCTGTTGAGGCCTATGTTGGAAAATGAAATATCTTCACATAAAAACTAGAGAGAAACATTCTCCGAAACTCCTTTGTGATGTGTGCATTCAACTCACAGAGTTGAATATTTCTTTTGATAGAGCAGTTTTGAAACACTCTTTTTGTAGAATCTGCAAGTGGATATTTGGAGAGCTTTGAAGCCTATGGTGGAAAAGCAAATATCTTCATATAAAAACTAGACAGAAGAATTCTCAGAAAATTCTTTGTGATGTGTGAATTCACTCACGGATTTGAACCCTTCTTTTGATAGAGCAGTTTGTAACACTCTTTTAGTAGAATCTGCATGTGGATATTTTGGTATGTTTGAGGCCTATGGTGGAAACGGGTATATTTTCACATAGAAACTAGACAGTTGGATTCTCAGAAACTTCTTTGTGATGTGTGCATTCAACTCAGAGATTTGAACCTTTGTTTTGATAGAGCAGTTTGAAGCACTCTTTTTTTAGATTCTGCAAGTGGACATTTAGAGCCCTTTTATGACAATGGTGGAAAAGGAAATATCTTCACATAAAAACTAGACTGAAGCATTCTGCGAAACTTCTTTGGAATGTGGGCATTCAAATCACAGAGTTGAAGCTTTCTTTTGATAGAGAAGTTACGAAACCCTCTGTTTGTAGAATCTGAAAGTGGATATTTGTAGCGTTTTGAGGCCTATGGTGTAAAAGGAAATATCCTCAAACAAAGACTAGACAGAAGCATTCTCAGAAACTTCTTTGTGATGTGTCCATTCAGCTTATGGAATTGAAGCTTTCTTTTGATAGACCCGTTGTGAAACACTCTTTTTGAAGAATCTGCAAGTGGATAATTGTAGCGCATTGAGGCGTATGTTGGAAAAGGATATATCTTTATATAAAAACTAGACAAGATTTCTCAGAAACTTCTTTGAGATATGTGCACTGAACTGACAGTGTTGAACCTTTCTTTTCATAGGGCAGTTTTGAAACACTCTTTTTGTACAGTCTGCAAGTGGATATTTGGAGCGTTTTGAGGGCTATGGTGGAAAAGGAAATATTTTCACATAAAAATTAGACAGAAGGATTCTCCGAAACTTCTTTGGGAAATGTGCATTCAACTCACAGAGTTGAAACTTTCTTTTGATAGAGCAGATTTGAAACACACTTTTTGTAGAATCTTCAAGTGTATATTTGGAGCAGTTTGAGGCCTATGCTGTCAAAGGAAATATCTTCACATAAAAACTAGAAAGAAGCATTCTCGGAAACCTCTTTGTGATGGGTACATTCAACTCACAGAGTGGAAACTTTCTTTTGATAGAGTGGTTTTGAAACATGCATTTTGTAGAATCTGGAATTGGATATTTGGTTCCGTTTGAGGTCAAATTTGGAAAAGGAAATATTTTTACATAAAAACTAGACAGAAGCATTCTCAGAAACAAATTTGTGATGTGTGCATTCAATTCACAGTGTTGAACCTTTCTTTTGATCGAACTGTTTTGAAACACTCTTTTTGTAGGATGTGCAAGTGGATATTTGGAGTGCTTTGAGGCTTTTGTTGGAAAAGGATATATCTTTACATAAAAATTAGACAAAAGCATTCTCAGAAACTTCTTCGGGGTGCGTGCATTCAACTCACAGAGTTGAACATTTCTTTTGATTGAGCAGTTTTGAAACACTGTTTTTGTAGAATCTGCAAGTGAATGTTTGTTTCCCTTTCAGGCCTATGTTGGAAAACGAAGTATCTTCACAAAAAAACTAGACAGAAGCATTCTCGGAAACTTCTTTGTGATGTGTGCATTCAACTAACGGAGTTGAAGCTTTCTGTTGATAGAGCAATTTTGAAACCCTCTTTTTATAGAATTTGTATGTTTATATTTGGAGCGATTTGAGTCCTATTGTGTAAAAGGAAATATCTTCCCATAAAAACTAGACAGAAGCATTCTCAAAATCTTCTTTGTGATGTGTGCATTAAACTCACAGAGTTGAACCATTCTTTTGATAGAGCAGTTTTGAAACTCCCTTTTTGTAGAATCTGCAAGTGGATATTTTGTTCCCCTTGAGGCCTATGATGGAAAAAAGTAAAATCTTCACATAAAAACTAGACAGAAGCATTGTAAGCGACTTCTTTGTGATGCTTGCATTCAATTCCCAGACTTGAAACTTTCTTTTGATAGAGGAGATATGAAACACTCTTTTTGTAGAATTTGCAAGTGGATATTTGGAGCGCTTTGAGGCCTGTGGTCTAAAATGAAATATCTTCACTTAAAAACTAGACAGAAGCATTCTCAGAAACTTCTTTGAGATTTGTGCATTCAACTCACGGAGTTGAACCTTTCTTTTTATAGAGCAGTTTTCAAACCCTCTTATGGTAGATTCTGCAAGTGGTTATTTGGAAAGCTTTAAATCCTGAGGTGGAAAAGGAAATATCTTCTTATGAAAACTAGTCAGAAGCATTCTCAGAAACTTCTTTCTGATGTGGGCACTCAATTCACAGAGTTGAAGCTTTCTTTTGATAGGGCAGTTTTGAAACACTCTTTTTGTAGAATCTGCAAGGGGATATTTGGAGTCATTTGAGTCCTATGGTGTAAAAGGAAATATCTTCCCATAAAAACTAGACAGAGGCATTCTCAGAAACTTCTTTGGGATGTATGCATTCAACTCACAGAGTTGAATCATTCTTTTGACAGAGCAGTTTTGAAACTCTCTTTTCATAGAATCTGCAAGTGGATATTTTGTTCCCTTTGAGGCCTAGGTTGGAAAACGGAATATCTTCACATTAAAAACTAGACAGAAGCATTGTAAGCAACTTCTTTGTGATGCTTGCATTCAATTCCCAGTGTTGAACCTTTCTTTTGGTACAGGAGTTTTGAAAAACTCTTTTTGTAGAATCTGCAATTGGATATTTGGAGCACTTTGAGGCGTATGGTGGAAAAGGAAATATCTGCACATAAGAACTAGACAAAATCATTCTGAGAAACTCCTTTGAAATATGTGCATTTAACTCACAGGGTTGAACATTTATTTTGATAGAACGGTTTTGAAACACTAATACTGTTGAATCTGAAAGTGGATATTTGAAGAGATTTGCAGCCAATGGTGGTATAGGAAATATCTTAACATAAAAACTAGAAAGAAGCATTCTCAGAAACTACTTTGAGATATGTGCATTCAACTCACAGAGTTGAACCTTTCGTTAGAGCAGTTTGAAGCACTCTTATTGTAGAATCTGCAAGTGGATATTTGAAGCGCTTCGAAGACTATGGTGGAAAAAAAAATCTTCACATAAAAATTAGAGGGAAGTATTCTCAGAAACTTCTTTGTGAAGTGGACATTCAACACACAGAGTTGAACCTTTCTTTTGATAGAGCAGTTTTGACACACTCTTTTTGTAGAATCTGGAAGTGGATATTTGGAGCACTTTGAGGCCTCTGTTGGGAAAAGAAATATCTTCACATAAAAAATAGACAGAATCATTCTCAGAAACTTCTTTGTGATGTGCGCATTCAACCCACAGAGTTGAACACACTTTTTCGTAGAGCAGTTTTGAAACACTGTTTTTGAAGTATCTGCAATTTTATATTTGGAGCGCTTTGAGGCCTACGGTGGAAACGGGAATATCTTCACATAAAAACTAGACAGGAACATTCTCATAAACTTATTTGTGATGTGTGTATTCAACTCACAGTGTTGAACCATTTTTTTGATAGAGCAGTTTTGAAACTCTCTTTTTGCAGAATCTGCATGTGGATATTTGGAGTGCTTTGAGGCCTATGGTGGAAAAGGAAACATCTTCAAATAAAAACTAGACAAAAACATTCTGAGAAACTTCTCTGTGATGTAGGCATTCAACTCACAGAGTTGAAACTTTTTTTGATAGAGCAGGTTTGAAACTCTCTTTTTATAGAATCTGCAAATGGATATTTGGAGTGCTTTGAGGCCTTCGATGGAAACAGGAATATCTTCACATAAAAACTAGACAGAAGCATTCTCAGAAACATCTTTGGGATGTGTGCATTTAACTCAAAGAGTTGAACCTTCCTTTTCATAGAGCAGTTTTGAGAAATTCTTTTTGAGGAATCTGCAATTGGATATTTGGAGAGCTTTGAGGCCTTCAGGGGAAAAGAGAATGTCTTCACATAAAAATTAGACAGAAGCATTCTCAGAAACTACTTGGTCATGTGTGCATTCAACTCACAGAGTTGAAACTTTCTTTTGAAAGAGCAATTTTGAAACACTCTTTTTGTAGCATCTGCAAGAGGATATTTGGAGCGCTTTCAGGCCCATGGTAGAAAAGAAAATATCTTCGTATAAAAACTAGACAGAAGCATTCTCAGAAACTACTTTGTGATGTGTGCATTCAACTCAAAGAGTTGAAACTTTCTTTTGATAGAGCAGTTTAGAAACACTCTTTTTGTAGTATCTGCAAGTGGATATTTGGAGCGCTTTGAGGCCTATGGTGAAAAAGGAAATATCTTAACTTAACAACTAGTCAGAAGCATTCTCAGAAACTTATTTGTGATGTTTGCATTCAAATCACAGAATTGAAAATTCCTTTTCATAGAACAGTTGTGAAACACTCTTTTTGTAGAATCTGCAAGTGGATATTTGGACTGCTTTGAGGCCTTCGGTGGAAACGGAGTATCTTCACATAAAAACTAGACAGAAGCATTCTCAGAAACTTCTTGGTGATGTGTCATTCAACTCACAGAGCTGAAAATTTATTTTGATAGAGCAGTTTTGATACACTCTTTTTGTAGAATCTACAAGTGGATATTTGGAGCACTTTGAGGCCTATAGTGGAAAAAGAAATATCTTCACATAAAAACTAGAGAACAGGATTGTCAGACACTTCTTTGTGATGTGTGCATTCAACCCACAGAGTTGAAACATTCCTTTCTTAGAGCTGTTTTAACTCTTTTTGTGGAATCTGCATGTGGGTATTTGGAGCACTTTGAGGTCTATGGTGGAAAAGGAAATATCTTCAAATAAAAAGTAGGCAAAAGCATTATCAGAAACTTCTTTGTGATGTGGTCATTAAACTCACAGAGGTGAACCTTTCTTTTGATAGAGCAGTTTTGAAACGCTCTTTTTGTAGAATCCGCAATTGGATATTTGGTTCCCTTTGAGGCCTAAGGTGGAAAACGAAATCTCTTCACATAGAAACTAGTCAGAAGCATTCTCAGAAACTTGTTTGTTATGTCTGATTCAACTCATAGAGTTGAAACTTTCTTTTGAGAGAGCAGTTTTGAAACACACTTTTTGTAGAATCTGCAAATGGATATTTTGTTCCCTTTGAGGACTATGTTGGTAAACGAAATACCTTCACATAAAATTAGACAAAAGCATTCTCAGAAACTACTTTGTGATGTGTGCATTCAACTCACAGAGTTGAACCTTTCTTTTGATAGAGCAGTTTTGAGACACTCTTTTTTGTAGAATCTGCAAGTGGATATTTAGAGCGCTTTGAGGTCTATGTTGGAAAGGAAATATCTTCAAATAAAAACTAGACAGAAGCATCTCAGAAGCTACTTTGGGATATATGCATTCAACTCACAGAGTTGAACCTTTCTTTTGATAGAGAAGTTTGGGAACACTCTTTTTGTAGAATCTGCAAGTGGATATTTGGAGCGCTTTGAGGCCTATTGTGGAAAAGGAAATATTTTCACATAAAAACTAGACAGAAGCATCGTCAGACACTTTTTTGTGATGTTTGCCTTCAACTCACAGAGTTGAAACTTTCTTTTGATAGAGCAGTTTTGAAACAATTTTTTTGTTGAATATGTAAGTAGACATTTGGAGAGCTTTAAGGCCTCTGTTGGAAAAGGAAATATCATCACTTAAAAACTAGGAAGAAGAATTCTCAGAAACTTCTTTCTGATGATTGCATTCAATTCACGACTTGAAATTTTCTTTTGATAGAGCAGTTTTGAAACACGCTTTTTGTAGAATCTGCAAGTTGATATTTGGAGTACATTGAGGCCTATGGTGGATAAGGAAATATCTTCCCATAAAAACTAGAAAGAAGAATTCTAAGAAACTTCATGAGATACGTGCATTCACCTCACAGATTTGAACCTTTCTTTTGATAGAGCAGTTTTGAAACACTCTTATTGTAGAATCTTCACGTGGATATATGGAGCGCTTTGAGGCCTATGGTGGAGAAGGAAACATCTTCACCTAAAAACTAGACAGAAGCATTCTCATAAACTTCTTTGTGATTTGTGCATTCAACTCACAGAAATGAACCTTTCTTTTGATATAGCAGCTTTGAAACACTCTTTTTGTAGATTCTGCAAGTGGATATTCGTTTCCCTTTTAGGTCTATGTTGGAAAACGAAATATCTTCACATAAAAACTGGACAGAGGCATTCTCAGAAACCTCTCTGTGATGTGTGCATTCAACCCACAGTGTTGAACCTTTCTTTTGATGATAGAGCAGTTTTGAAACACTCTTTTTGTAGAATCTGCAATTGGATCATAGGAGCGCTTTGAGACCTATTGTGGAAAAGGAAATATCCTCGCGTATAAACTAGACAGAAGCATTCTCAGGAACTTCTTTGCGATGTTTGCATTCTACTCACAGAGTTGAACCTTTCTTTTGGTAGATCAGTTTTCAAACGATCTTTTTGTAGAATTTGCAAGTGGATATTTGGAGCGCTTTGAGGCTTATGGTGGAAAAGGAAATAACTTAAAAACAAGACAGAAGCATTCTCAGAAACTTCCTTGTGATGTGGGCATTCAACTCACAGTGTTGAACCTTTCTTTTGATAGAGCAGTATTGAAACACTATTTTTGTAGAATCTTCAATGGGATATTTTGTTCCTTTTCAGGCCTAAGTTGGAAAATGAAATATCTTCACATAAAAACTACACAGAAGCATTCTCAGAAAATTCTTTGTGATGGTTGCATTCAATTCACGACTCGAACTTTTCCTTTGATAGAGCAGTTTTGAAAATCTCTTTTCGTATAATCAGCAGGTGGATATTTGGAGCACATTGAGGCCTATGGTGGATAAGGAAAAATCTTCACATAAAAATTAGACAGAAGCATTCTCAGAAACTTCTTTGAGATATGTGCATTCAACTCACATAGTAAAAAAATTCTTTTAAAAGACCAGTCTTGAAACATTCTTATTGTTGAATCTTCAAGTGGATATATGGAGCGTATTGAGGCCTACGGTGGAAAAGGAAATATCTTCACATAGAAACTAGACTGAGGCATTCTCAAAAACTTCTTTATTATGTGTACATTCAACTCACAGAGTTGAAACTTTCTTTTGACAGAGAAGTTTTGAAACACTCTTTTTGTAAAATCTGCAAGTGGATATTAGGAGTGCTTTGAGGCCTATGTTGGAAAAAGAAATATCTTCACATAAAAACTAGAAAGAAGCATCTTAGAAACTTCTTTGAGATATGTGCATTCAACTCACAGAGTTGAACCTTTCTTTTGACGGAGCAGTTTCAAAACACTCTTTTTGTAGAATCTGCAAGTGGATATTAGGAGTGCTTTGAGGCCTATGTTGGAAAAAGAAATATCTTCACATAAAAACTAGACAGAAGCATCTTAGAAACTTCTTTGAGATATGTGCATTCAACTCACAGAGTTGAACCTTTCTTTTGATGGAGCAGTTTGAAAACACTCTTTTTGTAGAATCTGCAAGTGGATATTTCGAGCTCTTTGAGGCCTATGATGGAAAAGGAAATATCTTCACATAAAAACTAGACAGACGTATTCTCAGAAACTTTTTTGTAATATGCGCATTCAACTCACACAGTTGAACTTTTCTTTTGATAGAGCTGTTTTGAAACACTCTGTTTGTGGAATCTACATGTGGATATTTGGAACGCTTTGAGGCCTATTGTGGAAAAGGAAATATCTTCCCATAAAAACTAGACAGAAGTGTTCTCAGAATCTTCTTTGTGATGTTTGCATTAAACTCACAGAGTTGAACATTTCTTTTGATAAAGCAGTTTTGAAACACTCTTTCTGTAGAATCTGCAAGTGAATATTTGGAGCGCTTTAAAGCCTATGATGGAAAAGGAAATATCCTCACATAAAAACTGGACAGAAGAATTCTCAAAAACTATTTTGTGATGTGTTTATTCAACTCACAGAGTTGAATCATTCTTTTGATAGAGCAGTTTTGAAGCACTCTTTTTGTAGAATATGGAAGTGAATATTTGGTTCCCTTTGAGGACTATGTTGGAAAACGAAATATCATCACATAGAAAGAAGACAGAAGCATTCTCAGAAACTGATTTGTGATGTGTGCTTTCAACTCACAGAGTTCAAACTTTCTTTTGATAGACCAATTTTGAAACACTCTTTTTATAGAATAGGCAAGAGGATATTTTCAGCACTTTGAGGCCTATGGTGGAAAAGGAAATATCTTCACATAAAAACTAGACAGAAGCATTCTCAGAAACTTCTTTGTGAAGTGTGCATTCAACTCCCAGAGTTGAAACTTTCTTTTGATAGAGCAGTTTTGAAACACTCTTTTTGTGGGATCTGCAAGGGCATATTTATTTCCCTTTCAGGCCTATGTTGGAACACGAAAAACCTTCACATAAAAAACTGAGAGAAGCATTCTCAGAAACTTCTTCGTGATGTGTGCATTCAACTCACTGAGTTGAAATTTTCTTTTGATAGAGCAGTTTTGAAAAACTAGTTTTGTAGAATCTGCAGGTGGATATTTGGAGCGCTTTGAGGCCTATTGTGGAATAGGAAACATCTTCACATAAAAACTGGACAGAAGCATCCTCAGAAACGACTTTGTGATGTGTGCATTCAACTCACAGAGTTGAACCTTCCTTTTGATAGAGCAGTTTTAAAACTCTCTTCTTGTGTAATCTGGAAGTGGATATTTGGGGCACTTTGAGTCATATGGTGGAAAAGGAAATATCTTCGCATAAAAACTAGACAGAAGAATTCTCAGAATCTTCTTTGTGATTTGTGCATTCAACTCACAGAGCTGATACTTTCTTTTGAGATAGCAGATTTGAAACAAACTTTTTGTAGAATCTGCAAGGGGATGTTTTGTTCCCTTTGGGGCCTATACTGGAAAACGAAATATCGTCATATAAAAACCAGACAGAAGCATTCCCAGAAACTTTTTTGTGATGCCTGCATTCAAGTGGAAGAATTGAAAATTTCTTTTGATACAGCAGCTTTGAAACACTATTTTTGTAGAATCTGCAAGTGGATATTTGTAGAGCTTTGAGGAATATGGTGGAAAAGGAAATATCTTCAAATAAAAACTAGACAGAATAATTCTCAGAAACTTCTTTGTGGTGTGGGCTTTCAACTCACAGAGTTGAACCTTTCTTGTGATAGAGCAGTTTTGAAACGCTCTTTTTGTAGAATTCACAAGTGAATATTTTGTTCCCTTTGAGGCCTAAGTTGGAAAACGAAATATCTTCACATAAAAACTAGACAGAAGCATTCTCAGAAACTTGTTTGTGATGTCTGCATTGAACTCATAGAGTTAAAATTTTCTTTTGAGAGAGCAGTTTTGAAACAATCTTTTTGCAGTATCTGCAAGTGGATATTTGGAGTGCTTTGTGGCCTATTTTGGAAACGGAAATATCTTCACTTAAAAATTAGACAGAAGCATTCTCAGACGCTTCTTTCACATGTGTGCATTCAACGCACAGAGTTGAACCTTTCTTTTGATGGAACAGTTTTGAAACACTCTTTTTGTAGAACATGCAAGTGGATATTTTTAGCGCTTTGAGGCCTATGGTCTAAAAGGAAATATTTTCACATAAAAACTAGACAGAAGCAATCTCAGAAACTTCTTTGTGATGCATGCATTCAACTCACTGAGTTGAACCATTCTTTTTATAAAGCAGTTTTGAAACACTCTTTTTGTGGAATCTGCATGTGAATATTTGGAATGCTTTGACGCCTATGGTGGAAAAGGAAATATCTTCAAATAAAAACTAGAGAAAAGCATTCTCAGAAACTTCTTTGTGATATAGGCATTCAGCTCACAGAGTTGAACCTTTCTTTTGATAGAGCAGCTTTGAAACTCTCTTTTTGTAGAATCTGCAAGTGGTTATTTAGAGCGCTTTGAGGCCTATGGTTTAAAAGGAAATATCTTCACATAATAACTGGACAGAAGAATTCTCAGAAACTTCTTGGTGATGTGTCATTCAACTCACAGAGCTGAAAATTTGTTTTGATAGAGCAGTTTTGAAACACTCTTTTTGTAGAATCTGCAAGTGGATATTTGGAGCGCTTTGAAGCCTATAGTGGAAAAGGCAATATCTTCACATAAAAACTAGAGAACAGGATTGTCAGAAACTTCTTTGTGATGTGGGCTTTCAACTCACACAGTTGAAACTTTCTTTTAATAGAGCAGTTTTTTAACACTCTTTTGGTAAAATCTCCCCATGGATATTTGGAGCACTTTGAGGCCTATTGTCGCATAGGATATAACTTCACATAAAAACTATACAGAAGCATTTACAGAAACTTCTTTGTGATGTGTGCATTCAACCCACAGAGTTGAAACATTCTTTTCTTAGAGCTGTTTTAACTCTTTTTGTGGAGTCTGCATGTGGGTATTTGGAGCGCTTTGAGGTCTATGGTGGAAAAGGAAATATCTTCAAATAGAAAGTAGACAAAAGCATTATCAGAAACTTCTTTGTGTTGTGATCATTAAACTCACAGAGTTGAACCTTTCTTTTGACAGAGCAGTTTTGAAACTCTCTTTTTGTAGAATCTGCAAGTGGATAGCTGGATTGCTTTGAGTCCTATGGTATAAAAGTAAATGTCTTCACATCAAAACTAGACAGAAGCATTCTCAGAAACTTCTTTGTGATTTGTCCATTCAATTCACAGTGTTGAATCTTTTTATTGATAGAGCAGTTTTGAAACACTCTTTTTGTAAAATCGACAAGTGGATATTTGGTTCTCTTTGAGGAAAATGCTGAAAAACGAAATATCTTCACATAAAAACCACACAGAAGCATTCTCAGAAACTACTTTGTGATGTGTGCATTCAACTCACAGAGTTGAACGTTTCTTTTGATAGAGCAGTTTTGAAACACTGTTTTTGTAGCATCTGCATGTGTATATATGGAGTGCTTTGAGGCCTATGGTGGAAAAGGAAATGTCTTCAAATAAAAACAAGACAGAAGCATTCTCAGAAACTTCTTTGTGATGTGTGCTTTCAACTCACTGAGTTGAACCTTTCTTTTGATAGAGCAGTCTTGAAACACTCTTTTTGTAGAATCTGCAATGGATATTTGTTTCCCTTTCAGGCCTATGATGGAAAACAAATTATCTTTATATAGAAACTAGACAGAAGCATTCTTAGAAACTTCTTTGTGATGTGTGCATCCAACTCACAGTGTTGAAACTTTCTTTTGATAGAGAAGTTTTGAAACTCTATTTTTCTAGAATCTGCAAGTGGATATTTGGAGCACTTTGAGGCCTATGGTGGAAAAGGAAATATCTTCACATAAAAACTGGACAGAAGCATTCTCAGAAACTTCTTTGTGATGTGTGTATTCAATTCACAGAGTTGAATCTTTCCTTTGATAGAGCAGTTTTGAAACACTCTTTTTGTAGAATCTGAAAGTGGATATTTGGTGCGCTTTGAGGCCTATGGGGTGAAAGGAAACATCTTCACATAAAAGCTAGATAGAAGCTTCCTCAGAAACTTCTTTGTGATGTGTGCATCCACCTCACAGAGTTTAAATTTTCTCTTGATACAGCAGTTTTGAAACAATCTTTTTGTAGAATCCACAAGTGGATATTTTAAGCACTTTGTGGACTATGGTGGAAAAGGAAACATCTACACAAGAAAACTAGACAGCAGTATTCTCCGAAACTTCTGAGTGATGTGTGCATTCAACTCACAGAGTTGAACCTTTCTTTTGATAGAGCAGTTTTGAAACACTCTTTTTTAGAATCTGCAAGGGGATATTTGGAGCACTTTGAGACCTATGATGGATAAGGAAATATCTTCCCATCAAAACTGACAAAAGCATTATCAGAAACTTCTTTGTGATGTATGCATTCAACTCACAGAGTTGAACTTTCTTTTGATAGAGCAGTTTTGAAACACTCTTTTTGTAGAGTCTGCAAGTGGATATTTGGAGTGCTTTGAGGTCAAATGTGGAAAAGGAAATATCTACACATAAAAACTAGAGAGAGGGATTCTCAGAAACTTCTTTCTGTTGTGTGCATTCAATTCACAGAGTTGAACCTTTCTTTTCATAGAGCAGTTTTGAAACATTCTTCTTGAAGGATTTGCAATTGAATATTTGGTTCTCTTTGAGGCCTATGTTGGAAAAGGAAATATATTTTCATAAAAACTAGACAGAAGCATTCTCAGAAACTTCTTTTTGATGTGTGCATTCAACTCATGGAGTTGAACATTTCTTTGGATAGAGCAGTTTTGAAACAGTCTTTTGGTAGAATCTGCAAGTGTATATTTGGAGCAATTTGAGGCCTGTTTTGGAAAACAAAATATCTTTACATAGATACTAGACAGAAGCATTCTCAGAAACTTCTCTTTGATGTGTGATTCAACTCATAGAGTTGAAGTTTTCGTTTGACAGAGCAGTTTTGAAACACTCTTTTTCGGGAATCTGCAAGTGGATATTTGGAGCGCTTTGAGGCCAATGATGGAAAAGGAAATATCTTCACAAAAAACTAGACAGAAGCATTCTCAGAAACTTCTTTGTGATGTGTGCATTCAACTCACAGAGTTGAACCTTTCTTTTGATAAAGCAGTTTTGTAAAACTCTTTTTGTAGAATCTGCAATTGGATATTTTTTTCCCTTTCAGGCCTATGTTGGAAAAGGAAATATCTTTACATAAAAACTAGACAGAAGTATTCTCAGAAATTTCTTGGTGAAGTGTGCATTCAACTCATAGTGTTGAACCTTTCTTTTGGTAGAGCAGTTTTGAAACACTCTTTTTCTAGAATCTGCAAGTGGATATTTGCAGCACTTTGAGGCCTATGATGGAAAAGGAAATGTCTTCACATAAAAAGTAGCCAGAAGTATTCTCAGAAACTTCTTTGTGATGTGTGCATTCATCTCACAGATTTCAAACTTTCTTTTGATTGAGCAGTTTCGAAACACTCTTTTTGTAGAATATACTAGTGGATATTTGGAGCGCTTTGAGGCCTATAGTGGAACAGGAAATATCGTCACATAGAAACTAGACAGAAGCATTCTCAGAAACTTCTATGTGATGTGTGCATTCAACATACAGAACTCAATATTTCTTTCGAATGCGGAGTTTGGAAACACTCTTTTTGTAGTTTCTGCAAATGAATATTTGGAGGGCTTAGAGACCTATAGCGGAAAAGGAAATATCTTCACATAAAAACTAGACAGAAGCATTTTCAGATACTTCTTTGTGATGTGTGCATTCAACTCACAGAGTTGAACCTTTCTTTTGATTGAGCAATTTGGAAATACTCTTTTTGTAGTATCTGCAAATGTATATTTGGACCGCTTTGAGGCCTATAGCTGAACTGGAAATGTCTTCACATAAAAACTAGACAAAAGCATTCTTAGAAACTTCTCTATGATGTGTGCATTCATCTCACAGAGTTGCACCTTTCTTCTGATTGAGCAGTTTTGAAACACTCTTTTTGTAGTATCTGCAAGTGGATATTTAGAGCACTTTGATGCCTTCGGTGGAAAAGGAAATGTCTTCATATGAAAACTAGACAGAATCATTCTCAGGTACTTCATTGTGATGTGTGCATTCAACTCACAGAGTTCAACCTTCTTTTGATTGAGCAGTTGGGAAACACTCTTTTTGTATTATCTGCAAATGGATATTGGGAGCACCGTGAGGCCTATGGCTTAAAAGGAAATATCTTCACATAAATACTAGACAGAAGCATTGTCAGAAACTTCTTTGTAATGTGTGCGTTCTACTCACAGGGTTGAAACGTTCTTTTGATTGAGCAGTTTGGAATACTCTTTTTGTAGAATCTGCAAGTGGATATGTGGAGTGCTTTGAAGCCTACGGTAGTAAAGGAAATATCTGCACATAAAAACTAGACAGAAGCACTCTCAGATACTCCTTTGTGAAGGGGGCATTCATCTCACAGAGTTGAAAGTTTCTTTTGATTGAGCAGTTTGAAAACACACTTTTTGTAGTAACTGCAAATGTATATTTGGAGCGCTTTGTGGCCTATAGCTGGAAAGGAAATATCTTCGCATAAATAGATAGAAGCACTCTCAGAAACCTCTTTATAATATGTGCATTCTACTCACAGAGTTGAAAATTTCTTTTGATTCATCAGTTTTGAGACACTCTTTCTGTAGAATCTGAAAGTGTATATTTGGAGCGCTTTCAGCCTTATGGTGGTAAAAGAAACATCTTCACGTACATACTAGACAGAAGCATTCTCTGAAAATTTAGTGACGTGTGCATTCAACTCACAGATTTGAAACTTTCCTTTGATGGAGCAGTTTTGAAACACTCGTTTTGTGGAATCTGCAAGTGGATATTGGAGCGCATTCAGGCCTGCGGTGGAAAAGGAAATATCTTCACATAAAAACTAGACAGAAGCATTCTCATAAACTTCCTTGTGATGTGTGCATTCATCTCACATTGTTGATCCTTTCTTTTCATTGAGCAGTTTTGAAACACTCTTTTTGTAGAATCTGCAAGTGGATATTAGGAGCGCTTTGAGGCCTATGGTGGAAAAGGGAATATCTTAAAATAAAAACTAGACAGAAGCATTCTCAGAAACTCCTTTGTGATGTGTTCATTAAACTAACAGGGTTGAACATTTCTTTTGATAGAGGAGTTTTGAAACACTCTTTTTGTAGAATCTGTAAGTGGATATTTGGAGTGCTTTGAGGCCTATGGTGGAAAAAGTAATATTTTCACATAAAAACTACATGGAAGCATTCTCACAAACTATTTTGTGATGTGTGCATTCAACTCAAAGAGTTGAACATTCCTTTTGATAGGGAAGTGCTGAAACACTCTGTTTGTAGAATCTGCAAGTGGATATTTGGAGCGATTTGGGGCATATAGTGGAAAAGGAAATATCTTCACATTAAAACAAGAAAGTAGCATTCTCAGAACCCTCTTTGTGATGTGTGCATTCAACTCACAGAGTTGAACTTGTCCTTTGATAGAACAGTTTTGAAACACTTGTTTTTTTTTAAACTTTTTTTTTATACTGTAAGTTCTAGGGTACATGTGCACATTGTTCAGGTTAGTTACATATGTATACATGTGCCATGCTGGTGCGCTGCACCCACTAACTCGTCATCTAGCGTTAGGTATATCTCCCAGTGCAATCCCTCCCCCCTCCCCCCACCCCACAACAGTCCCCAGAGTGTGATATTCCCCTTCCTGTGTCCATGTGATCTCTTTGTTCAATTCCCACCTATGAGTGAGAATATGCGGTGTTTGGTTTTTTGTTCTTGCGATAGTTTACTGAGAATGATGATTTCCAATTTCATCCATGTCCCTACAAAGGACATGAATTCATCATTTTTTTATGGCTGCATAGTATTCCATGGTGGATATGCACCACATTTTCCTAATCCAGTCTATCACTGTTGGACATTTGGGTTGGTTCCAAGTCTTTCCTATTGTGAATAATGTCACAATGCAAGTGGATATTTGGATTGCTTTCAGGCCTATGGTGGAAAGGGAAATATCTTCACATAAACACTAGACAGAAGCATTTTCAGATACTCCTCTGTGATGTGTGCATTCAACTCCAGAGTTCAAATTTTCTGTTGGCAGAGCAGTTTTGACACACTGTTTTTGTAGAATCTGCAATTGTATTCTTGGAGGGCTTTGAGACCTATGGTGGAAAAGGACATATCTACACATAAAAAGTAGAAAGAAATATTTGCAGAAACTTCTTCATGATGTGTGCATTCAACTCACAGAGTTCATACTTTCTTTTGATGGAGCAGTTTTGAAACACTTTTTGTTGAATCTGCATGTTGATATTTGGAGCCCTTTGAGGCCTACGGTGGAAAAGGAAATATCTTCACATAAAAATTAGACAGAAGCATTCTCAGAAACTTCTTTGTGATGTGTACATTCAACTCACAGAGTTAAAACTTTCTTTTGATAGAGCAGTTTTGAAACACTCATTTGTAGAATCTGCAAGTGGATATTTGGAGCTATTTGATGCCTACTGGGGAAAACAAATATCTTCCCATAAAAACTAGACATTAGCATTCTCAGAAACATCTTTGTGATGTGTGCATTCAACTCACAGTGTTGAGCCATTCCTTTGATAGAGCAGTTTTGAAACACTCTTTTTGTAGGATCTGCAAGTGGATATTTGTGGCGCTTTGAGTCCTATGGTGGAAAAGGAAGTATCTTCCCATAAAAACTATAAAGAAGGAATATGAGGAAGCTCTTTGTGATGTGTGCATTCAACTCACAGAGTTGAACCTTTCTTTTGATAGAACAGATTTGAAACACTTTTTTTTGTAGAATCTGCAAGTGGATATTTGGAGCGCTTTGAGGTCTATGGTGGAAAAGGAAATACTGTCACATATAAACTAGACAGAAGCATTCTCTGATACTTCTTTGTTATGTGTGCATTCGACTCAGAGAGTTGAACCTTTCTTTTGATTGAGAAGTTTGGAAACACCCTTTTTGAAGAATCTGCAGCGTATATTTGGAGCGCTTTGATGCCTATAGTGCAAAAGGAAATATCTTCACATAAAAACTAGAAAGAAGCATTCTGAGAAACTTCTTTGTGATGTGCACATTCAACTCACAGAGTTGAACCTTTCTTTTGATTGAGCAGTTTGGAAACACTCTTTTTGTAGTGTCTCCAAAGGGCTATTTGGAAGGCTTTGAGGCTTATAGCTGAAAAGAAAATATCTTCAAATAAAAACTAGACTGAAGCATTCTCAGAAACTTCTTTGTTATGTGTGCATTCATCTCAAAGATTTGAAACTTTCTTTTGATTAAGCAGTTTCAAAACACTCTTTTTGTAGAATCTGCAAGTGGACATTTGTAGCGCATTGAGACCTATAGAGGAACAGGAATTATCTTCACATAAAAACTAGACAGAAACATTCTCAGAAGCTTTTAGGTGAAGTATGCATTCAACACACTGAATTCAACATTTCCTTTGATTGAGCAGTTTGCAAGCACACTTTTTGTAGTTTCTGCAAATGGATATTTGTAGTGCTTTGAGGCCAATGGTGGAAAATGAAATATCTTCACATAAAATCTGGACAGAAGCATTCTCAGAAACTTCTTTGTGATGTGTGCATTCAATTCATAGAGTAGAACCTTTCTTTTGATAGAGCAGTTCTGAAACCCTCTTTTTGTAGAATCCACAACTGGATATTTGGAAAGCTTTGAGGCCTACAGTGGAAAAGGAAATATATTCACATAAATACTTGACAGAAGCATTCTCAGAAACTTCTTTGTGATGTGTGCATTCACTTCAAAGTGCTGAAATTCCCTTTTGGAAGAGAAGTTTTGAAACAATCTTTTTGTAGAATCTGCAAGGGGATATTTGGGGCGCTTTGAGGCCTACGGTGGAAAAGGAAATGTCTTCACATAAAATCTGGACCAAAGCATTCTCAGAAACTTCTTTGTGATGTGTGCATTCAACTCACAGAGTTGAAACTGTCTTATGATACAGCAGTTTTGAACCAATCTTTTTGTAGAATCTGCAAGTGGATATTTGCAGCGTTTTCAGGCCTATGGTGGAAAAGGAAATATGTTCACATAAAAATTAGACAGAAGAATTTTCAGAATCTGCTTTGTTATGTGTGCATTCAACTCACAGAGTTGAACTTTTCTTTTGATAGAACAGATTTGAAACACTCTTTTTGTAGAATCTGCAAGTGGATATTTGGAGCACTTTGAGGCCTATGGTGGAAAAGGAAATATCTTCACATAAAAACTAGACAGAAGAATTCTCAGAAACTTTTTTGTGATGTGTGCTTTCAACTCACAGAGTTGAACATTTCTTTTGATAGAACAGTTTTGAAACACTCTTTTTGAAGAATTTGCAAGTGGATATTTGGAGCACTTTGGGGCCTATGGTGGAAAAGGAAATATCTTCACATAAATACTAGACAGAAACATTCTCAGAAACTTTTTTGTGATGTGAGCATTCACTTCAAAGAGTTGAACCTTCCTTTTGAAAGAGCTGTTTGGGGAGGGAGGAGCCAAGATGGCTGAATAGGAACAGCTGTGGTCTACAGCTCCCAGCATGAGCGACAGAGAAGACGGGTGATTTCTGCATTTCCATCTGAGGTACCAGGTTCATCTCACTAGGGAGTGCTAGACAGTGGGTGCAGTTCAGTGGGTGCCCACACTGTGTGTGAGCCAAAGCAGGGCGACGCATTGCCTCTCTCAGGAAGTGCAAGAGGTCAGGGAGTTCCCTTTCCTAGTCAAAGAAAGGGGTGACAGACAGCACCTGGAAAATCAGGTCACTTCCACCCGAATACTGTGCTTTTCTGATGGGTTTAAAAAATGCCGCACCAGGAAATTTTATCCTGCACCTTGCTCAGACGGTCCTATGCCCACAGAGTCTCACTGATTGCTAGCACAGGAGTCTGAGATCAAACTGAAAGGAGGCAGTGAGGCTGGGGGATGGGTGCCCACCATTGCCCAGGCTTGCTTAGGTAAACAAAGCAGCCAGGAAGCTTGAACTGGGTGGAGCCCACCACAGCTCAAGAAGGCCTGCCTGCCTCTGTAGACTTCACCTCTGGTGGGAGGGCACAGAAAAAACAAAAAGACAGCAGTAACCACTGCAGACTTAAATGTCCCTGTCTGACAGCTTTGAAGAGAGCAGTGGTTCTCCCAGAATGCAGCTGGAGATATGAGGACCAGCAGACTGCCCCTCAAGTGGGTCCCTGACCACTGACCCCCGAGCAGCCTAACTGGGATGCACCCCCAAGCAGGGGCACACTGACACTTCACATGGCCGGGTACTCTAACAGACCTGCAGCTGAGGGTTCTGTCTCTTAGAAGCAAAACTAACAAACAGAAAGGACATCCACAGCAAAAACCCGTCTGTACATCACCATCATCAAAGATCAAAACTAGATAAAACCTCAAAGATGGGGAAAAAACTGAGCGGAAAAACTGGAAACTCTAAAAAGCAGAGCACCTCTCCTCCTCCAAAGGAAGGCAGTTCATCACCAGCAACGAAACAAAGCTGGACAGAGAATGACTTTGATGACCTGAGAGAAGAAGTCTTCAGATGATCAAATTACCCCGAGCTACAGGAGGACAATCAAACCAAAGGCAAAGGAGTTGAAATCTTTGAAAAACATTTAGAAGAATGTAAAACTAGAATAACCAATACAGAGAAGTGCCTAAAGGAGCTGATGGAACTAAAAACCAAGGCTCGAGAACAACGTGAAGAATGAAGAAGCCCCAGGAGCTGATGCGATCAACTGGAAGAAAGGGTATCATTGATGGAAGATGAAATGAATGAAATGAAGCTAGAAGGGAAGTTTAGAGAAACAAGAATAAAAAGAAATGACCAAAGCCTCCAAGAAATATGGGACTATGTGAAAAGACCAAATCTACGTCTGATTGGTGTAATTGAAAGTGACGGGGAGAATGGAACCAAGTTGGAAAACACTCTGCAGGATATTATCCAGAACTTCCCCAATCTAGCAAGGCAGGCCAACATTCAGATTCAGGAAATACAGAGAATGCCACAAAGATACTCCTCGAGAAGGGCAACTCCAAGACACATAATTGTCAGATTCACCAAAGTTGAAATGAAGGAAAAAATGTTGAGAGCAGTCAGAGAGAAAGGTCGGGTTACCCTCAAAGGGAAGCCCATCAGACTAACAGCTGATCACTTGGCAGAAACTCTACAAGCCAGAAGACAGTGGGGGCCAATATTCAACATCCTTAAAGAAAAGAATTTTCAACCCAGAATTTCATATCCAGCCAAAATAAGCTTCATTAGTGAAGGAGAAATAAAATAGTTTACAGACAAACAAATGCTGACAGATTTTGTCACCACCAGGCCTGCCCTAAAAGAGCTCCTGAACGAAGTGCTAAATATGGAAAGGAACAACTGGTACCAGCCACTGCAAAATCATGCCAAAATGTAAAGACCTTCAAGACTAGGAAGAAACTGCATCAACTAACAAGCAAAATAACCAGCTAACATCATACTGACAGGATCAAATTCACACATAACAATTTTAACTTTAAATGTAAATGGACTAAATGCTCCAATTAAAAGATGCAGACTGGCAAATTGGATAAAGAGTCAAGATCCATCAGTGTGCTGTATTCAGGAAACCCATCTCACATGCAGAGACACACATAGGCTCAAAATAAAAGGATGGAGGAAAATCTTCCAAACAAATGGAAAACAAAAAAAGGCAGCAGTTGCAATCCTAGTCTCAGATAAAACAGACTTTAAACCAACAAAGATCAAAAGAGACAAAGAAGGCCATTACATAATGGTAAAGGGATCAATTCAACAAGAAGAGCTAACTATCTTAAATATATATGCACCCAATACAGGAGCACCAAGATTCATAAAGCAAGTCCAGAGTGACCTACAAAGAGACTTAGACTCCCACACATTAATAATGGGAGACTTTAACACCCCACTGTCAACATTAGAAAGATCAATGAAACAGAAAGTCAACAAGGGTACCCAGGAATTGAACTCAGCTCTGCACCAAGTGAACTGAATAGGCATCAGAGTGAACAGGCAACCTACAAAATGGGAGAAAATTTTTGCAACCTACTCATCTGACAAAGGGCTAATATCCAGAATCTACAATGAACTCAAACAAATTTACAAGAAAAAAACAAACAACCCCATCGAAAAGTGGGCAAAGGACATGAACAGACACTTCTCAAAAGAAGACATTTATGCAGCCAAAAAACACATGAAAAAATGCTCACCATCACTGGCCATCAGAGAAATGCAAATCAAAACCACAATGAGATACCATCTCACACCAGTTCGAATGGCAATCATTAAAAAGGAAAGAACAGGTGCTGGAGAGGATGTGGATAAATAGGGAGACTTTTACACTGTTGGTGGGACTGTAAACTAGTCCAACCATTGTGGAAGTCAGTGTGGCCATTTCTCTGGTATCTAGAACTAGAAATACCATTTGACCCAGCCAGCCCATTACCGGGTATATACCCAAAGGACTATAAATCATGCTGCTATAAAGACACATGCACATGTATGTTTATTGTGGCACTATTCACAATAGCAAAGACTTGGAACCAACCCAAATGTCCAACAATGATAGACTGGATTAAGAAAATGTGACACATATACACCATGGAATACTATGCAGCCATAAAAAATGATGAGTTCATGTCCTTTGTAGGGACATGGATGAAATTGGAAATCATCATTCTCAGTAAATTATAGCAAGAACAAAAAAACCAAACACAGCATATTCTCACTCATAGGTGAGAAATGAACAAGGAGAACACATGGACACAGGAAAGGGAACATCCCACTCTGGGGACTGTTGTGGGGTGGGGGGAGGGGGGAGGAATAGCATTGAGAGATATACTTAATGTTAGATGACGAGTTAGTGGGTGCAGCGCACCAGCATGGCACATGTATACATATGTAGCTAACCTGCACATTGTGCACATGTACCCTAAAACTTAAAGTATAATAATAATAATAATAAAAAAAGTATAATAAAAAAATAAAAAAAGAGCACTTTAGAAACACTCTTTTTGTAGAATCTGCAAGTGGATATTTGGAGCACTTTAAGGACTATGGTGTAAATGGAAATATTTTCACATAAATTTACACAGACACATTCTCAGAAACTCCTTTGTGATGCTTGCATTTAACTTACAGAGTGGAATATTTCTTTTGGTAGAGCAGTTTTGAAACACTCTTTTTGTAGAATCTGCAAATGGATATTTGGCGCTCTTTCAGGAGTCCTCAGAAAAGGAAATATCTTCACATAAAAACTGGACAGAAGCATTCTCTGAAACTACGTTGTGATGTGTGCATTGAACTGACAAATTTAAACCTTTCTTTTGATAGAGCACTTTTGAAACACTCTTTTCATAGTATCTGCAAGTGGATATTTGTGGCACTTTGAGGCATACGTTGGAAAGGAAATATCTTCACATAAAAACTAGACAGAAGCATTATCATAAACTTCTTTGTGATGTGTAAATTCAACTCACAGAGTTGAACCTTTCTTTTGATAAAACAGTTTTGAAACACTCTTTTTGTACAATCTGCAAGTGGATTTTTGGATTGCTTTGAGGCCTATTGTGCAAAAAGGAAATATCTTCACATAAAAACTAGGCAGAAGCATTCTCAGAAACTTCTCTGTGATGTGTGCATTCATACCACACAGTTGAACCTTTCTTTTGATAAAGCAATTTTGAAATATTCTTTTTGTAGAATCTGCAAGTGGATATTTGGAGTGCTTTGAGGCCAAAAGTCGAAAAGGAAACATCTTCACATAAAAACTAGACACAAGCTTTCTCAGAAACTTCTTTTTGATGTGTGCATTCACCTCAAAGAGTTGAACTAGCCTTTGGAAGAGCAGTTTTGAAACATTATTTTTGTAGAATCTGCAAGTGTATATTTGGGACACTTTGAGGCCTACGGTGGAAAAGGAAATATCTTCAAATAAAAACTAGACCAGAGCATTCCCAGAAACTTCTTTGTGATGTGTGCATTCAACTCACACAATTAAACCTTCCTTTAGATCGATTAGTTTTAAAATATTCTTTTTGTTAAATGTGCAAGGGGATATTTGGAAATCTATGAGGCCTATGGTGGAAAAGGAAATATCTTCACATAAAAACTAGACAGAAGCATTCTCAGATACTTCTTTGTGTTGTCTTCATTCAACTCACAGAATTGAACCTTTCTTTTGACACAGCAGTTTTGAAACACTCTTTTTGTGGAGTCTGCAAGTGGATATTTGGAGCAATTTTAGGCCTATAGTGGGAAAGGAAATATCCTCACATAAAAACTACACAGAATCCTTCTGAGAAACTTCTTTGTGATGTGTGCATTCAACTCACAGAGTTGAACCTACCTTTTGATTGAGCAGTTTTGAGTCTCTCTTTTTGTTCAATCTGCAAGTGGATATTTGGAAGCCTTTGTGTCCTATGGTGGAAAAGGAAATATCTTCAAATAAAAACTACATGGAAGCATTCTGATGGGGATGGCATTGAATCTGTAAATTACCTTGGGCAGTATGGCCATTTTCACCATACTGATTCTTCCTACCCATGAGCATGGAATGTTCTTCCATTTGTTTGTATCCTCTTTTATTTCCTTGAGCAGTGGTTTGTAGTTCTCCTTGAAGAGGTCCTTCACATCCCTTGTAAGTTGGATTCCTAGGTATTTTATTCTCTTTGAAGCAATTGTGAATGGGAGTTCACTCATGATTTGGCTCTCTGTTTGTCTGTTGTTGGTGTATAAGAATGCTTGTGATTTTTGTACATTGATTTTGTATCCTGAGACTTTGCTGAAGTTGCTTATCAGCTTAAGGAGATTTTGGGCTGAGAAAATGGGGTTTTCTAGATATACAATCATATCGTCTGCAAACAAGGACAATTTGACTTCCTCTTTTCCTAATTGAATACCCTTTATTTCCTTCTCTTGCCTAATTGCCCTGGCCAGAACTTCCAACACTATGTTGAATAGGAGTGGTGAGAGAGGGCATCCCTGTCTTGTGCCAGTTTTCAAAGGGAATGCTTCCAGTTTTTGCCCATTCAGTATGATATTGGCTGTGGGTTTGTCATAGATAGCTCTTATTATTTTGAAATACGTCCCATCAATGCCTAATTTATTGAGAGTTTTTAGCATGAAGGGTTGTTGAATTTTGTGAAAGGCTTTTTCTGCATCTATTGAGATAATCATCTGATTTTTGCCTTTGGCTCTGTTTACTTGCTGGATTACATTTATTGATTTGTGTATATTGAACCAGCCTTGCATCCCAGGGATGAAGCCCACTTGATCATGGTGGATAAGCTTTTTGATATGCTATTGGATTTGGTATGCCAGTATTTTATTGAGGATTTTTGCATCAATGTTCATCAAGGATATTGGTCTAAAATTCTTTTTTTGGTTGTGTCTCTGCCTGGCTTTGGTATCAGGATGATACTGGCCTCATAAAATGAATTAGGGAGGATTCCCTCTTTTTCTGTTGATTGGAATAGTTTCAGAAGGAATGGTGCCAGCTCCTCCTTGTATGTCCGGTAGAATTCGGCTGTGAATCCATCTGGTCCTGGACTCTTTTTGGTTGGTAAGCTATTGATTATTACCACAATTTCAGAGCCTGTTATTGCTCTAATCAGAGGTTCAACTTCTTCCTGGTTTAGTCTTGGGAGAGTGTATGTGTCGAGGAATTTATCCATTTCTTCTAGATTCTCTAGTTTATTTGCATAGAGGTGTTTGTAGTATTCTCTGATGGTAGTTTGTATTTCTGTGGGATCAGTGGTGATGACCCCTTTATCATTTTTTATTGCATCTATTTGATTCTTCTCTCTTTTTTTCTTTATTAGTCTTGTTAGTGGTCTATCAATTTTGTTGATCCTTTCAAAAAAGCAGCCCCTGGATCCATGAATTTTTTGATGGGTTTCTTGTGTCTCTATTTCCTTCAGTTCTGCTCTGATTTTAGTTATTTCTTGCCTTCTGCTAGCTTTTGAATGTGTTTGCTCTTGCTTTTCTAGTTCTTTTAACTGTGATGTTAGGGTGTCCATTTTGGATCTTTCCTGCTTTCTCTTGTGGGCATTTAGTGCTATAAATTTCCCTCTACACACTGCTTTGAATGCGTCCCAGAGATTCTGGTATGTTGTGTCTTTGTTCTCGTTGTTTTCAAAGAATATATTTATTTCTTCCTTCATTTCATTATGTACCCAGTAGTCATTCAGGAGCAGGTTGTTCGGTTTCCATGTAGTTGAGTGGTTTTGAGTGAGATTCTTTATCCTGAGTTCTAGTTTGATTGCACTGTGGTCTGAGAGATAGTTTGTTATAATTTCTGTTCTTTAACATTTGCTGAGGAGAGCTTTACTTCCAAGGATGTGGTCAGTTTTTTAATAGGTGTGGTGTGGTGCTGAAAAAAATGTATATTCTGTTGATTTGGGGTGGAGAGTTCTCTAGATGTCTATTAGGTCCGCTTGGTGCACAGCTGAGTACAATTCCTGGGTATTCTTGTTAACTTTCTGTCTCACTGATCTGTCTAATGTTGAGAGTGGGGTGTTAACGTCTCCCATTATTAATGTGTGGGAGTCTAAGTCTCTTTGTAGATCCCTCAGGACTTGCTTTATGAATGTGGGTGCTCCTGTATTGGGTGCATGTATATTTAGGATAGTTAGCTCTTCTTGTTGAATTGATCCCTTTACCATTATGTAATGGCCTTCTTTGTCTCTTTTGATCTTTGTCGGTTTAAAGTCTTTTTTATCAGAGACTAGGATTGCAACCCCTGCCTTTTTTTTGTTTTCCATTTGCTTCGTAGATCTTCCTCCATCCTTTTATTTTGAGCCTATGTGTGTCTCTGCATGTGAGATGGGTTTCCTGAATACAGCACACTGATGGATCTTGACTCTTTATCCAATTTGCCAGTCTGTGTCTTTTAATTGGAGCACTTAGTCCAATTAAATTTAAAGTTAAAATTGTTATGTGTGAATTTGATCCTGTCATTATGATGTTAGCTGGTTATTTTGCTCGTTAGTTGATGCAGTTTTTTCCTAGTCTCAATGGTCTTTACATTTTGGCATGATTTTGCAGCAGCTGGTACTTGTTGTTCCTTTCCATATTTAGCACTTCGTTCAGGAGCTCTTTTAGGGCAGGCCTGGTGGTGACAAAATCTGTCAGCATTTGTTTGTCTGTAAACTATTTTATTTCTCCTTCGCTAATGAAGCTTAGTTTGGCTGGATATGAAATCCGGGGTTGAAAATTCATTTCTTTAACAATGTGGAATATTAGCCCCCACTCTCTTCTGGCTTGTAGGGTTTCTGCTGAGAGATCTGCTGTTAGTCTGATAGGCTTCCCTTTGAGGGTAACTCGACCTTTCTCTCTGGCTGCCCTTAACATTTTTTCCTTCATTTCAACTTTGGTGAATCTGACAATTATGTGTCTTGGAGTTGCTCTTCTCAAGGAGTATCTTTGTGGTGTTCTCTGTATTTCCTGAATCTGAACGTTGGCCTGCCTTGCCAGATTGGGGAAGTTCTCCTGGATAATAACCTGCAGAGTGTTTTCCAACTTGGTTCCATTCTCCCCATCACTTTCAGGTACACCAATCAGACGTAGATTTGGTCTTTTCACATAGTCCCATATTTCTTGGAGGCTTTGCTCATTTCTTTTTATTCTTTTTTCTCTAAACTTCCCTTCTCACTGCATTTCATTCATTTCATCTTCCATTGCTGATACCCTTTCTTCCAGTTGATGGCATCAGCTCCTGAGGCTTCTGCATTCTTCATGTAGTTCTCGAGCCTTGGTTTTCAGCTCCATCATCTCCTTTAAGCACTTCTCTGTATTGGTTTTTCTAGTTATACGTTCTTCTAAATTTTTTTTCAAAGTTTTCAACTTCTTTGCCTTTGTTTTGAATGTCCTCCCGTAGCTCAGAGTAATTTGATCGTCTGAAGCCTTCTTCTCTCAGCTCTTCAAAGTCATTATCCATCCATCTTTGTTCCATTGCTGGTGAGGAACTGCGTTCCTTTGGAGGAGGAGAGGTGCTCTGCTTTTTAGAGTTTCCAGTTTTTCTGTTCTGTTTTTTCCCCATCTTTGTGGTTTTATCTACGTTTGGTCTTTGATAATGGTCATGTACAGATAGGTTTTTGGTGTGGATGTCCTTTCTGTTTGTTAGTTTTCCTTCTAACAGACAGGACCCTCAGCTGCCTGTCTTTTGCAATACACTGCCGTGTGAGGTGTCATTTTGTCCCTGCTGTGGGTTGCCTCCCAGTTAGGCTGCTCAGGGGTCAGGGTTCAGGGATCCACTTGAGGAGACAGTCTGCCCATTCTCAGATCTCCAGCTGCATGCTGGAAGAACCACTGTTCCCTTCAAAGCAAACATCAGGAAGAAGTTTCTGAGAATGCTTCTGTCTTGGTTTTCTGTGAAGATATTTCCACTTCCACCATAGCCATCAAAGCCCTCCAAATATCCACTTGAAGATAATACAAAAGGATTGTTTCAAAACTGCTCTATCTAAACAAAGGTTCAACACGGTGAGTTGAATGCACACATGACAAAGTAGTTTCCAAGAATGCTTCTGTCTACTTTTTATATGAAGATATTTCTTTCTCTATGTAAGCTTCAACGTGCTCCAAATATACACTTGCAGATTCTACAAAAAGAGTGTTTCAAAACTGCTCTATCAAAGGGAAGGTTCAATTCTTAGTGTTGAATGCACACATCACAATGAAGTTTCTGTGAATTCTTCTCTCTAGTTTTTATGTGAAGATATTCCCATTTTAAATGAAAGCCTCAAAGCGGAACAAATATCCACTTGAAGATTCTACAAAAAGAGTGTTTCAAAGCTGCTCTATGAAAAGGTATGTTCAACTCTGTGACTTGAATGAAAACATCACAAAGAAGTTTCTGAGAATGCTTCTGTCCAGTTTTTATTTGAAGATATTTCATTTTCCACCATAGGTCTCTATGCATTCCAAATGTCCAGTTGCAGATTCTACAAAAAAAGCGTTTGCAAACTGCTCTATCGAAAGAAATGTCCAATACTGGGAGTTGAATGCACACATCACAAAGTAGTTATTGAGAATGATTCTGTCTAGTGTTTATGTGAAGTTATTCCCATTTCCAGTGAAGGCTTAATAGCACACAAAATATTCACTTGCAGATTCTACAAAAAGATTGTTTCTAAAGTGCTGTATCAAAAGAAAGGTTCACCTCTGTGAGTTGAATGCACACATCACAAAGAAGGTTTTGAGAATGCTTCTGTCTAGTTTTTATGTGAAGGTATTTCCTTTTCTACCAGAGGCCTGAAACCTCTCCAAATGTCCACTTACACAGTCTACAAAAAGTGTTTCAAAACTGTTCTATGAAAAGGAAGTTTCAACTATGTGAGCTGATTGCACAGATCAGAAAGAAGTTTCTGAGAATGCTTCTGTCTGTATTTTATGTGAAGTTATTCCTGTTTCCAACGAAGGCTTTAAAGCGCTCCAAATATCCAATTGAAGATTCTACAAAGGAGTGTTTCAAAACTGCTCTATCAAAAGGAAGTTTCAACTCTGTGTTGAATGCACGCATCACAAAGTAGTTTCTGAGAATGCTTCTGTCTAGTTTTTATAAGAAGATATGTTTTTTTCTAGCATAGTCCTCAAAACGGTCCAAATATCCACTTGCAGATCCTATAAAAAGAGTGTTTGAAAACTGCTGTATTGAAAGGAAGGTTCAACTCTGTGAGTTGAATGCACACATCACAATGACGTTTCTGAGAATGCCTCTGTCTAGTTTTTATACGAAGATATTCCCATACCCAATGATGGCCTCAAAGCAGTCCAAATATCCACTTGCAGATTCTACAAAAAGGGTGTTTCAAAACTGCACTATCAAAAGGAATGTTCAATTCTGTGAGTTGAATGCACATATCACAAAGAAGTTCTGAGAAAGCTTCTATCTAGTTTTATGTGAAGATATTTCCTTTTCCACCACAGGCCTCAAAGTATTCCAAATATCCACTTGCAGATCGAGCAAAAAGAGTGTTTCAAAACTGATCTATGAAAAGAAAGTTCAACTCTGTGAGTTGAATGCATGCACCAAAAAGAAGTTTCTGAGAAAGCTTCTGTCTAGTTTTTATGTGAAGATATTCCCGTTTCCAATGAAGGCCTCAAAGCATTCCAATATCGACTTGCAGATTCTACAAAAAGTGTGTTTCAAAACAGCTCTATGAAAACGTGTGTTCAACTCTGCCTGTTGGATGAAAACATCACAAAGAAGTTTCTCAGAATGCTTCAGTCTAGTTTTTCTCTGAAGATATTTACTTTTCCACCATTGGCCTCTAACCTCTCCAAACGTCCATTTGCAGATTCTACCAAAAGAGTGCTTCAAAACTGCTCTATCAAAAGGAAGGGTCAACTCTGTGAGTGGAATGCACACATCAGAAAGAAGTTTCTGAGAATGCTTCTGTCTAGTTTTTATGTGAAGTTATTCTCGTTTCCAACGAAGCCTTAAAAGCACTCCAAATATCCGCTTGCAGATACATCAAAAGGAGGGTTTCAAAACTGCTCTATCAAAAGGAAAGTTCAACTCTCTGTGGTGAATGCACACATCACAAAATAGTTTCTGAGAATGCATCTGTCTAGTTTCTATAAGAAGATATTTCCTTTTCCACCATAGGCCTCAATGCGGTCCGAATATCAACTTGCAGATTCCATAAAAAGAGTGTTTCAAAACTGTTGTATCAAAAGGAAGGTTCAACTCTGTGAGTTCAATGCACACATCACAATGAAGTTTCTGAGAATGCTTCTGTCTAGTTTTTATGTGAAGATATTCCCGTTTCCAACGAAGGCCTCAAAGCAGTCCAAATGTCCACTTGCAGATTCTACAAAAAGAGTGTTTGAAAACTGCTTTATGAAAAGGTATGTTCAACACTGAGAGTTGAATGCACACATCACAAAGAGGTTTCTGAGAATGCTTCTGTCTAGTTTTTATGTGAAGATATTTCCTTTTCCACCATAGGCCTCAAACCTCTCCAAATGTCCACTTGCAGATTCTACAAAAAGAGTGTTTCAAAACGGCTCTATGAAAACGTGTGCTCAAATCTGTGAGTTGAATGCAAACATTAGGAAGAAATTTCTGAGAATGCTTCTGTCTCGGTTTTCTGTGAAGATATTTCCACTTCCACCATAGCCCTCAAAGTGCTCCAAATGTCCACTTGCACATTCTAAAAAAAGAGTGTTTCAAAACTGCTCTTTCAAAACAGAGGTTCAACTCTGTCAGTTGAATGCATAGATCACAATGAAGTTTCTGGGAATGCTTCTGTCTAGTTTTTATGTGAAGATATTTCCTTTTCCACCTCAGGTCTCAATGTACTCCAAAAGTCCACTTGCAGATTCAACAAAAAGAGTGTTTCAAAACTGCTCTATCAAAACAAAGTTTCAACTCTGTGAGTTGAATGCACACATGACAAAGTAGTTTCTGAGAATGCTTCTGTCTAGTTTTTATATGAAGATATTTCCTTTTCTACCATAGGCCTCAAAGTGCTCCAAATTTCCACTTGCAGATTCTACAAAAAGAGTGTTTCAAAACTGCTCTATTAAAAGAAAGGTTCAACTCTGTGAGTTGAATGCACACATCACAAAGAGGTTTCTGAGAATGCTTCTGTCAACTTTTTATGTGAAGATATTCCTGTTTCCAATGAAGGCCTCAAAGCGTTCCAAATATCCACTTGCAGATTCTACAAAAAGAGTGTTTCAAACCTGCTTTATGAAAAGGTGTGTTCAACTCCCTGAGTTGAATGCAAACATCACGAAGAAGTTTCTGAGAATACTTCTGTCTAGTTTTTATGTGAAGATATCTCCTTTTCCACCATAGGCCTCAAACCTCTCCAAATGTCCACTTGCATACTCTCCAAAAAGAGTGTTTCCAAACTGCACTATCAAAAGGAAGGTTCAACTCTGTGAGTTGAATGCACACATCAGAAAGAAGTTTCCGAGAATGCTTCTGTCTAGTTTTTGTGTGAAATTATTCCCGTTTCCAAAGAAGGCTTAAAAGTGCTCCAAATATCCACTTGCAGATTCTACAAAAGGAGTTTTTCAAAACTGCTCTATCAAAAGGAAGGTTCAACTCTTTGAGTCGAATGCACACATCACAATGTCGTTTCTGAGAATGTTTCTGTCTAGTTTTTATAAGAAGATATTTCCTTTTCTGCCACAGGCCTCAATGCGGTCCACATATCCACTTACAGATTCTATAAAAAGAGTGTTTCAAAACTGCTCTAAAAGAAGGTCCAACTCTGTGAGTAGAAGGCACACATCACAATGAAGTTTCTGAGAATGCTTCTGTCTAGTTTTTATGTGAAGATATTCCCATTTCCAATGAAGGCCTCAAAGCGTTCCAAATATCCACTTGCAGATTATACAAAAAGAGTGTTTTAAAACTGCACTATGAAAAGATATATTCAACTCTGTGAGTTGAATGTAAACATCACAAAGAAGTTTCTGAGAATGCTTCTGTCTAGTTTTCATGTGAAGATATTTCCTTTTCCACCATAGGTCTCAGAGCTCTCCATATGTCCACTAGCAGATACTACAAAAAGAGTGTTTCAAAAAGTCTCTCTGAAAACATTTGTTCAACCCTGTGAGTTGAATGCAAATATCAGGAAGAAGTTTCTGAGAATACTTCCATCTCGGTTTTCTGTGAAGATACTTCCACTTCCTCCATAGCCCTCAAAGCAGTCCAAATGTCCACATGCAGTTTCTACAAAAAGAGTGTTTCAAAACTGCTCTATCAAAGCAAAGGTTCAACTGTGTGAGTTGAATGCACTCATGACAATGAAGTTTCTGAGAATTCTTCTGTCTGGTTTTTATATGAAGATATTTCGTTTTCTACCATAGGCCTCAAAGTGCTACAAATATCCACTTGAAGATTCTACAAACAATGAAGTTTCTGAGAATGCTTCTGTCTAGTTTTTATGTGAAGATATTCCCGTTGCAAACGAAGGCCCCAAAGCGGTCCGAATATCCACTTGCCGATTCTACAAAAAGAGTGTTTCAAAGCTGCTCTATGAAAAGGTATGTTCAACTCTTTGATTTGAATGAAAACATCACAAAGCAGTTTCTGAGAATGCTCCTGTCCAGGTTTTATGTGAAGATATTTCCATTTCCACCGTAGGTATCAAAGCACTCCAAATGTCCACTTGCAGATTCTTCAAAAAGAGTGATTCAAATCTGCTCTATCAAAATAAAGGTTCAATGCTGTGAATTGAATGCACACATCACAAAGAAGTTTCTCAGAATGCTTCTGTCTAGTTTTTATGTGAAGTTATTCCCGTTTCCAATGAAGGCTTTGTAGCGCACCAAATATCCACTTGCAGATGCTACAAAAATATTGTTTCAAAACTGCTGTATCAATAGGAGTGTTCAACTCTGTGAGTTGAATGCACACATCACAAAGGAGTTTCTGAGAATGCTTCTGTCTAGTTTTTATGTGAAAATATTTCCTTTTCCACCATAGGTCTCAAACCCCTCCAAATGTCCACTTGCAGATTCTACAAAAATAGTGTTTCAAAACGGGTCTATCAAAAGGAAGGTTCAACTTTAAGTGTTGAATGCAAACATGACAAAGTAGTTTCTGAGAATGCTTCTGTCTAGTTTTTATATGAAGATATTTCCTTTTCTACATAGGCCTCATTGTGCTCCAAATATCCACTGGCAGATACTACAAAAGGAGTGTTTCAAAACTGCTCTATCAAAAGGAAGGTTCAAATCTGAGTGTTGAATGCACACCTCTCAATGAAGTTTCTGACAATGCTTCTTTCTAATTTTAATGTGAAGATATTCCCGTTTCAAACGAAGGCCTCAAAGCTGTCCAAATATCCACTAGCAGATTTTACAAAAACAGTGTTTCAAAGCTGCTCTTTGAAAAGCTATGTTCAACTATGTGATTTGAATGAAAACATCACAAAGAAGTTTCTGAGAATGCTTCTGTCCGGTTTTTATGTGAAGATATTTAATTTTCCTCCGTAGGTCTCAAAGTGCTCCAAATGTTCACTTGCAGATACTACTAAAAGAGTGTTTCAAAACTGCTCTATCAAAAGAAAGGTTCAGCACTGTGAGGTGAATACACACATCACCAAGAAATTTCTGAGAATGCTTCTGACTAGTTTTTATGTGAAGTTATTCCCGTTTCCAAGGAAGGCTTAATAGCGCACCAAATATCCACTTGCAGATTCTACAAAAAGATTGTTTCAACACTGCTGTATCAAAAGGAAAGTTCAACTCTCTGAGTTGAATGCACACATCACAAAGAAGTTTCTGAGAATAGTTCTATCTTGTTTTTATGTGAAGATATTTCCTTTTCCACCACAGGCCTCAAAGTACTCCAAATGTCCTCTTGCAGATACTGCAAAAAGAGTGTTTCAAAACTGCTCTACCAAAAGAAAGTTTCAACTATGTGAGTTGAATGCACACATCATAAAGAAGTTTCTGAGAATGCATCTGTCTAGTTTTTATGTGAAGACATTCCCGTTTCCAACGATGGCCTTAAAGAGTTCCAATTATCCACTTGCAGAATCTACAAAAGGGGTGTTTCAAAACTACTCTATGAAAAGGTGTGTTCGATTATGTGAGTTGAATGCAAACATCACAAAGAAGTTTCTGAGAACGCTTCTGTCTAGTTTTTATGTGAAGATATTTCCATTTCCACCATAGGCCTCAAACCTCTCCAAATGTCCACATGCAGATTCTACAAAAAGAGTGTTTCAAAACTAGTCTATCAAAAGGAATTTTCAACTCTGTAAGTTGAAAGCAAACATCAGAAAGAAGTTTCTGAGAATGCTTCTTTCTAGTTTTTATGTGAAGTTATTCCCATTTCCAACGAAGGCTTAAAATCACTCCAAATATCCACTTGCAGATTCTACAAAAGGAGTGTTTCAAAACTGCTCTATCAAAAGGAAGGTTCAACTCTGTGAGTTGAATGCACACATCAGAAAGTAGTTTCAGAGAATGCTTCCCTCTAGTTTTTATCTGAAGATATTCCCGTTTACAACGAAGGCCTCAACGCGTTCCAAATATCCTCTTGCAGATTCTACAAAAAGAGTGTTTCAAAACTGCTCTATTAAGAGGTGTGTTCAACTCTGTGCATTGAATGCAAACATCACAAAGTAGTTTCTGAGAATGCTTCTGTCTACTTTTATGTGAAGATATTTCCTTTTCCACCGTTGTCCTCAAACCTCCCCAAATGTCCACTTGCCGATTCTACAAAAGGTGTGTTTCAAAACTGCTTTATCAAAAGGAAGGTTCAACTCTGTGAGTTGAATGCACACATCAGAAAGTAGTTTCTCAGAACGCTTCTGTCCAGTTTTTATGTGAAGTTATTCCCGTTTCCAACAAAGGCATAAAAGTGCTCCAAATATCCACTTTCAGTTTCTACAAAAGGAGTGTTTCAAAACTGCTCTACTGAAAGTAAGGTTCAACTCTGTGAGTTGAATGTACACATCACAATGAAGATTCTGAGAATGCTTCTGTCTTCTTTTCATGTGAAGATATTGCAGTTACAATGAAGGCCTCAAAGCGGCCCAAATATCCACTTGCAGATTCTACAAAAAGAGTGTTTGAAAACTGCTTTATGAAAAAGCATGTTCAACTCTGTGACATGAATGCTCTCATCACAATGAAGTTTCTGAAAATGCTTCTGTCTAGTTTTTATGTGACGATAATCCCGTTTCCCATGAAGGCCTCAATGCAATCCAAATATCCCCTTGCAGATTCTACAAAAAGAGTGTTTGAAAACTCCTTTATGAAAAGGTATGTTCAGCTCTGTGAGCTGAATGCCAACATCACAAGGAAGTTTCTGAGAATGCTTCTGTCTATTTTATATGGGAAGATATTTCCTTTTCCACCGTAGGTCTCAAAGCTCTCCATATGTCAACTTGCAGATTCTACCAAAAGAGTGTTTCGAAACTGCTTTATGAAAAGGTGTGTTCAACTCTGTCAGTTGAATGCAGACATCACAAAGAAGTTTCTGAGAATGAATCTGTCTAGTTTTTACATGAAGATATTTCCTTTTCCACCATTGGCTTCAATCATCTCCAAATGTCCACTTGCAGATTCTACCAAAACAGTGTTGCAAAACTGCTCTATCAAAAGGAAGATTCAACTCTGTGAGTTGAAAGCACACATCAGGAAGAAGTTTCTCAGAATACTTCTGTCTTGTTTTTATGTGAAGTTATTCCCGTTTCCAACAAAAGCTTAAAAGTGCTCCAAATATCCACTTGCAGATTCTGCAAAAGGAGTGTTTAAAAACTGCTCTATCAAAACGAAGTTTCAACACTTTGAGTTGAATGCACACATCACGAAGTAGTTCCTGAGAATGCTTCTGTCTAGTTTTTATAAGAAGATATTTCCTTTTCCACCACAGGTCTCAAAGCTCTCCATATGTCCACTTGCAGATTCTACAAAAAGAGTGTTTCAAATTGGCTCTATGAAAACGTATGCTCAACTCTGTGAGTTGAATGCAAACATCAGGAAGTAGTTTCTGAGAATACTTCTGTCTCGGTTTACTGTGAAGATATTTCCACTTCCAACATAGCCCTCAAAGTGCTCCAAATGTCCACTTGCAGATTCTACAAAAAGAGTGTTTCAAAACTGCTCTATCAAAACAAAAGTTCAACTCTGTGACTTGAATGCACACATGACAAAGAAGTTTCTGAGAATGCGTCTGTCTACTTTTTATATGAAGATATTTCCTTTTCTACCTTAGGCCTCAAAGTGCTCCAAATATGCACTTGCAGATTCTACAAAAAGAGTGTTTCGAAACTGCCCTATCAAAAGGAAGGTCAGCTCTGACTGTTGAATGAACACATCACAATGAAGTTTCCGAAAATGCTTCTGTCTAGTTTTTATGTGAAGATATTTCCTTTTCCACCGTAGGTCTCAAAGCACTCCAAATGTCCACTTGCAGATTCTACAAAAAGAGTGTTTCAAAGCTGCTCTATCTAAGGAAAGGTTCAACCCACTGAGTTGAATGCACCCATCACAAAGAAGTTTCTGAGAATGCTTCTGTCTAGTTTTTATGTGAAGTTATTCCTGTTTCCAATGAAGGCTTAATAGCGCCCAAAATATCAACTTGCAGATTCAACAAAAAGTTTGTTTCAAAACTGGTGTATCAAAAGGAAGTTTTAACCCTGTGAGTTGAATGCACACATCACAAAGAAGTTTCTGAGAATGCTTCTGTCTAGTTTTTATGTGAAGATATACCGCTTCTAAAAAAGTCCTCAAAGAGCTTCAAACATCCACAAGGAGATTCTACAAAATGAGTGTTTCAAAACTGCACTATCAAAAGAAAGGTTCAGCTCTGTTAGTTGAATGCACACATCACAAAGAAGCTTCTGAGAATGCTTCTGTCTAGTTTTTATGTGAAGATATTTCTTTTTCCATTATAGGCCTCTTGAATGCAAACATCACAAAGCAGTTTCTGAGCATGCTTCTGTGTAGTTTGTATGTGAAGATATCCCGTTAACAACGAATTCCTCAGAGAGCTTCAAATATCCACAAGGAGATTCTACAAAATTAGTGTTTCAAAACTGCTCTATCAAAAGAATGGTTCAACTCTGTGAATTAACTGCAAACATCACAAAAACAGTTTCTGAGAATGCTTCTGTCTAATTTTCATGTGAAGATATTACCTTTTCCACCATGGGCCTCAAAGCTCTCAAAATGAACACTTTCAGATAATACACAAAGAAAGTTTCAGATCTGCTCTATCTAAAGAAAGGTTCAACTCTGTGAGTGGAATGCACATATCACAAAGAAGTTCCTGAGAATGCTTATGTCTAGTATGTATTTGAAGATATATCCTTTTCCAACATAGGGCTCAAATCGCTCCAAATATCCACCTGCAGATTATACAAAAAGGCTCTTTCAAAACTGCTCTATCAAAAGAAAGGCTCAACTCTGTGATTTGAATGGACACATCACATAGCATTTTCTGAGAATGCTTCTCTCTAGTTTGTATGTTAAGATATCCAGTTTACAACGAATTCCTCTAAGAGCTCCAAATATCCACAATCAGAAACTACAAAAGGAGTGTTTCAAAACTGCTCTATCAAAAGAAACGTTCAACTCTGTGAGTTGAATGCACACATCACAAAGAATTTTCTGATACTGTTTCTGTCTAGTTTTTATGAGAAGATACCCGTTTCCATCAATTCCCCAAGAGTTCCAAATATCCACAAGCAGATTCTACAATAGGAGGCTTTCAAATCTGCTCTATCAAGGGAAAGGTTCAACTCTGTGAATTGAACACACACATCAAAAAGGAGTTTCTGAGAATGCTTCTGTCTAGTTTTTATGTGAAGATATTTCCTTTTCCATCATAGGTCTCAAGCTCTCTAAATGAACACTTGCAGATTAAGGAGAAGAGTGTTTCAAAACTTCTCTGTCAAAAGAAAGGTTCAAGTCTTTTAGCTGAATCCACACATCACAAACAAGTTCCAGAGAATGCTTCTGTCTAGTTTTTATGCGAAGATATATCCTTTTCCAACATAGGCCTCAAATTGCTCCAAATATCCAGCTGCAGATTCTACAAAAAGACAGTTTCAAAACTGCTCTATGAAAAGAAAGGCTCAACTCTGTGAGTTGAGTGCACACATCACAAAGCAGTTTCTGAGAATGTTTCTGTCTAGTTTTTATGTGAATATATTTCTTTTCCCACCACTGGCCACTAAGGGCTCCAAATATCCACTTGCAAGTAGCACAAAAAGATTGTTTCAAATCTGTTCTCTCAAGAGGAAGGTTCAACTCTGTGGGTCCAATGCACACATCACAAAGCAGTTTCTGAGAATGCTTCTGTCTAGTTTGTATGTGAATATATCCCGTTTACGACGAATTTCTCAAAGAGCTCCAAATATCCAGAAGCAGATTCTACAAAAGGAGTGTTTCAAAACTACTCCATCAAAAGAAAGATTCAACCCTGTGAGTTGAATGCACACATCACAAAGAAATTTCTGAGAAGGCTTCTGTCTAGTTTTCATGTGAAGATACCCGTTTCCAACAAATTCCCCAAGAGTTCCAAATATCCACAAGCAGATTCTACAAAAGAAGTTTTTCAATACTACTCTATCAAAAGACAGGTTCAACTCTGTTAGTTGAATGCACGCATCTCAAAGAAGTTACTGAGATTGCATCTGTCTAGTTTTTATGTGAAGATATTTCCTTTTCCACCATAGGCTTCAAAGCATTCCAAATGAACACTTGCAGATTCTACAAAAAGACTGTTTCAAAACTGCTCTATCAAAAGAAACGCTCAACTCTCTGAGTTGAATGGACACATTTCAAAGCAGTTTCTGAGGATGCTTCTGTCAAGTTTTTATGTGAAGATATTTCCTTTTCCACCATAGGCTTCAAAGAGCTCTAAATGAACACTTGCAGATTCTACAAAAAGACTGTTTCAAAACTGCTCTATCAAAAGAAAGGTTCCACTCTGTGAGGTGAATGCACACAACACAAAGCAGTTTCTGAGAATGCTTCTGCCTAGTTTTAATGTGAAGATATTTCCTTTTCCACCAAAGGCATCTAATCGCTCCAAATATCTACTTGCAGATACTACAAAAAGACTGTTTCAAAACTGCTCCCTCAAAAAAAGGTTCAACTCTGTGAGTTCAATGCATACATCACAAAGCATTTTCTGAGAATGCTTCTGTCTAGTTTGAATGTGAAGATATCCCGCTTACAAAGAATTCCACAAAGAGCTCCAAATATCCACAAGCAGATACTACAAAAGGAGTGTTTCAAAACTGCTCTATGAAAAAAAAGGTTCAAATCTCCGAACTGAACACACACATCACAAAGGTGTTTCTGGGAATGTTTCTGTCTAGTTTTTATGTGAAGATATTTCCTTTTCCACATTTGGCCTCAAAGCGGTCCAAATGAACACTTGCAGATTCTACAAAAAATGTGTTTCAAAACTGCTCTATCTAAAGAAAGATTCAATTCTGTGAGTTGAATACAGACATCACAAAGAAGTTCCTGAGAATGGTTCTGTCTAGTTTTTATATGAAGATACTAGTTTCCAATGAATTCCTCAAAGAGTTCCAAATATCCACAAGCAGATCCTATGAAAGGAGTGTTTCAATACTGCTCTATCAAAAGACAGGTTCAACTCTGTTAGTTGAATGCACACATCTGAAAGAAGATCATGAGAATACTTCTATCTAGTTTGTATGTGAAGATATCCCGTTTACAAGAAATTCCTCAAAGAGCTCCAAATATCCACAAGCAGATTCTACAAAAGGAGTGTTTCCAAACTGCTCTGTCAAAAGAAAGGTTCCCATCTGCGAATTGAACACACACATCACAAAGATGTTTCTGATAATGCTTCTGTCTAGTTTTCAGGTGAAGATATTTCTTTTTCCACCATAAGCCTCAAAGCGCTCAAAATGAACACTTGCAGATTATGCAGAAAGAAAATTTCAAATATGCTCTGTCAAAAGAAAGGTTCAACTCTGTGAGTTGAATGCACACATAACGAAGCAGTTTCTGAGAGTGCTTCTGTCTAGTTTGTATGTGAAGATATCCCGTTTACAACGAATTCCTCAAAGAGATCCAAATATCCACAAGCATATTCTACAAAAGGAGTGTTTCAAAACTGCTCTAAGAAAAGAAAGATTCAACTCTGTGAGTTGAATGCACACATCACAAAATTGTTTCTGAGAATGCTTCTGTCTAGTTTTTCTGTGAAGATATTTCCTTTTCCACAATAGGCCTCAAAGCGCTCCAAGTGAACACTTGCAGATTCTAGAAAAAGTGTCTTTCAAACTGCTCTATCAATAGAAATGTTCAACTCTGTGAGTTGAATGCACACATCAGAAGGGTATTTCTGACAATGCTTCTATCTAGTTTTTATGTGAAGATACCCGTTTCCAACGAATTCCTCAGAGAGTTCAAAGTATCCAAAAGCAGATTCTACAAAAGGAGTGTCTCATTACTGCTCTATCAAAAGACAGGTTCATCTCTGTTAGTTGAATGCTCACATCTCAAAGAAGTTCCTGAGAATGCGTCCAGCTATTTTTTATGTGAAGATATTTCCTTTTCCACCATAGGCTTCAAAGCGCTCCAATTGAACACTTGCAGATTCTACAAAAGCCTGTTTCAAAACTACTCTATCAAAAGAAGCGTTCCACACTGGGAGGTGAAGGCCCACATCGCAAAGCAGTTTCTGAGAACGCTTCTGTCTAGCTTTTATGTGAAGATATTTCCTTTTCCACCGTAGGCCTCAAATCGCTCCAAATATCAACTTGCAGACACTACAGAAAAACTGTTTCAAAACTGCTCCCTCAAAAAAGGTTCAATATTGTGAGTTGAATGCACACATCACAAAGCAGTTTCTGAGAATGCTTCTGTCTAGTTTTTATGTGAAGATATTCCCTTTTCCACCATAGGCCTCAAATCGCTCCAAATATCCACTTTCAGATACTACAGAAAGAGTATTTCAAAACTGCTCCCTCAAAAAAGGTTCAATTCTGTGAGTTGAATGCACACATCACAAAGCAGTTTCTGAGAATGCTTCTATCTAGTTTCTATGTGTAGATATCCCGTTTACAACGAATTCCACAAAGAGCTGCAAGTATTGACAAGCAGATTGTACAAAAGCAATGTTTCCAAACTGCTCTATCGAAAGAAAAGTTCAAGTCTGTGAACTGAATGCACACATCACAAGAACTTTCTGAGAATGCTTCTGTCTAGTTTTCATGTGAAGATATTTCCTTTTCCACCACAGGCCTCAAAGCGTTCAAAATGAACAGTTGCAGACAATACAGAAAGAATGTTTCAAATCTGCTCTATCAAAAGAAAGTTTCAACTCTGTGTGTTGAAAGCTCACATCACAAAGAACTTTCTGAGAATACTTCTGTCTGCTTTTTTTGTGAAGATAGCGTGTTTCCAACGAATTCCTCAAACAGCTTCATATATCCAAAAGCAGATTCTACAAAAGAAGTCTTTCAAAACTGCTGTATCAAAAGAAAGTTTCAACTCTGTGAATTTAACGTACACATCACAAAGGTTTTTCTGAGAAAGCTTCTGTCTAGTTTTTATGTGAAGACATTTCCTTTTCCACCATAGGCCTCAAAGCGCTACAAATGAACACTTGCAGATTCTACAAAAATTGTGTTTCAAAACTGCTCTATCAAAAGAAATTTTCAGCTCTGTGAGTTGAATGTACACATCACAAAGAACTTTCTCAGAAGGCTCCTGTCTAGTTTTTATGTGAAGATAGTCGTTTCCAAAGAATTCCTCAAATGGTTCCAAATATCCACAAGCAGATTCTGCAAAAGCAGTATTTCAATACTGCTCTATCAAAAGAGAGATTAAACTCTGTTAGTTGAATGCACACATCTCAAAGAAGATCCTGAGAATGCTTCTGTCTAGTTTTTATGCGAAGATGCTTCCTTTTCTACCATAGGCATCACAGCGCTCCAGATGAACAGTTGCAAATTTTACAAAAAGAGTGTTTCAAAACTGCTCTATCAAAAGAAGTGTTCCACTGTGTGAGTTGAATGCACACATCACAAAGCAGTTTTTGAGAATGCTTCTGTCTTGTTTTTATGTGAAGATATTTCCTTTTCCATCATACACCTCAAATCGATCCAAATATCCACTTGTAGATACTAGAAAAAGAGTGTTTCAAAACTACTCTCTCAAAAGGAAGGTTCAACTCTGTGAGTTGAATGCGCACTTCACAAAGCAGGTTCTGAGAATGCTTCTGTCAGGTTTGTACATGAAGATATCCCGTTTCCAGCGAATTTCTCAAAGAGTTCCAAATATCACCAAGCAGATTCTACAATAGGAGTGTCTCAAAACTGCTCTATCAAGGGAAAGTTTCAACTCTGTGAATTGACCACACCCATCGCAAAGGAGTTTCTGTGAATGCTTCTGTCTAGTTTTTATGTGAAGATATTACCTTTTCCACCATAGGCCTCAAATAGCTCCAAATGAACACTTGCAGATTTTACCAGAAGAGTGTTTCAAAACTCCTCTGTCAAAAGAAAGGTTCAACTCTGTTAGCTGAATGCACACATCACAAAGAAGTTCCTGAGAATGCTTCTGTCTAGTTTTTATGTGAAGATATACCCTTTTCCATCATAGGCCTCAAATCGCTGCAAATATCCACCTGCTGATTCCACAAAAAAACTGTTTCAAACCTGCTCTATCAAAAGAAAAGCTCAAATCTGTGAGTTGAATGCACACATCACAAAGCAGTTTCTGACAATGTTACTGTCTAGTTTTTATGTGAAGATATTACCTTTTCCAGCCTTGGCCACTAAGTGCTCTAAGTATCCACTTGCAGGTACCACAAAATCACTGTTTGAAAATTGCTCTCTCAAAAGTAAGGTTCAACTCTGTGAGTTGAATGCACACATCACAAAGCAGTTTCTGAGAATGCTTGTGTCTAGTTTTTTATGTGAAGATATTTCCTTTTCCACCACAGGCCTCTAAGTGCTCCAAATATCCACTTACACGTACCACAAAAAGAATGTTTCAAAACTGCTCTCTCAAAAGGAAGTTCCAACTCTCTGAATTGAATGCACACATCACAAAGCAGTTTCTGAGAATGCTTCTGTCTATTTTGTATGTGAAGTTTTCCCTTTGACAACGAATTCCTCAAAGAGCTCCTAATATCGGCAAGTAGATTCTACAAAAGGAGGGTTCCAAAACTGCTCTATCAAAAGAAAGCTACAACTCTGTGAGTTGAATGCACACATCACAAAAAAGTTTCTGAGAATGCTTGTCTAGTTTTCATGAGAGGATATACCCTTTTCCACCATAGGCCTCTAAGCTCTCAATATGAACACTTGCAGATTATACAGAAAGAATGTTTCAAATCTGCTCTCTCAAAAGAAATGTTCAGCTCTGTGAGTTGAATGCACACATCACAAAGGACTTTCTGAGAATACTTCTGTCTACTTTTTTTGTGAAGATAGCCCGTTTCCAAGGAATTCCTCAAAGAGATTCATATATCCACAAGCAGATTGTACAAAAGGAGTGATTCAAAACTGCTCTATTAAAAGAATGTTTCAACTATCTGAATTGAACACACACATCACAAAGATGTTTCTGAGAATGCTTCTGTCTAGTTTTTATGTGAAGATATTTCCTTTTCCACCATAGGCCTCAAAGCACTCCAAATGAACACTTGCAGACACTACAAATAGTGTGTTTCAAAACTGCTCTATCAAAAGAAAGTTTCCACTCTGTGAGGTGAATGAACACATCACAAAGAACTTTCTGAGAATGCTTCTGTCTAGTTTTTATGTGAAGATACCCGTTTCCAACGAATTCCCCAAGAGTTCCAAATATCCACAGGCAGATTCTACAAAAGGAGTGTTTCAATACTGCTCTATCAAAAGACAGGTTCAACTCTTTTAGTTGAATGCACATATGTCAAAGAAGTTCCTGAGAATGCTTCTCTCTAGTTTTTATGTGAAGATATTTCCTTTTCCACCATAGGCTTCAAAGCGCTCCAAATGAACACTTGCAGATATTACAAAATGACGGTTTCAAAACTGCTATATCAAAAGAAGGGTTCCACTCTGTGAGGTGAATGCACACATCACAAAACATTTTCTGAGAATGCTTCTGTCTAGTTTTCATGTGAAGATATTTCCTTTTCCACCATAGGCCTCAAATCGCTCCAAATATCCACTGTCAGATACTACAAAAACACTGTTTCAAATCTGCTCTATCAAAAGAAACTTTCAACTCTCTCAGTTCAATGCACGCATCACAGAGCAGTTTCTGAGAATGTTTCTGTCTAGCTTGGATGTGTAGTTATGCCGTTTACAACGAATTCCTCAAAGAGCTGCAAGTATCGACAAGCAGATTGTACAAAAGCAATGTTTCCAAACTGCTCTATCGAAAGAAAAGTTCAAGTCTGTGAACTGAATGCACACATCACAAGAACTTTCTGAGAATGCTTCTGTCTAGTTTTCATGTGAAGATATTTCCTTTTCCAACAAAGGCCTCCAATGGCTCAAAATGAACACTTGCAGATTATACAGAAATAATGTTTCAAATCTCCTCTATCAAAAGAAAAGCTCAACTCTGTGAGTTGAATGCACACATCACAAATAACTTTCTGAGAATAATTCTGTCTAGTTTTTTTTCTGAAGATAGCCCGTTTCCAAAGAATTCCTTATAGAGTGTCATATATCCACAAGCAGATTCTACAAAAGGAGTATTTCAAAACTGCTCTATCAAAAGAAAGGTTCAACTCTGTGACCTGAACACACATATCACAAAGTCTTTTCTGAGAATGCTTCTGTCTATTTTTTTATGTGAAGTTTTTTTCCTTTTCCACCATAGGCTTCGAAGTGCTCCAAATGAACGCTTACAGATTCTACAAAAAGTATGTTTCAAAACTTCTCTATCAAAAGAAAGGTTCAACTCTGTGAGTTGAAATCACACGTCACAAAGAACTTTCTGAGAATACTTCTGTCTAATTTTTATGTGAAGACACCCGTATCCAACGATTTCTTCCAAGAGTTCCAAATATCCACAAGCAGATACTACAAAAGGTGTGTTTCAATACTGCTGTATCAAAAGACCAATTCAACTCTGTTAGTTCAATGCACACATCTCAAAGGAGGTCCTGAGAATGCTTGTGTGTATTTTTTATGTGAAGATAGTTCATTTTCCACCATAGGCTTCAAAGCGCTCCAAATGAACACCTGCAGATTCTACAAAAAGACTCTTTCAAAACTGCTCTATCAAAAGAAGGGTTCCACTCTGTGAGGTGCATGAACACATCACAAAGCAGTTTCTGAAAATGCTTCTGTCTAGTTTTTACGTGAAGATACTTCCTTTTCCAGCATAGGACTCAAATCGCTCCAAATATTCCCTTGCGGATACTACAAAAAGATTGTTTCAAAACTGCTCTCTCAAAAGGAAGGTTCATCTCTGTGAGTTGAATGCACGCATCACAGAGCAGTTTCTGAGAGTGCTTCTGTCTAGCTTTCAGGTGAAGATATTTCCTTTTCCACCATAAGCCTCAAAGCACTCAAAATGAACAATTGCAGATTACACAGAAAGAAAGTTTCAAATCTGCTCTATCAAAAGAAAGGTTCAACTTTGTGAGTTGAATGCACACATCAAAAAGAACTTTCTTAGAATACATCTATCTAGCTGTTTTTGAAGATTGCCCTTTTCCAAAGAATTCCTCAATGAATTCCAAATATCCCCGAGCAGATACTACAAAAGGAGTGTTTCTAAACTGCTGTATTAAAAGAAAGTTTAAACTCTGTGAATCGAACACACAAATCAATAAGTAGTTTCTGAGAATGCTTCTGTCTAGTTTTTATGTGAAGATATTTCCTTTTCCAACATAGGCCTCAAAGCTCTACAAATGAACACTTGCAGATTTTACAAAAAGAGTGTTTCAAAACTGCTCGGTCAAAAGAAATGTTCAACTCTGTTATCGGAATGCCCACATCACAAAGAATTTCATCAGAATGCTTCTGTCTAGTTTTTATGTGAAGATATATCCTTTTCCGCCATAGGCTTCGAAACGCCCCAAATGAATATTTTCACATAAAAACAAGACAGAAGCACTCTCAGAAACTTTTTTGTGATGTGTGCATTCAACTCACAGAGTTGAACATTCCTTTTGAGAGAGCAGTTTTGAAACAGTGTTTTTGTAGTATCTGAAAGTGATATTTGGAGAGATATGAGGCCTAAGGTGGAAAAGGAAATAACGTCAGATAAAAAGTAGACTGAACTATTCTAAGAAACTGCTTTGTGATGTGTGTATTCAACTCACAGAGTTTAATCCTCCCTTCGATAGAGCAGTTTTTAAACAGTCTTTTTGTAGAATCTGCAAGTGTTCATTTGAAGAGCCTTGAGGCCTATGGTGGAAAAGGAAATATCTTCACATAAAAACTAGACAGAAGCATTCTCACAAACTCCTTTGTGATGTGTGTGTTCAATTCACGGAGTTTAACCTTACTTTGATAGAATAGTTTTGAAACACTCCTTTTGTAAAATCTGCTTGTGGATATTTGGAACTCTGTGAGGAATTCGTTGGAAACCGGCTATCTTCCCAAAAAAAGAGACAGAAGTATTCTCAGAAATTTCTTTGTAATGTGTGCATACAAGTCACAGAGTTGAACCTTTCTTTTGATAGAGCAGATTTGAAACTTTGTTTCGGTATAATCTGCAAGTGTTCATTTTGAGCACTTTGAGGCCTCTGGAGGAAAAGGAAATATCTTCACATGAAAACTAGACAGAAGCATTCTCAGAAACTGCTTTGTGGTGAGTCCATTCAACTCACAGAGTTGAATCTTTCTTCGCACAGAGCATTTTTGAAACACTCCTTTTGTAGAATGTGCTTGTGTATATTTGGAGCTCTTAAAGGAATGCGTTGTAAATGGGATATCTTCACATACAAAATGGAAGCATTCTCAGAAACTGTTTTGTGATGTGTGCATTCAACTCACAGAGTTGAACCATTCTTTTGATAGACCAATTTGGAAACACTCCTTTTGTAGAATCTGCTTGTGGATATTTTGGGCTCTTTGAGGAACTCGTTGTAAACTGGGTATCTTCACATACAAAATGGAAGCATTCTCAGAAACTGCACTGTGATGTGTGCATTCAACTCACGGTGTTGAACCTTCCTTTAGAGATCAGTTTTGAAACAGTCTTTTTGTGGTACCAGCAAGTGGATATTTGTAGTGCTTAGGGGCCTAAGGTAGAAAGGGAAATATTTTCACATAAAAACCAGACAGAAGCATTCTCAGCAAGTACTTTGTGATGTGTGCATGCAAAAACAGAGTTGAGCCTTTCTTTTGATAGGACAGTTTTGAAACATTCTTTTGTAGAATCTGCAGGTGGATATTTGGAGCGATTTGAGGCCTATGTTGGAAAAGGATATATCTTCACATAAAAACTAGACAGAAGCATTCTGAGGAAATTCTTTGTGATGTGGGCATTCAGCTAACAGAGTTCAACCTTTCTTTTGACAGAGCAGTTTTGAAACACTCTTTTCATAATATGTCCGTGTGTTCATTGGGAGAGCTTTGAGGCCTATGGTGGAAAAGGAAATATCTTCACATGAAAAATACACAGAAGCATTCTCAGAAACTCCTTTGTGAGGTGTGTGCTCAATTCAAAGAGTTGAACCTTTCTTTTGATAGAGCAGTTTTGAAACACTCCTTTTGGAGAATCCACTTGTGGTTGTTTGGAACTCTTTGAGAAATTCGTTGGAAACGGGCTATCTTCACAACAAAACTAGACAGAAGGGTTCTCAGAAATTGCTTTGTGATGTGTGCATTCACCTCACAGAGTTGAATCTTTCTTTTGATATAGCAGATCTCAAATTTTGTTTCTGTATTTTCTGAAAGTGTTCATTTTGAGCGCTTTGAGGCCTATGGTGGAAAAGGAAATATCTTCACATAAAAACCAGACAGAAGCATTCTCAGAAACTGCTTTGTGATGTGTGCATTCAACCACAGAGTGTAACTCTTCTTTTGATAGAGCAGTTTTGAAACAGTCTTTTTGTAGAATCTGCATGTGTTCCTTTGGAGTGCTTTGAAGCCTATGGTGGAAAAGGAAATAACTTCACATAAAAACTAGACAGAAGCATTCTCAAGAACTGCTTTGTGATGTGTGCATTCAACGCACAGAGTTGAACCTTTCTTTTGATAGAGCACTTTTGAGACACACTTTTTGTAGAATCTGCAAGTGTTCATTTAGAGCGCTTTGAGGCCTATGGTGAAAAAAGAAATATCTTCACATAAAAACTAGACAGAAGCATTCTCAGAAATATCTTTGTGATATGTGTGTTCAATTCACAGTTTTGAACCTTTCTTTTGATAGTGCAATTTTTAAACTCTCCTTTTGTAGAATCTGCTTGTGGATATATGACACTCTTTGAGGAATTCTTTGGAAACGGACTGTCTTCAGAAAAAAACTAGGCAAAAGTATTCTCAGAAAGTTGTTTTTGATGTGTGCAATCAACTCACAGAGATGAACATTTCTTTTGAGAGAGCAGATTTGAAACATTCTTTCTGTGTAATCTACAAGTGTTCATTTTGAGCACTTTGAGGCCTATGGTGGAAAAGGAAATAACCTCACATGAAAACTAAACAGAAGCATTCCCAGAAACATTTTTGTGATGTTTGCATTCAATTCACAGAATTGAACCTTTCTTTTGATAGAGCAGTTTTGAAACACTGCTTTTGTAGAATCTGCTTGTGGATATTTGGAGCTCTCTGAGGAAATCTTTGTAAACGGTATATTTACACATACAAAATAGATAGAAGAATTCTCAGAAACTGCTTTGTGATGTGTGCATTCAACTCACAGAGTTGAACCTTCCTTATGAGAGAGCAGTTTTGAAACATTCTTTTTGTAGCATCTGAAAGTGGATATTTGGAGGGATTTGAGGCCTATGGTGGAAAAGGAAATAACTTCACATAAAAACTTGACCAATGTATTCTCAGAAACACCTTTCTGATGTGTGTATTCAATTCTCAGAGTTGAAACTTTCTTTTGATAGAGCTGTTTTGAAACACTCTTTTGAAGAATCTGCTTGCGGCTATATGAAACTCTGAGGAATTCGTTGGAAACAGGCTATCTTCATAAAAAAAGTAGACAGAATTATTCTCACAAGGTACTTTGTGATGCTTGTATTCAACTCACAGAGTGGAACCTTTCTTTTGATAGAACAGATTTGAAACTTTATTTCTGGATATTCTGCAAGTGTTCATTTTGAGCGCTTTGAGGCCTATAGAGGAAAAGGTAATATCTTCACATGGAAACTAGACAGAAGCATTCTCGGAAACTTTTTTGTGATGTGTGCATTCAACTAACATATTTGAACATGTCTTTTGATAGAGCAGTATTGAAACACGCCTTTTGTAGAATCTGCTTGTGGATATTTGGAACGCTTGGGGAATTCGTTGGAAATGGGTATCTTCACATAAAAACTAGACAGAAGCATTCTCAGAAAGTTCTTTGTGATGTGTGCATTCGACTCACAGAGTTGAACATTTCTTTTGATAGAGAAGTTTTGAAACACACCTTCTGTAGAATCTGCAAGCGTTCATTTGGAGCGCTTTGAAGCCTATGGTGGAAAAGGAAATATCTTCACATGACAACTAGACAGAAGCATTCTCAGACACTGCTTTTTGATGTATGCATTCAACTCACAGACTTTAACATTTCTTTTGAGAGAGCAGTTTTGGAACAGTCTTTTTGTAGTATCTGCAAGTGGATATTTGGAACTATTTGAAGCCTATGATGGGAAAGGAAATATCTTCACATAACAACTAGACAGAGCATTCTCAGAAACACCTTTGTGATGTGTGTGTTCAGTTCACAGATTTGAACCTTTCTTTTGATAAAGCAGTTTTGAAACACTCCTTTTGTAGAATCTGCTTGTGGAAATGTGAAACTCTTTGAGGAATTCATTGGAAACGAGCTATCTTCACAAAAAAAGTGGACAGAAGTATTCTCAGAAAGTTCTTTGCAATGTGTGCATTCAAATAAAAGAGCTGAACCTTTCTTTTGATAGAGCAGATCTGAGACATTCGTTCTGTGTAATCTGAAAGTGTTCATTTTGTGCGCTTTGAGGCCTAAGGTGCAAAAGGAAATATCTTCACATAAAAACTAGACAGAAGTATTCTCAGAAATGCCTTTGTAATGTGTGCATTCACCTCACAGAGTGCAAAACTACTTTTTGTACAGCAGTTTTGAAACAGTCTTTTTGTAGAATCAGGAAGTGTTCATTTGGAGCGCTTTGAAGCCTATGGTGGAACAGGAAATATCTTCACATAAAAACTAGACAGAAGCATTCTCAGAAAGTTCTTTGAGATGTATGCATTCAACTAACAGAGTTTAATCTGTCTTTTGATAGAGCAGTATTGATAGACTCCTTTTGTAGAATATGCTTGTGGATATTTGGAACTCTTGGGGAATTCGCTGGACACAGGTATCTTCACATAAAAACTAGACAGAAGCATTCTCAGAAACCTTTTTGTGATGTGTGTGTTCAAATCTCAGAGTTGAAGCGTTCTTTTGAAAGAACAGTTTTGAAACACTTCTTTTATGGAATCGGCTTGTGGATATTTGGAGCTCTTTGAGGAATTCGTTGTAAATGGGTTATGGTCACATAAAAATAGAAGCACTCTCAGAAACAGATTTGTGATTTGTGCAGACAACTCACAGAGTTGAACCTTCCTTTTGAGAGAGCAGTTTTGAAACAGTGTTTTCGTAGTATCTGTAAGTGGATATTTGGAGCGATATGAGGTCTATGGTGGAAAAGGAAATATCTTCACATAAAAACTAGACAGAAGCATTCTCAAGAACTGCTTTGGGATGTGTGCATTCAACGCACAGAGTTGAACATTTATTTTGATAGAGCACTTTTGGAGCACACTTTTTGTAGAATCTGCAAGTGTTCATTTGGAGCCCTCTGAAGCCTATGGTGGAAAAGGAAATATCTTCACATAAAAAATTGACAGAAGCAAACTCAGGAACTTCTTAGAGATGTGTGCATTCAACTAATGTAGTTGAATCGGGCTTTAGATAGAGCAGTATTGAAACACTCCTTTTGTAGAATCTGCTTGTGGATATTTGGAAATCTTTGAGGAATTCGTTACAAAAGGGTATCTTCACATGAAAACTAGACAGAAGAATTCTTAGAAAGTTCTTTGTAATGTGTGAATTCAACTCAAGGAGTTGAACATTTCTTTTGATAGAACAGTTTTGAAACACCCTTTTTGTGGAATCTATGAGTTTTCATTTTGATCGCTTTGGGGCCTACGGTGGAAGAGGAAATATCTTCACATAAAAACTAGACAGAAGCATTCTCAGAAACACCATTGTGATGTGTGTGTTCAATTCACACAGATGAACCTTTCCTTTGATAGAGCAGGTTTGAAACACTCCTTTTGTTGAATCAGCTTGTGGATATATGAAACTCTTTGAGGAATTCGTTGGAAACGGGCTATCATCCGAAAAAAACTAGACAGAAGTATTCTCAGAAAGTTCTTTGCTATATATGTATTCATCTCACAGAGTTGAACCTTCCTTTTCATAGAGCAGATTTGAAATATTCTTTCTGTATAATCTGCAAGTGTTCATTTGAGCGCTTTGAGACCTATGGTGGAAAAGGAGATATCTTCACATGAAAACTAGACAGAAGCATTCCCAGAAACTTTTTTGTGATGTGTGCATTCAATTCACAAAGTTGAACCTTTCTTTTGATATAGCAGTTTTGAAACACTCCTTTTGTAGAATCTGCTGGTGGATATTTGGTGCTCTATTAGGTATTCATTGTAAACGGGATATCTACACATACAAACGCCACGGAAGCATTCTCACAAACTGCTTTCTGATGTGTGCATTCAACTCACCGACTTGAATCTTCCTTTTGAGAGAGCAGTTTTGAAACAGTCTTTTTGTAGTATCTGCAAGTGGATATTTGGAGCGATTTGAGGCCTGTGGTCGAAAAGGAAATATCTTCACATAAAAACTAGACAGAAGCATTCTCAGAAAAGGCTCTCTGATGTGTGCATTCACCTCACAGAGTGGAACCCTTCTTTTGATAGAGTAGTTTTGAAATAGTCTTTTGTAGAATCTGCATGTGTTCATTTTGAGCGCTTTGAAGCCTATGGTGGAAAAGGAAATATCTTCTAATAAAAACTAGACAGAAGGATTCTCAGGAACTTCTTTGAGATGTGTGCATTCAACAAACACAGTTGAACTTGTCTTTTGATAGAGCAGTATTAAAACACTCCTTTTGTTGAATCTGCTTGTGGATATTTGGAACTCTTGGGGAATTCGTTGGAAACGGGTATATTCACATAAAAACTATACAGCAGCATTCTCAGAAAGTTCTTTGTGATGTGTGATTTCAACTCACAGAGTTGAACCTTTCTTTTGATGGAGCAGTTTTGAAACACTCCTTTTGTAGTATATGCAAGTGTTCATTTGGAGCGCTTTAAGGCATTTGGTGGAAAAGGAAATATCTTCACATAAAAACTAGACAGAAGCATTCTCAGAAACTTCTTTGTGATGTGTGTGTTCAATTCACAGAGTTGAACCTTTCTTTTGACAGAGCAGTTTTGAAACACTCCTTTTGTAGACTCTTCCTGTGGATATATGAAACTCTCTGAGGGATTCGTTGGGAACGGTCGAAATTCCCCAAAAAACTAGACAGATGTATTCTGAGAAAGTTCTTTGTGATGTGTGCATTCAACCCACAGAGTTGAAACTTACTTTTCATAGTGCAGATTTGAAACATTCTTTCTGTATAATCTGCAAGTGCACATTTTGAGCACTTTGAGGCCTACGGTGGAAAAAGAAACATCGTGACATAAAAATTAAACAGAAGCATTCTCAGAAACTTTCTTGTGATGTGTGCATTCAACTCATAGGGTTGAACCTTTCTTTCATAGAGCAGTTTTCAAACACTCCTTTTGTAGAATCTGCTTGTGGATATTTGGAGCTCTTTGAGGAATTCGTTGTAAACGGGATACCTTCACTTAAAACATAGAAGCATTCTCAGAAACATCTTTCTGATGTGTGCATTCAACTCACAGAGCTGAACCTTCCTTTTGAGAGAGCAGTTTTGAAACAATGTTTTCGTAGTATCTGCAAGCGGATATTTGGAGTGCTTTGAGGCCTATGGTGGAAAAGGAAATATCTTCACATAAAAACTAGACAGAAGCATTTCCAGAAACTGCTTTGTGATGTGTGCATTCAACTCACAGAGTTGAAATCTTCGTTTGATAGAGCAGTTTTGAAAAATTCTTTTTGTAGAATCTGCAAGTGTTGATTTGCAGCACTTTGAAGCCTATGGTGGAAAAGGTAATATCTTCACATAAAAAATAGACAGAAGCGTTCTCAGAAACTTTATTGTGATGTGTGCATTCAACTCACAGAGTTGAATCTTTCTTTTGAAAGAGTAGTTTTGAAACACTTCTTTTGTAGAATCTGCTTGTGGATATTTTGAGCTCTTTGAGGAATTCGCTGTAAACGGGATATCTTCACACACAAACTAGACAGAAGCACTCTCAGAAACTGCTTTGTGATGTGTGCATTCAACTCACAGAGTTGAACATTACTTTTAACACAACAGTTTTGAAACAGTGTTTTTGTGGTACCTGCAAGTGTTCCTTTGCAGTGCTTTGAAGCCTATGGTGGAAAAGGAAATATCTTCACATAAAAACTAGACAGAAGCATTCTCAGGAACTTCTTTGAGATGTGTGCATTCAACTAACTGATTTGAGTCTGTGTTTTGATAGAGCAGTATTGAAACACTCCTCTTGTAGAATCTGCTCGTGGATATTTGGAACTCTTTGAGGAATTCGTTGGAAACGGATATTTTCACATAAAAACTAGACAGAAGCATTATCAGAAAGTTCTTTGTGATGTGTGCATTCAAATCACAGAGTTGAACCTTTCTTTTGAAAGAGAAAATTTGAAACATTCTTTCTGTATATTCTGCAACTGTTCATTTTGAGCACTTTGAGGCCTATGGTGGAAAAGGAAATATCTGCACATGAAAAGTAGACAGAAGCATTCCCAGAAACAACTTTGTGATGTGTGTGTTCAATTCACAGAGTTGAACTTTTCTTTTGATAGCCCAGTTTTGAAACACTCTTTTTGTAGAATCTCCCTTTGGATATATGAAACTGTTTGAGGAATTCGTTGGAAACGGGCTATCTTCAGAAAAAATTTAACAGAAGTATTCTCAGAAAGTTCTTTTTGTTGTGTGCATTCACCTCACAGAGTTGAACCTTTCTTTTGATAGAGCAGTTTTGAGGCACTTCTTTTGAAGAATCTTCTTGTGGATATTTGGAGCTCTTTGAGGAATTCTTTGTTAACTGGATATCTACACATACAAAAGAGTCAGAAGCATTCTCAGAAACTTCTTTTTGATGTATGTATTCACCTCACAGAGTGGAACCCTTCTTTTGATAGAGCAGTTTTGAAACACTCCTTTTGTAGAATCTGCTTGTGGATATATGAAACTCTTTGGGGAATACATTGGAAACGGGCAATCTTTACAAAAAAAGTAGACAGAAGTATTCTCAGAAAGTTTTTTTTATATGTGCATTAAATTCACAGAGTTGAACCTTTCTTTTGAAAGAGCACATTTGAAACATCCTTTCTGTATAATCAGCAAGTGTTTATTTTGAGCTTTGTGAAGCCTATGGTGGAAAAGGAAATATCTTTACATAAAATTTATTCAGAAGCTTTCTCAGAAACACCTTTCTGATGTGTGTGTTCATTTCACAGAATTGAACCTTTCTTTTGATAGAGCAGTTTTGAAAAACTCCTTTTGTAGAATCTGCTTGTGGATATTTGGAACTCTTGGGGAATTCTTTGGAAACGGGTATCTTCACATGAAAACTAGACAGAAGCATTCTCAGAAAGTTCTGTGTGATGTGTGTTTTCAAGTCACAGATTTGAACCATTCTTTTGATGGAGCAGAATAGAAACATTCCTTCTGTATAATCTACAAGTGTTCATTTTGAATGATTTGAGGCCTATTTTGGAAAAGGAAACATCTTCACATGAAAACTAGACAGAAGCATTCTCAGAAACTATTTTGAGAGGTGTGCATTCAATTCACAGAGTTCAACCTTTCTTTTGATAGAGCAGTTTTGAAAAACTGCTTTGGAAGAATCTGCTTGTTGATCTTTGGAGCACTGAAGAATTCATTTTAAACCGGATACCTTCACATAAAAACTGGATACAAGCATTCTCAGAAACTGCTTTGTGATGCATGCAATCAACTCACAGAGTTGAACCTTCCTTTGGAGAGAGCAGTTTTGAAACAGTCTTTTTATGTTATCTGCAAGTGGATATTTAGAGCGATTTGAGGCCTATGGTGGAAAAGGAAATATCTTCACAAAAAACTAGACAGATGCATTCTCAGAAACTGCTTTGTGATGTGTGCATTCACGTCACAGAGTCTAACCCTTCTTTTCATAGAGCAGTTTTGAAACAGTGTTTTTGTTGAATCTGCAAGTGTTCCCTTGGACTGCTTTGAAGCCCATGGTGGAAAATGACATATCTTCACATAAAAAATACACGGAAGCATTCTCAGGAACTTCTTTGAGATGTGTGCATTCAAGTAACAGTGTTGAATCTGTTTTTTGCTAGAGCAGTATTGGAAAACACCTGCTGTAGAATCTGCTTGTGGATACTTCAAACTCTTTGAGGAAATCGTTGGAAACGGGTATCTTCACGTAAAAACTAGACAGAAGCATTCTGAGAAAGTTCTTTGTGAAGTGTGCATTCAACTCACGGATTTGAACATTTCTTTTGATACAGCAGTTTTGACACACACTTTTTGTTGAATCTGCAAGTGTTGATTTGGAGCGCTTTGAGGCCTATGGTGGAAAAGGAAATATCTTCACATAAAACCTAGACAGAAGCATTCTCAGAAACACCTTTGTGATGAGTGTGTTCAATTCACAGAGTTGAACCTTTCTTTTGATAGAGTAGTTTTGAAACACTCCTATTGTAGAATCTGCTTGTGGATATTTGGAACTCTTGGGGAATTCGTTGCAAACCTGTATCTTCAAATAAAAACTAGACAGAAGCATTCTCAGAAAGTTATTTGTGATGTGTGCATTCACTTCACAGAGTTGAACCTTTGTTTTGATAGAGCAGTTTTGAAACACCGAGTTTGTAGAATCTGCTAGTGGATATTTGGAGCTCTATGAGGAATTCGTTGTAAACCGGATATCTTCACAAAAAAAACTAGACAGAAGCATTCTGAGAAACTGCTTTGTGATGTGTACATTTACCTCACAGAGTTGAACCTTCCTTTTGAGACAGCAGTTTTGTAACAGTCTTTTTCAGTATCTGCAAGTGGATATTTGGAGTGATTTGAGACCTATGGTGGAAAAGGAAATATCTTCCCATAAGCACTAGACAGAAGCATTCTCAGAAACTGCTTTGTGATCTGTGCATTCACCTCACAGAGTGGAACCCATCTTTTGATAGAGCAGTTTTGAAGCAGTCTCTTTGTAGAATCTGCAGTTGGAAATTTGGAGCCATTTGAGTCCTATGTTGGAAGAGGATATGTCTTCTCATAAAAAGTAGACAGAAGCATTCTCAGGAAATTCTTTGAGATGTGTGCGTTCAGCTAACAGAGTTGAAACTTTCGTTTGACAGAGCTGTTTTGAGGCACTCTTGTTGTAATATCTGTAAGTGTTCATTCGGAGAGCTTTGAGACCTATGTTGGAAAAGGAAATATCTTCACATAAAAACTAGATGGAAACATTCTCAAAAACTCCTTTGTGATGTGTGTGTTCAATTCGCTGAGTTGAACCTTTCTTTTGATAGAGCAGTTTGGAAACACTCCTTTCGTAGAATCTGCTTGTGGATATTTGGAAATCTTTGAGGAATTCATTGGAAACGGGTTATCTTCACAGAAAAACTAGACAGAAGTATTCTCAGAAAGATCTTTGTGATGTGTGCATTCAACACTCAGAGTTGAACCTTCTTTTAATAGTGCAGATTTGAAACTTTCTTTCTGTAGAATTTGCAAGTGTTCATTTGGAGCGCTTTGAGGCCTGTGGTGGAAAAGGAAATACACTCACATAAAACCTAGTCAGAAGCATTCTCAGAAACACCTTTGTAATGTGTGTGTTCATTTCACAGAGTTGAACCTTTCTTTTGATAGAGCAGTTTTGAAACTCTCCTTTTGTAGAATTTGCTTGTGGATACTTGGAACTCTTGGGGAATTCGTTGGAAATGGGTATCTTCACATAAAAACTAGACAGGAGTATTCTCTGAAAGTTCTTTGTGATGTGTGCATTCAACTTACAGAGTTCAACTTTTCTTTCAATAGAGCAGATTTGAAACATTCTTTCTGTAAAATCCGCAAGTGTTCATTTTGAGCGCTTTGAGGCCTATGGTGGAAAGGGAGATATCTTCACATAAAACCTAGACAGAAGCATTCTCAGAAACACCTTTGTGATGAGTGTGTTCAATTCACAGAGTTGAACCTTTCTTTTGATAGAGTAGTTTTGAAACACTCCTATTGTAGAATCTGCTTGTGGATATTTGGAACTCTTGGGGAATTCGTTGCAAACCTGTATCTTCAAATAAAAACTAGACAGAAGCATTCTCAGAAAGTTATTTGTGATGTGTGCATTCACTTCACAGAGTTGAACCTTTGTTTTGATAGAGCAGTTTTGAAACACCGAGTTTGTAGAATCTGCTAGTGGATATTTGGAGCTCTATGAGGAATTCGTTGTAAACCGGATATCTTCACAAAAAAAACTAGACAGAAGCATTCTGAGAAACTGCTTTGTGATGTGTACATTTACCTCACAGAGTTGAACCTTCCTTTTGAGACAGCAGTTTTGTAACAGTCTTTTTCAGTATCTGCAAGTGGATATTTGGAGTGATTTGAGACCTATGGTGGAAAAGGAAATATCTTCCCATAAGCACTAGACAGAAGCATTCTCAGAAACTGCTTTGTGATCTGTGCATTCACCTCACAGAGTGGAACCCATCTTTTGATAGAGCAGTTTTGAAGCAGTCTCTTTGTAGAATCTGCAGTTGGAAATTTGGAGCCATTTGAGTCCTATGTTGGAAGAGGATATGTCTTCTCATAAAAAGTAGACAGAAGCATTCTCAGGAAATTCTTTGAGATGTGTGCTTTCAGCTAACAGAGTTGAAACTTTCGTTTGACAGAGCTGTTTTGAGGCACTCTTGTTGTAATATCTGTAAGTGTTCATTCGGAGAGCTTTGAGACCTATGTTGGAAAAGGAAATATCTTCACATAAAAACTAGATGGAAACATTCTCAAAAACTCCTTTGTGATGTGTGTGTTCAATTCGCTGAGTTGAACCTTTCTTTTGATAGAGCAGTTTGGAAACACTCCTTTCGTAGAATCTGCTTGTGGATATTTGGAAATCTTTGAGGAATTCATTGGAAACGGGTTATCTTCACAGAAAAACTAGACAGAAGTATTCTCAGAAAGATCTTTGTGATGTGTGCATTCAACACTCAGAGTTGAACCTTCTTTTAATAGTGCAGATTTGAAACTTTCTTTCTGTAGAATTTGCAAGTGTTCATTTGGAGCGCTTTGAGGCCTGTGGTGGAAAAGGAAATACACTCACATAAAACCTAGTCAGAAGCATTCTCAGAAACACCTTTGTAATGTGTGTGTTCATTTCACAGAGTTGAACCTTTCTTTTGATAGAGCAGTTTTGAAACTCTCCTTTTGTAGAATTTGCTTGTGGATACTTGGAACTCTTGGGGAATTCGTTGGAAATGGGTATCTTCACATAAAAACTAGACAGGAGTATTCTCTGAAAGTTCTTTGTGATGTGTGCATTCAACTTACAGAGTTCAACTTTTCTTTCAATAGAGCAGATTTGAAACATTCTTTCTGTAAAATCCGCAAGTGTTCATTTTGAGCGCTTTGAGGCCTATGGTGGAAAGGGAGATATCTTCACATAAAAACTAGACAGAAGCAATCTCAGAAACTTTTTCGTGATGTGTGCATTCAACTCACAGAGTTGAACCTTTCTTTTGATAGAGCATTTTTGAATCATTTCTTTTGTAGAATCTGCTTGTGGATATTTGGAGCTCTTTGAGGAATTCGTTGTAAACGGCATATCTTCACAAAAAAACTTGACAGAAGCATTCTAAGAAACTGCTTTGTGATGTGTGCATTCAGCTCACAGAGTTGAACCTTCCTTTTGAGAGAGCAGTTTTGTAACAGTCTTTTTTAGTATCTGCAAGTGGATATTTGGAGCGATTTGAGACCTATGGTGGAAAAGGAAATATCTTCCCATATATACTAGACAGAAGCATTCTCAGAAACTACTTTGTGATCTGTGCATTCCCCTCACAGAGTGGAACCCTTCTTTTGATAGAGCCGTTTTGAAACAGTCTCTTTGTAGAATCTACAGGTGGAAATTTTGAGCGATTTGAGGCCTATGTTGGAAAAGGATATGTCTTCTCATTAAAACTAGACCGAAACATTCTCAGGGACTTCTTTGAGATGTGTGCGTTCAGCTACCAGAGTTGAACCTTTCTTTTGACAGAGCAGTTTTGAAACACTCTTGTTGTAATATCTGGAAGTGTTCATTTGGAGAGCTTTGAGACCTATGGAGAAAAGGAAGTATCTTCACATAAAAACTAGACAGAAGCATTCTCTAAATCTCCTTTGTGATGTGTGTATTCAATTCACAGATTTGAAACTTTCTTTTGGTAGAGAAGTTTGGAAACACTCATTTCATAGAATCTGCTTGTGGATATTTGGAACTCTTTGAGGAATTCGTTGGAAACGGGCAATCTTCACAAGAAAAGTAGACAGAAAGTTGTTTGTGATGTGTGCCTTCAACATATAAAGTTGAACCTTCTTTTGATAGTGCAGATTTGAAATTTTATTTCTGTAGAATTTGCAAGTGTTTATTTGGAACGATTTGAGGCCTCTTGTGGAAAAGGAAATATATTCACATAAAATCTAGTCAGAAGCATTCTCAGAAACACCTTTGTAATGTGTGTGTTCATTTCACAGAGTTAAACCTTTCTTTTGATAGAGCAGTTTTGAAACTCTCCTTTTGAAGAATTTGCTTGTGGAAATTTGGAACTCCTGGGGAATTTGTTGGAAACGGGTATCTTCACAGAAAAACTAGGTAGGAGAATTCTCCAAAAGTTCTTTGTGATGTGTGCATTCAACTTACAGAGTTCAACTTTTCTTTTCATAGAGTAGATCTGAAACATTCTTTCTGTAAAATCTGCAAGTGTTCATTTTGAGCTCTTTGAGGCCTGTGGTGGAAAGGAAATATCTTCACATAAAAACAGGACAGAAGCAATTTCAGAAACTTTTTTGTGATGTGTGCATTCAACTCACAGACTTGAACATTTCTTTTGATAGAGCTTTTCTGAATCAATCCTTTTGTAGAATCTGCTTGTGGATATTTGGAGATCTTTGAGGAATTCGTTGTAAACGGGATATCTTCACATACAAAATAGAAGCATTCTCAGAAACTGCATTGCGATGTGTGCATTCAACTCACAGAGGTGAACCTTCCTTTTGAGAGTTTTGAGGCTTATGGTGCAAAAGGAAATGTCTTCATATAAAAACTAGACAGAAGCATTATCAGAAACTGCTTTGTGACGTGTGCATGCAACTTACAGATTTCAGCCTTTCTTTTTATAGAGCAGTTTTGTAAGCGTATTTTTTTAGAATCTGCAGGTGGAAATTTGGAGCGATTTGAGGCCTATGTTGGAAAAGCATTTCTCTTCACATAAAACTAAACAGAAGCATTCTCAGAAAGTTCTTTGTGATATGTGCATTCAACTCACAGAGTTGAACCTTTCTTTTGATAGTGCAGTTTTGAAACACTGCTTTTGTAGAATCTGCTTGGGGATATTTGGAGCTCTTTGAGAAACTCGTTGTAAACGGGATATCTTCACATACAAACTAGACAGAATTATTCTCGGAAATTGCTTTGTGATGTGTGCATTCAACTCACAGAGTTCAACCAGCCTTTTGAGAGAGCAGTTTTGAAACAGTCTTTTTGTAGTATCTGCAAGGGGATATTTGGAGCGATTTGAGGCCTATGGTGGAAAAGTAAATATCTTCACATAAAAACTAGACAGAAGCATTCTCAGAAACTGCTTTGTGATGTGTGCATTCACGTCACAGAGTCTAACCATTCTTTTGATAGAGCAGTTTTGAAACAGTCTTTTTGTTGAATCTGCAAGTGTTCACTTGGAGTGCTTTGAAGCCCATGGTGGAAATATCTTCACATAAAAACTAGGCAGAAGCATTCTCAGGAACTTCTTTGAGATGTGTGCATTCAACTAACAGAGTTGAATCTGTTTTTTGCTAGAGCAGTATTGAAAAACTCCTTTTGTAGAATCTGCTTGTGGATACTTCGAACTCTCTGAGGAAATCGTTGGAAACTGGTATCTTCACATAAAAACTAGTAGAAGCATTCTCAGAAAATTCTTTGTGAGGTGTGCATTCAACTCACAGATTTGAACATTTCTTTTGATACAGCAGTTTTGAAACATACTTTTGTAGAATCTGCAAGGGTTCATTTGGAGAGCTTTAAGGCCTGTGGTGGAAAAGGAAATATCTTCAGATAAAACCTAGACAGAATCATTCCCAGAAACACCTTTGAGATGTGTGGGTTCTAATCACAGGGTTTAACCTTTCTTTTGATAGAGCAGTTTTGAAACACTACTATTGTAGATTCTGCTTGTGGATATTTGGAACTGTTGGGGAATTCGTTGGAAACAAGTATCTTCACATAAAAACTAGACAGAAACATTCTAAGAATGTGCTTTGTGATGTGTGCATTCAATTGACAGAGTTGAAACTTTCTTTTGATAGAGCAGTTTTGAAACACTGAGTTTGTAGAATCTGCTTGTGGATATTTGGAGCTCTTTGAGGAATTCGTTGTAAAAGGGATATCTTCACAAAAAAACTAGACGGAAGCGTTCTCAGAAACTGCTTTGTGATGTGTGCATTTAACTGACAGAGTTTAACCTTCTTTTTGAGAGAGCAGTTTTGAAACAGTCTTTTTGTAGTATCTGCAAGAGGATATTTGGAGCGATTTGAGGCCTATGATGGAAAAGGAAATATCTTCACATAAAAATTAGACAGAAGCATTCAGAGACACTGCTTTGTGATGTGTGCATTCACCTCACAGAGTGGAACACTTCTTTTGACAGAGCAGTTTTTAAAAAGTATTTCTGTAGAATCTGCAAGTGTTCATTTGAGTGCTTTGAGGCCTATGGTTGAAAAGAAACACCTTCACATAAAAACTAGACAGAATCATTCACAGACACTACTTTGTGATGTGTGTGTTTAATTCACAGAGTTGAACCTTTTTTTTTTTTTTGATAGAGCAGTTTTTAAACACTCCTTTTGTAGAATCTTCCTGTGGATATTTGGAACTCTTTGAGGAATTCATTGGAAACGATATATCTTCACACAAAAAGTAGACAGAAGTATTCTCAGAAAGTTCCTTGTGATGTGTGTATTCATCTCACAGAGTTGAACCTTTCTTTTGATAGAACAGATTCGAAACATTCTTTTTATATTATCTGCAAGTGTTCATTTTGAGCGCTTTGAGGCCTATTGTGGAAAAGGAAATATCTTCACATAAAAACTAGACAGAAGCACTCTCAGAAACTGCTTTGTGAAGTGTGCATTCAACTCACAGAGTTGAACCCTCCTTTCGAGAGAGCAGTTTTGAAACAGTGTTTGCGTATTATCCGCAAGTGGATATTTGGAGCAATTTGAGGCCAGTGGTAGAAAAGGAAATATCTTAACATAAAAACTAGATAGAAACATTCTCAGAAACTTCTTTTTGATATTCGCATTCAACTCACAGAGTTGAACATACCTGTTCATAGAACAGTTTTGAAACACTCTTTTCACAGAATCTGCAAGTGGATATTTTGACTGCTTTGAGGCATTCTTTGGAAACGGGAATTTCTTCACATAGAAACTAGACAGAAGCATTCTCAGAAACTGCTTTCTGATGTGTACATTCAACTCACAGAGTTGTACCTTCCTTTTGAGAGAGCAGTTTTGAAACAGTTTTTTTGTGGTACCTGCAAGTGGATATTTGGAGTGATTTGAGGCCTATGGTGGGAAAGGAAATATCTTCATATAAAAACTAGACAGAAGCATTCTCAGAATCTGCTTTCTGATGTGTACATTCAATTCTCTGAGTTGAGCCTTTCTTTTGATATAGCAGTTTTGAAAGAGTCTTTTTGTGGAATCTGCAGGTGGAAATATGGAGCGATTAGATTTCAATGTTAGAACAGGATATATCTTCACATAAAAACTAGACGGAAGCTTTCTCAGGAACTTCTTTGCGATGAGTGCATTAAGCTAACAGAGTTGAACTTTTCTTTTCATAGAGCAGTTTTGAAACACACTTTTTGAAAAATCTGCAAGTGTTCATTTGGAGAGCTTTGAGGCCTATGGTCGAAAAGGAAATATCTTCACATGCAAATTAGACAGAAGGATTCTCAGAAACACCTTTGTGATGTGTGTGTTCAATTCACAGAGTTGAAACTTTTTTTTGATACAGCAGTTTTGAAACGCTTCTTTTGTAGAATGTGCTTGTGGATATATTAAACTCTTCGAGGAATTCGTTGGAAATGGGCTATCTTCACAAAAAAGTAGACAGAAATATTCTCAGAAAGTTCTTTGTGATATGTGCATTCAACTCACAGAGTTGAACCGTTTTTTGATAGAGCAGATTTGAAACTTTCTTTCTATATAATCTGCAAGTGTTCATTTCTAGCACTTTGAGGCCTCTGGTGGAAAAGGAAATATATTCACATGAAAACGAGACAGAAGCACTCTCAGAATCTTTTTTGTGATGTGTGCATACAATTCGCAGAGTTGAAACTTTCTTTTGATACAGCAGTTTTGAAAAACTCCTTTTGTAGAATCTGCTTGTGGAGGTTTGGAACTCTTTGAGGAATTCGTTGGAGACGGGCTGTCTTCACAAAAAAAACTAAATAGAAGTATTATCAGAAAAGTCTTTTGATGTGTGTATTCAACTCACAGAGTTGAACATTTCTTTTGATAGAGCAGATTAGAAACTTTCTTGCTGTATAATCTGCAAGTGTTCATTTTGAGCGCTTTGAGGCCTATGGTAGAAAAGGAAATACCTTCACATGAAAACTAGACAGAAGCATTCTCAGAAACTTATTTGTGATGTATGCATTCAATTCTCAGAGTTGAACCTTTCTTTTGATAGAGCAGTTTTGAAATACTGCTTTTGTAGAATCTGCTTGTGGATATTTGGAGCTCGTTGAGGAATTCATTGTAAAAGGTATATCTTCAAATAAAAACTCTACACAATCATTCTCAGAAACTGCTTTGTCATGTGCGCATTCAACTCACAGAGTTGAACCTTCCTTTTACGTGAGAAGTTTTCAAACAGTCTTTTTGTAGTATCTGCAAGTGGATATTCGGAGCGATTTGAGGCCTATGATGGTAAAGGAAATATCTTCACCTAAAAACTAGACAGAAGCGTTCTCAGAAACTGCTTTTTGATTTTTGCGTTCACCTCACAGAGTGGAACACTTCTTTTGATAGAGCAGTTTTGAAACAGTCTTTTTGTAGAATCTGCAAGTGTTTATTTGGAGCTCTTTGAAGCCTAAGGTGGAAAAGGAAATACCTTCACATAAAAGCTAGACAGAATCATTCTCAGCAACTTCTTTGAGATGTGTGCATTGAACTAACAGAGTTGAATCTGTGTTTTGATAGAGCAGTATTGAATCACCCCTTTTGTAGAATCTGCTTGTGGATGATTGGAATTCTTTGAGGAATGTCTTGGAAATGGGTATCTTCACATAAAAACTAGACAGAAGCATTCTCAGAAAGTTCTTTATGATGTGTGCATTCAACTCACATAGTTGGACCTTACTTTTGATAGAGCAGTTTTGAAACACACTTTTTGTAGAATCTGCAAGTGTTCATTTTGAGCGCTTTGAGGCCTATGGTGGAAAAGGAAATATTTTCACATAAAAACTAGACAGAATCATTCTCAGAAACAACTTTGTGATTTGTGTGTTGAATTCACAGAGTTGAACCTTTCTTTTGATAGAGCAGTTTTGAAACACTCCTTTTGTATAGTCCGCTTGTGGATATATTAAACTCTTTGAGCAATTGGTTTAAAACGAGCTATCTTCAGAAAAAGACTAGACGGAAGTATTCTCAGAAAGTTCTTTGTCATGTGTGCATTCAATTCACAGAGCTGAACCTTTCTTTTGATAGAGCAGATTTGAAAAATTCTTCCTGTATAGTCTGCAAGTGTTCATTTTGAGCGCTTAGAGGTCTATGGTGAAAACGGAAATATCTTCACATAAAAACCAGACAGAAACTATCTCAGAACATTTTTTGTGATGTGTGCATTCAACTCACAGAGTTAAACCTTTCTTTTGATAGAGCAGTTTTGAAACTCTCCTTTTGTAGAACCTGCTTGTGGATGTTTGCAGCTCTTTCAGAAATTCATGGTAAACTGGATATCTTCACATACAAAATAGAAGCATTCTCAGAAACTGCTTTGTGATGTGTGCATTCAACTCACAGAGTTGAACCTTCCTTTTGAGAGAGAAGTTTTGAAACAGTGTTTTCGTAGTATCTGCATGTGGATATTTGGAGTGATTTGAGGCCTATGGTGGAAAAGAAAATATCTTCACATAAAACCTCGACAGAAGCATTCTCAGAAACTGCTTTGTGATGTGTGCATTCAACTCACAGAGTTGAACCCTTCCTTTTATAAAGCAGTTTTGAAACATTCTTTTTGTAGAATCTGCAAGTTTTTATTTGGAGTGCTTCGAAGCCTATTGTGGAAAAGGTAATATCATCACATAAAAACTAGACAGAAGGATTCTCAGAAACTTTTTTGTGGTGTGTGCATTCACCTCACAGGGTTAAACCTTTCTTTTGAAAGAGCAGTTTTGAAAGGCTCCTTTTGTAGAATCTGCTTGCGGATATTTGGAGCTCTTTGAGGAATTCGTTGTAAACGGGATGTCTTCACATACAAACTAGATAGAAGCATTCTCAGAAACTGCTTTGTGTTGTGTGCATTCAACTCACAGAGTTGAACCTTCCTTTTGAGAGAGCAGTTTTGAAAATGTTTTTTTGTGGTACCTGCAAGTGGATATTTGGAGCGATTTGAGGCCTATGGTGGAAAGGGAAATATCTTCACATAAAAACTAGATAGAAGCATTCTCAGAAACTGCTTCCTGATGTGTGCATTCATCTCACAGAGTTGAGCCTTTCTTTCGATATAGCAGTTTTGAAAGAGACTTTTTGTGGAATCTGCAGGTGGAAATATGGAGCGATTTGATTTCAATGTTGGAACAAGATATATCTTCACGTAAAAACTAGACAGAAGCATTCTCAGGAACTTCTTTGTGATGAGTGCATTAAGCAAACAGAGTTGAACCTTTCTTTTGATAGAGCAGTTTTGAAACTCTCTTGTTGTAAAATCTGCAAGCGTTCATTTAAACAGCTTTGAGGCATATGGTGGAAAAGGAGATATCTTCACATTAAAACTAGACAGGAGGATTCTCAGAGACACCAATGTGATGTGTGTGTTCAATTCACAGAGTTGAAACTTTTTTTTGATACAGCAGATTTGAATCACTCCTTTTGTAGAATGAGCTTGTGGATATATTGAACTCTTTGAGGAATTCGTTGGAAACCGGCTATCTTCACAAAAAATGTAGAAAGAAATATTCTCAGAAAGTTCTTTGTGATGTATGCATTCAACTCACAGAGTTGAACCGTTCTTTTGATAGAGCAGATTTGAAACTTGCTTTCTGTATAATCTGCAAGTGTTCATTTTGAGCACTTTGAGGCCTGTGGTGGAAAAGGAAATATCTTCACATCAAAACGAGACAGAAGCACTCTCAGAATCTTTTTTATGATGTGTGCATTCAATTCACAGAGTTGAACCTTTCTTTTGATACAGCAGTTTTGAAAAACTCCTTTTGTAGAATCTGCTTGTGGATATTTGGATCTCTTTGAGGTATTCGTTGGAGATAGGCTATCTTCACAAAAAAACTAGATAGAAGGATTCTCAGAAAGTTCTTTTGATGTGTGCATTCAACTCACAGAGTTGAACATTTCTTTTGGTAGAGCAGTTTTGAAACTTTCTTTCTGTATAATCTGCAAGTTTTCATTTTGAGCGCTTTGAGGCCTATGGTAGAAAAGGAAATACCTTCACATGAAAACTAGACAGAAGCATTCTCAGAAACTTTTTTTGATTTGTGCATTCAATTCTCAGAGTTGAACTTTCTTTTGATAGAGCAGTTTTGAAACACTGCTTTTGTAGAAACTGCTTGTGGATATTTGGAGCTCTTTGAGGAATTCATTGTAAACGGTATATCTTAAAATAAAAACTCTACACAATCATTCTCACAAACTGCTTTGTCATGTGTGCATTCAAGTCACAGAGTTGAACCTTCCTTTTGAGAGAGAAGTTTTCAACCAGTCTTTTTGAAGTATCTGCAAATGGATATTTGGAGCGGTTTGCGGCCTATGACATTAAAGAAAATATCTTCACCTAAAAACTAGACAGAAGCATTTTCAGAAACTGCTTTTTGATGTTTGCGTTCACCTCACAGAGTGGAACCCTTCTTTTGATAGAGCAGTTTTGAAACAGTCTTTTTGTATAATCTGCAAGTGTTCATTTGGAGCGGTTTGAAGCCTATGGTAGAAAAGGTAATATCATCACATAATAACTAGACAAAATAATTCTCAGGAACTTCTTTTAGATGTGTGCATTCAACTAGCAGAGTTGAATCTTTCTTTTGATAGAGCTGTATTGAAACACTCCTTTTGCAGAATCTGCTTGTGGATACTTGAAACTCTTTGAGGAATTCGTTTGAAACGGGTATCTTCACATAAAAACTAGACAGAAACATTCTCAGAAAGTTCTTTGTGATGTGGGCATTCAACCTACAGAGTTAACATTCATTTTTACAGATCAGTTTTGAAACACACTTTTTGTAGAGTGTGCAAGTTTTATTTTTGAGGGCTTTGAGTCCTATGGTGGAACACGAAATATCTTCACATAAAACCTAGACAGAAGCATTCTCAGAAACACCTTTGTGATGTGTGTATTCAATTCACAGAGGTGAAACTTTCTTTGGTAGAGCCGATTTGAAACAGTCCTTTTGTAGAATCTGCTTGTGTATATATGCAACTCTTTGCAAAATTTGTTGGAAACGTACTATCTTGAGAACAAACTAGACTGAAGTGTTCTCAGAAAGTTCTTTGTGAGGTGTGCATTCAACTTACAGTGTTGAACCTTTCTTTTGATAGAGCAGATTTCAAACATTCTTTCTGTATTATCTGCAAATGTTCAGTTTGAGCACTTTGAGGCCTATGGTGGAAAAGGAAATATCTTCACGTGAAAACTAGACAGAAACAATCTCAGAAACTATTCTGGGATGTGTGCATTCAATTCACAGAGTTGAAACTCTCTTTTGATAAAGCAGTTTTGAAACACGGCTTTTGTAGAATCTTCTTTTGGATATTTGGAGCTCTTTGAGGAATTCCTTGTAAACCGGATATCTACACAAACAAATTAGACAGAAGTATTCTCAGAAACTGCTTTGTGATTTGTGCATTCAACACACCGAGTTGAACCTTTCTTTTGATAGAGCAGTTTTGAAACACTGCTTTTGTGGGATCTGCTTGTGGATATTTGAAGCTATTTGAGGAATTCGTTGTAAACGGGATATCTTCACATACAAAATAGAAGCATTCTCAGAGTCTGCTTTGTGATGTGTGCATTCAACTCACAGAGTTCAAACTTCCTTTTGAGAGAGCGGTTTTGAAACTGTGTTTTTGTAGTATCTGCAAGTGGATATTTGGAGAAATTTCAGGCCTATTGTGGAAAAGGAAATATCTTCCCTTAAAAACTAGACAGAATCATTCTCAGAAACTTTTATGTGATGTGTGCATTCAATTCAGAGTTGAACTTTTCTTTTAATAGAGCAGTTTTGAGACACTCCTTTTGTGGTATCTGCTTGTGGATATTTGGAACTCTTTGAGGAATTAGTTGGAGTTGGCTATCTTCACATAAAAACTAGACAGAAGCATTCTCAGAAAGTTCTTTGTGATGTGTGCATTCAACTCAGAGTTGAACATTTCTTTTGATAGAGCAGTTTTGAAAGACACTTTTTGTTGAATCTGCAAGTGTTCATTTGGAGCCCTTTGAGGCCTATGGTGGAAAAGGAAATATCTTCCCATAAAACCTAGACAGAAACATTCTCAGAAACACCTTTGTGATGTGTGTGTTCAATGCACATAGTTGAACCTTTCTTCTGATAGAGTAGTTTTGAAACACTTCTTTTGTAGAACGTGCTTGTGGATAGATGAAACTCTTCGAGGAATTTGTTGGAAATGGGCTATCTTGAGAAAAAAAACTAGACAGAAGTATTCTCAGAAAATTTTTTGTGATGTGTGCATTCAACTCAGAGAGTTTAAACTTTCATTTTTTAGAGCAGATTGGAAATATTCTTTCTGTATAATCTGCAAGTGTTCATTTTGAGTGCTTTGAGGCCTATGGTGGAAAAGGAAATATCTTCACATGAAAACAAGACAGAAGCATTGTCAGAAACATTTTTATGATGTGTGCATTGAATTCACAGTGTTGAACTTTTCTTTTGATTGAGCAGTTTTGAAACACTGCTTTTCTAGAATCTGCTTGTGGATATTTGGAGCTCTTTGAGGAATTCGTCAGAAACAAGATATCTTCTGCACAGCAAAAGAAACTACCTTCAGAGTGAACAGGCAACCTGCAAAATGGGAGAAAATTTTTGCAACCCACTCATCTGACAATAGGCTAATATCCAGAATGTACAATGAACTCAAACAAATTTACAAGAAAAAAACAACAACCCCATCAAAAATTGGGCGAAGGACATGAACAGACACTTCTGAAAAGAAGACATTTATGCAGCCAAGAAACACATGAAAAAATGCTCATCATCACTGGCTATCAGAGAAATGCAAATCAAAACCACAATGAGATACCACCTCACACCCGTTAAAATGGCAATCATTAAAAAGTCAGGAAACAGCAGGCGCTGGAGAGGATGTGGATAAACAGGAACAATTTTACACTGTTGGTGGGACTGTAAACTAGTTCAACCATTGTGTAAGTCAGTGTGGTGATTCCTCAGGGATCTAGAACTAGAAATACCATTTGACCCAGCCATCCCATTACTGGGTATATACACAAAGGACTATAAATTATGCTGCTATGAAGACACATGCACACATATGTTTATTCTGGCACTATTCACAATAGCAAAGGCTTGGAACCAACCCAAATGTCAAACAATGATAGACTGGATTAAGAAAATGTGGCACATATAGACCATGGAGTACTATGCAGCCTTAAAAAATGATGAGATCATGTCCTTTGTAGGGACATGGATGAAATTGGAAATCATCATTCTCAGTAAACTATTGCAAGAACAAAAAACCAAACACCACACATTCTCACTCATAGGTGGGAATTGAAAATGAGAACAAATGGACACAGGAAGGGGAACATCACACTCTGGAGACTGCTGTGGGGTGGGGGGGAGGGGGGAGGGATAGCATTGGGAGATATACCTAATGCTAGATGCCGAGTTAGTGGGTGCAGTGCACCAGCATGGCATATGTACACATATGTAAGATGTACAATGTGAACATGTAACCTAAAACTTAAAGTATAATAATAAAAAAAAAAAAACTAGACAGAAGCATTCTCAGAAACTGCTTTGCTATGTGTGCATTCAACTCACAGAGTTGAACCATCCTTTTGATAGAGCAGTTTTGAAAGAGTCTTTTTGTAGAATCTGCAGGTGGAAATTTGGAGCCATTTAAGACGTACGTTGTAAAAGGATAAGTCTTCACATAAAAACTAGACAGAGGCATTCTCAGGAACTTCTTTGTGATGTGTGCATTCAGCTAACAGAGTTGAACCTTTTTTTTGACAGAGCAGTTTCGAAACCTTGTTGTTGTAAAATCTGCAAGTGTTCATTTGGAGATTTTTGAGGACTATGGTGGAAAAGGAAACATCTTCACATAAAAACTAGACAGAAGCATTCTCGGAAACTCCTTGGTGATGTGTGGGTTCAATTCACAGAGTTGAACCTTTCTTTTGATAGAGCAGTTTTGAAACATTTCTTTTGTAGAATCTGCTTGTGGATATTTGGAACTCTTTGAGGAATTCGTTGGAAACGGTCTATCTTCACAAAAAGAGTAAGCAGAAGTATTCTCAGAGAGTTCTTTGTGATGTGTGCATTCAACTCACAGAGTTGAACCTTTCTTTTAATAAAGCAGATTTGAAACTTTCTTGCTGTATAATCTGCAAGTGTTCATTTTGAGCACTTTCAGACCTATGGTGGAAAAGGAAGTATCTTCACATGAAAACTAGACAGAAGCATTCTCAGAAACTGTTATGTAATGTGTGCATTCAATTCGCAGAATTGAACCTGTTTTTAATAGAGCAGTTTTGAAACACTCATTTTTTCGAGTCTGCTTGGGGATATTTAGAACTCTTTGAGGAATTCGTTGGAATGAGGTATCTCCACATAAAAACTAGACAGAAGCATTCTTAGAAAGTTCTTTGTGATGTGTGCATTCAACTCACAGAGTTGAACGTTTCTTTTAATAGAGCAGTTTTGAAACACACATTTTGTAGAATCTGCAAGTGTTCATTTGGAGCACTTTGAGGCCTATGGTGGAAAAGGAAATATCTTCACATAAAACCTAGACAGAAGCATTCTCAGAAACACCTTTGTGATGTGTGTGTTCAATTCACAGAGTTGAACCTTTCTTTTGATAGAGCAGTTTCGAACATTCCTTTTGTAGAACGTGCTTGTTGATATATGAAACTCTGAGGAATTCGTTGGAAACGGGCTATCTTGAGAAAAAAACTAGACAGAAGTATTCTCAGAAAGTTCTTTGGGATGTGTGCATTCAACTCAGAGAGTTGAACCTTTCTTTTTTTAGAGCAGATTGGAAATATTTTTTCTCTATAATCTACAAGTGTTCATTTTGAGCCCTTTGAGGCCTATGGTGGAAAAGGAAATATCTTCACATGAAAACTAGACAGACTCATTCTCAGGGACTTCATTGTGATGTATGCATTCAGCTAACAGAGGTGAACCTTTCTTTTGAAAGAGCAGTTTTGAAAGAGTCTTCTTGTAAAATCTGCAAGTGTTCATTTGCAGAGCTTTGAGCACTATGGTAGAAAAGGAAATATCTTCACATAAAAACTAGACAGAATAATTCTCAGAAACTTTTTTGTGATGTGTGCAATGAACTCACAGGGTTGAAGCTTTCTTTTAAAGAGCAGTTTTGAAACACTCCTTTTGTAGAATCTAATTGTGGATATTTGGAGTTCTATGAAGAATTCACTGTAAATGGGATATCTTCACATACAAACTAGACAGAAGCATTCTCAGAAACTGGTTTGTGATGTGTGCATTCAACTCACAGGGTTGAACCTTCCTTTTGAGAGAGCAGTTATGAAACAGTCTTTTTGTGGTACCTGCAAGTGGATATTTGGAGAGATTTGAGGCTTATCGTGGAAAAGGAAATATCTTCACATAAAAACTAGACTGAAGCATTCTCAGAAACTGCTTTGTGATGTGTACATTCAACTCACAGAGTTGAGCCTTTCATTTGATAGAGCAGTTTTGAAAGAGTCTTTTTGTAGAATCTGCAGGTGGAAATACAGAGCGATTTGATTCCAATATTGGAACAGGATATATCTTCACATAAAAACCAGACAGAAGCATTCTCAGGAACTTCTTTGTGATGAGAGCAATAAGCTAACAGAGTTGAACCTTTCTTTTCATAGAGTAGTTTTGAAACACTCTTGTTGTAAAATCAGGAAGTGTTCATTTGGAGAGCTTTGAGGCCTATGGTGGAAAAGGAAATATCTTCACATGAAAACTAGACAGAAGGATTCTCAGAAACAACTTTGTATTGTGTGTGTTCAATTCACAGAGTTGAACCTTTTTTTGATAGAGTAGTTTTGAAACACTCGTTTTGTAGAATGAGCTTGTGGATATATTGAACTCTTTGAGGAATTCGTTGGAAACGGGCTATCTTCACAAAAAGGTCGACAGAAATATTCTCAGAACGTTCTTTGTGATGTCTGCATTTAACTCACAGAGTTGAACCTTTCTTTTCATAGAGCAGATTTGAAACTTTCTTTCTGTATAATCTGCAAGTGTTCATTTTGAGCACTTTGTGACCTGTGGTGGAAAAGGAAATATCTTCACATGAAAACCAGAGAGAAGCATTCTAAGAAACTTTTTTTTGATGTGTGCATTCAATTCACAGAGTTGAACCTTTCCTTTGATAGAGCAGTTTTGAAACACTCCTTTTTTTAGAATCTGCTAGTGGATATTTGGTACTCTTTGAGGAATTCATTGGAGACGGGCTATGTTCAGAAAAAAAACTAGATAGAAGGATTCTCGGAAAGTTCTTTGTGATGTGTGCCTTCAACTCACTGTGTTGAACATTTCTTTTGATAGAGCAGATTTGAAACTTTCTTTCTGTATAATCTGCAAGTTTTCATTTTGAGCGCTTTGAGGCCTATGGTAGAAAAGGAAATAGCTTCACATGAAAACTAGACAGAAGCATTCTCAGAAACTTTTTTGTGATGTGTGCATTCAATTCTCAGAGTTGAACCTTTCTTTTGATAGAGCAGTTTTGAAACACTGCTTTTGAAGAATCTGCTTGTGGATATTTGGAGCTCCTTGAGGAATTCGTTGTAAACCGTATATCTTCAAATAAAAACTCTACACAATCATTCTCAGAAACTGCTTTGTCACGTGTGCATTCAACTCACAGAGTTGAACCTTCCTTTTGAGAGAGAAGTATTCAACCAGTCTTTTTGTGGTATCTGCAATGGATATTCAGAACGATTTGTGCCTATGATGGTAAAGGAAATATCTTCACCTAAACACTAGACAGAAGCATTCTCAGAAACTGCTTTTTGATGTTTGCATTCACCTCACAGAGTGGAACCGTTCTTTTGATAGAGCAGTTTTGAAACAGTCTTTTTGTAGAATCTGCGATTATTCATTTGGAGCGCTTTGAAGCCAATGGTGGAAAAGGAAATATCATCACATAAAAACTAGACAGAAGCATTCTCAGGAACTTCTTTTAGATGTGTGCATTCAACTAACAGAGTTGAATCTTTCTTTTGATAGAGCAGTATTGAAACAATCCTTTTGTAGAATCTGCTTGTGGATATTTGGAACTCTTGGGGAAATCATTGTAAACGGGTATCTTCACGTAAAAACTAGACAAAAGCATTCTCAGAAAGTTCTTTGTGATGTGTGCATTCAACTCTCAGAGTTGAACCTTTCTTTTGATAGAGCAGTTTTGAAACACACTTTTTGTAGAATCTGCAAGTGTTCATTTGGAGAGCTTTGAGGCCTATGGTGGAAAAGGAAATATCTTCACATAAAACCTGGCAGAAGCATTCTCAGAAACACATTTGCGATGTGTGTGTTCAATTCATAGAGTTGAACCTTTGTTTTGATAGAACAGTTTTGAAACACTCCTTTTGTAGAATTGGCTTCTGGATATATGAAACTCTTTGAGGAATTCATTGAAAACGGGCTATCTTCTCAAGCAATGTAGACAGAAGTATTCTCAGAAAATTCTTTGTGATGTGTGCATTCAACTCACAGAGTTGAAACTTCCTTTTGGTAGAGCAGAGTTGAAACGTTCTTTCTGTAGGATCTGAAAGTGTTCATTTGGAGCACTTTGAGGCTTTTGGTGGAAAAGGAAATATCTTGACATAAAACCTAGACAGAAGCATTCTCAGAAACACCTTTCTGATGTGTGTGTTCGTTTCACAGAGTTGAACCTTTCTTATGATAGAGCGGTTTTGAAACACTCGTTTTGTAGAATCTGCTTGTGGATATTAGGGACTCTTGGGGAATACTTTGGAAAAGGCTATCTTCACATAAAAACTAGAGAGAACCATTCTCAGAAAATTATTTGGATGTGTGAATTCAACTCAGAGAGTTGAACTTTTCCTCTGATAGAGGAGATTTGAAAATTTCTTTCTCAATAATCTGCAAGTGTTCATTTTAAGCGCATTGAAGCCTATGGTGGAAAAGGAAATATCTTCACATTAAAACAAGACAGAAGCATTCTCAGAAACTTTTTGTGATGTGTGCATTCAATTCACAGAGTTGAACGTTTCCTTTGATAGAGCAGTTTTGAGACACTGCTTTTGTAGAATCTGCTTGTGGATATTTGGAGTTCTTTGAGGAATTCGTTTTAAACAGGATATCTTCACATACAAACTAGACAGAAGCATTCTCAGAAACTGTTTTGTGATGGGTGCATTCACCTCACAGAGTGGAACGCTACTTTTGATAGAGCAGTTTTGAAACAGTCTTTTTGTAGTATCTGCGACTGTTCACTTTGAACGCTTTGAAGCATATGGTGGAAGAGGAAATATCTTCACATAAAAATTAGACAGAAGCATTCTCAGGAACTTCTTTGAGATGTGCGCATTCAACTAACAGAGTTGAATCTGTGTTTTTAAAGAGCAGTTTTGAAACACTCCTTCTGTAGTATTTGCTTGTGGATATTTGGAACTCTTGGGGAATTCATTTGAAACGGGTATCTTCACATAAATCTAGACAGAAGCATTCTCAGAAACTGCTTGTGATATGTGCATTCACCTCAAAGAGTGGAACCCTTCTTTTGATAGAGCAGTTTTGAAACAGTCTTTTTGTAGAATTTACAAGTGTTCATGTCGAGCGCTTTGAAGCCTGTGGTGGAACAGGAAATATTTTCACATAAAAACTAGACGGAAGCTTTCTCAGGAGTTTCTTTGAGATGTGTGCATTCAACTAACAGAGAAACCTATCTTTTGATAGAGCAGTATTGAATCATTCCTTTTGTAGAATCTGCTTGTTGATATTTGGAACTTTTGGGGAATTTGTTGGAAACGGGTACCTTCAAGTAAAAACTAGACAAAAGCATTCTCTGAAAGTTCTTTGTGATGTGTGCATTCAACTCGTAGAGTTGAAACTTTCTTTTGATAGGGAAGATTTGAAACTTTCTTTCTGTAGAATCTGCAAGTGTTCATTTGGAGCGCTTTGAGGCCTATGGTGGAAAAGGAAATATCTTCACATAAAACCTGGCAGAAGCATTCTCAGAAACACATTTGCGATGTGTGTGTTCAATTCATAGAGTTGAACCTTTGTTTTGATAGAACAGTTTTGAAACACTCCTTTTGGAGAATTTGCTTGTGGATATTTGGAACTCTTGGGGAATTCGTTGGAAACAGGTATCTTCACATTAAAACTAGAGAGAAGAATTCTCAGAAAGTCCTTTGTGATGTGTGCATTCAACTCACAGAGTTGAACCTTTCCTTTGTAGAGCAGATTTAAAACATTATTTCTGTATAATCTGCAAGTGTCCATTTTGAGCGCTTTGAGGCCTGTGGTGGAAAAGGAAATATCTTCACATGAAAACTAAACAGAAGCATTCTCAGAAACAGCTTTGTGGTGTGTGCATTCAACTCACAGAGTGGAACCCTTCTTTTCATAGAGAAGTTTTGAAACATTCTTTTTGTAGAATCTGCAAGTGTTCATTCAGAGCGCTTAGAAGCCTATGGTGGAACAGGAAATATATTCACATAAAAACTAGACAGAAGCATTCTCAGGAACTTCTTTGAGATCTGTGCATTCAACTAACAGAGTTGAACCTGTCTTCTGATAGAGCAGTATTGAAACCATCCTTTTGTAGAATCTGCTTGTGGATATATGGAACTCTTGGGGAATTCGTTGTAAACGGGATATCTTCACATAAAAACTAGACAGAAGCATTCCCAGAAACTGCTTTGTGATGTGTGCATTCAACTCAGAGAGTTGAAACCTTCCTTTGATAGAGCAGTTTTGAAACATTCTTTTTGTAGAATTTGCAAGTGTTCATTTGAAGCGCTTTGAAGCCTATGGTGGAAAAGGAAATATCTTTACATAAAAACTAGACAGAAGGATTCTCAGAAACTTTTTGGGATGTGTGCATTCAACTCACAGAGTTGAAACTTTCCTTTGAAAGAGCAATTTTGAATCACTTCTTTTGTAGAATCTGATTGTCGATATTTGGAGCTCTTTGAAGAATTATTTGTAAACGGTATATTTTCACATACAAACTAGACAGAAGCATTCTCAGAAACTTCTTTGTGATGTGTGCATTCAACTCACATAGTTGAACCTTCCTTTTGAGACAGCAGTTTTGAAACAGTGTTTTTGTAGTACTTGCAAGTGGATATTTGGAGTGTTTTCAGGCCTATGGTGGAAAAGGGAATATCTTCACATAAAAACTAAACAGAAGCATTCTCAGAAACTCTTTTGCGATGTGTGTATTCAACTCACAGAGTTGAGCCTTTCTTTTGATACAGCAATTTTGAAAGAGTCTTTTTTTAGAATCTGCCATTGGAAATCTGGAGCGATTTGAGGCCTATGTTGGAAAAGGATATGTCCTCACATAAAAACTAGACAGAAACATTCTCAGGAACTTTTTTGTGATGTGTGCATTAAGCTATCAGAATTGAACTTTTCTTTTGATGGAGCAGTTTTGAAACACTCTTGTTGTAAAATCTCTACGTGCTCACTTGGAGAGCTTTGAGGCCTATGGTGGAAAAGGAAATATCTTCACATAAAAACTAGACAGATGCATTCTCAAAAACTCCTTTGTGATGTCTGTGTTCAATTCACAGAGTCGTACTTTCTGTTGATAGAGCAGTTTTGAAACACTCCTTTTGTAGAATCTGCTTGTGGATATTTGGAACTCTTTGAGGAATTCGTTGGAAACGGGCTATCTTCACAAAAAAATTGACAGAAATACTCTCAAAAAGTTCTTTATGATGTGTTCATTCAACTCACAGAGTTGTACTTTTCTGCTGATAGAGCAGATTTGAAACTTTCTTTCTGTATAATCTGCAAGTGTTCATTTTGAGCGCTTTGAGGCCTATGGTGGAAATGGAAATATTTTCTCATGAAAACTAGACAGAAACATTCTCAGAGACAACTTTGTGATGTGTGTGTTCAATTCACGGAGTTGAACTTCTCTTTTGATAAGGCAGTTTTGAAATACTCCTTTTGTAGAATTTTCCTGTGGATATAAGAAACTCTTTGAGCAATTCTTTGGAAACGGGCTATCTTGAGAAAAAATCTAGGAAGAAGTATTCTCAGGAAGTTCTCTGTGATGTGTGCATTCAACTCACAGAGTTGAGCCTTTCTTTTGATAGAGCAGATTTGAAACATTCTTTCTGTATAATCTGCAAGTGTTCATTTTGAGTGCTTTGAGGCCTGTGTTGGAAAAGGAAATATCTTCACATTAAAACTAGACAGAAGCATTCTCAGAAACTGCTTTGTGATGTGAGCATTCAACTCACAGAGTTGAGACTTTCTTTTGATGGAGCAGTTTTGAAAGAGTCTTTTGTAGAATCAGCATGTGGAAATTTGGAATGACATGAGGCCAATGTTGGAAAAGGATATATCTTCACATGAAAACTAGACAGAAACATTCTCAGGAACTTCTTTTTGATGTGTGCATTCAGGTAACAGGGTTGAACCTTTCTTTTGACAGAGCAGTTTTGAAACACTCTTGTTGTAAAATCTGTAAGTGTTCATTTGCAGAGCTTTGCGGCCTACAGTGGAAAATGAAATATCTTCACATAAAAACTAGACAGAAGCATTCTCAAAAACTTCTTTGTGATGTGTGTGTTCAATTCACACAGTTGTATCTTTCTTTTGATAGAGCAGTTTTGGAACACTCCTTTGGTAGAATCTGCTTGTGGATATGTGGAACTCTTTGAGGAATTCTTTGGAAACGAGCTATCTTCACAATAAAACTAGACAGAAGTATTCTCAGAAAGTTCTTTGTGATGTGTGCATTCAACTCACAGAGTTGAACCTTTCTTTTGATAGAGCAGATTTGAAACTTTCTTTCTGTATAAACTGCAAGTGTTCATTTTGAGTGCTTTAAGGCCTTTGGTGGAAATGGAAATATCTTCACGTGAAAACTAGAAAGAAGAATTCTCAGAAACTTCTTTGTAATGTGTGCATTCAATTCACAAAGTTGAACCTTACATTTGATAAAGCAGTTTTGAAACATGCTTTTGTAGAATATGCTTGTGGATATTTGGAGCTCCTTGAGGAATTCGTTGTAAAAGGGATATCTTCACATGCAACCGAGACAGAAGCTTTCTGAGAAACTGCTTTGTGATGTGTGCATTGAACACAGAGAGTTGAACGTTTCTTTTGAAAGAGCAGTTTTGAAACAGTCTTTTTGTAGTATCTGCAAGTGGATACCTGGAGCGATTTGAGGCCTATGTTGGAAAATGATATGTCTTCACATAAAAACTAGACAGAAGCATTCTCAGGAACTTCTTTGTGATGTGTGCATTCAGCTAACAGAATTGAACTTTTCTTTTGACGGAGCAGTTTTGAAACACTCTTGTTGTGAAATCTCCATGTTTTCATTGGGAGAGCTTTGAGGCCTATGGTGGAAAAGGAAATATCTTCACATAAAAACTAGACAGAAGCATGCTCAAAAACTCCTTTGTAATGTGTGTGTTCAATTCACAGAGTCGAACCTTTCTGTTGATAGAGCAGTTTTGAAACTCTCCTTTTGTAGAATCTGCTTGTGGACATTTGGAACTCTTTGAGGAATTCCTTGGAAACGGCTATCTTCACAAAAAAATTGACAGAAGTACTCTCAGAAAGTTCTTTGTGATGTGTGAATTCAACTCACAGAGGTGAACTTTTCTGCTGATAGAGCAGATTTCAAACTTTCTTTCTGTATAATCTGCAGGTATTCGTTTTGAGCACTTTGAGGCCTATGGTGGAAAAGGAAACATCTTCACATGAAAAATAGACAGAAGCATTATCAGAAATACCTTTGTGATGTTTGTGTTCAATTCACAGAGTTGAACTTTTCATTTGATAAAGCAGTTTTGAAACACTCCTTTTGTAGAATCTGCCTGTGGATATGTGAAACTCTTTGAGCAATTCTTTGGAAATGGGCTATCTTCAGAAAAAAATCTAAGAAGTATTCTCAGAAAGTTCTCTGTGATGTGTGCATTCAACTCACAGAGTTGAACCTTTCTTTTGATAGAGGAGATTTGAAACATTCTTTCTGTATAATCTGCAAGTGTTCATTTTGAGTGCTTTGAGGCCTGTGGTGGAAAAGGAAATATCTTCACATAAAAGCTAGACAGAAGACTTCTCAGAAACTGCTTTGTGATGTGAGCATTCAACACACAGTGTTGAGACTTTCTTTTGATAGAGCAGTTTTGAAGAGTCTTTTAGTAGAATCAGCATGTGGAAATTTGGAACGACATGAGGCCAATGTTGGAAAAGGATATATCTTCACATGAAAACTAGACAGAAACATTCTCAGAAACTTCTTTGTGATGTGTGCATTCAGGTAACAGAGTTGAACCTTTCTTTTGACAGAGCAGTTTTGAAACTCTCTTGTTGTAAAATCTGCAAGTGTTCATTTGCAGAGCTTTGTGGCCTACAGTGGAAAATGAAATATCTTCACATAAAAACTAGACAGACGCATTCTCAGAAACTCCTTTGTGATGTGTGTGTTCAACTCACACAGTTGTACCTTTCTTTTGATAGAGCAGTTTTGAAAAACTGCTTTTGTAGAATCTGCTTGTGGATATCTCGATCTCTTTGAGGAATTGTTTGGAAATGAGCTATCTTCACAATAAAACCAGACAGAAGTTTTGTCAAAAAGTTCCTTGTGATGTGTGCATTCAACTCACAGAGTTGAACCTTTCCTTTGATAGAGCTGATTTGAAAATTTCTTTCTGTATAAGCTGCAAGTGTTCATTTTTTTTTTATACTTTAAGTTTTAGGGTACATGTGCACTCTGGGCAGGTTAGTTACATATATATACATGTGCCATGCTGGTGCTCTGCACCCACTAACTCATTATCTAGCATTAGGTATATCTCCCGATGCTATCCTTCCCCCCTCCCACCACCCCACAACAGTCCCCAGAGCGTGATATTCCCCTTCCTGTGTCCATGTGATCTCATTGTTCAGTTCCCACCTATGAGTGAGAATATGCGGTGTTTGGTTTTTTGTTCTTGCAATAGTTTACTGAGAATGATGATTTCCAATTTCATCCATGTCCCTACAAAGGACATGAACTCATCATTTTTTATGGCTGCATAGTATTCCATGGTGTATATGTGCCACATTTTCTTAATCCAGTCTATCATTTTTGGACATTTGGGTTGGTTCCAAGTCTTTGCTATTGTGAATAATGCCGCAATAAACATACGTGTGCATGTGTCTTTATAGCAGCATGATTTATAGTCCTTTGGGTATATACCCAGTAATGGGATGGCTGGGTCAAATGATATTTCCAGTTCTAGATCCCTGAGGAGTCACCACACTGACTTCCACAATGGTTGAACTAGTTTACAGTCCCACCAACAGTGTAAAAGTGTTCCTATTTCTCCACATCCTCTCCAGCACCTGTTGCTTCCTGACTTTTTAATGATCGCCATTCTAACTGGTGTGAGATGGTATCTCATTGTGGTTTTGATTTGCGTTTCTCTGATGGCCAGTGATGGTGAGCATTTTTTCATGTGTTTCTTGGCTGCTTAAATGTCTTCTTTTGAGAAGTGTCTGTTCATGTCCTTCACCCACTTTTTGATGGGGTTGTTTGTTTTTTTCTGGTAAATTTGTTTGAGTTCATTGCAGATTCTGGATATTAGCCCTTTGTCAGATGAGTAGGTTGCAAAAATTTTCTCCCATTTTGTGGGTTGCCTATTCACTCTGATGGTAGTTTCTTTTGCTGTGCAGAAGCTCTTTAGTTTAATTAGATCCCATTTGTCAATTTTGGCTTTTGTTGCCATTGCTTTTGGTGTTTTAGACATGAAGTCCTTGCCCATGCCTATGTCCTGTATGGTAATGCCTAGGTTTTCTTCTAGGGTTTTTATGGTTTTAGGTCTAACGTTTAAGTCTTTAATCCGTCTTGAATTGATTTTTGTATAAGGTGTAAGGAAGGGATCCAGTTTCAGCTTTCTACACATGGCTAGCCAGTTTTCCCAGCACCATTTATTAAATAGGGAATCCTTTCCCCATTGCTTGTTTTTCTCAGGTTTGTCAAAGATCAGATTGTTGTAGATATGTGGCGTTATTTCTGAGGGCTCTGTTCTATTCCATTGATCTATATCTCTGTTTTGGTACCAGTACCATGCTGTTTTGGTTACTGTAGCCTTGTAGTATAATTTGAAGTCAGGTAGTGTGAAGCCTCCAGCTTTGTTCTTTTGGCTTAGAATTGACTTGGCAATGCATGCTCTTTTTTGGTTCCATATGAAATTTAAAGTAGTTTTTTCCAATTCTGTGAAGAAAGTCATTGGTAGCTTGATGGGGATGACATTGAATCTGTAAATTACCTTGGGCTGTATGGCCATTTTCACGATATTGATTCTTCCTACCCATGAGCATGGAATATTCTTCCATTTGTTTGTATCATCTTTTATTTCCTTGAGCAGTGGTTTGTAGTTCTCCTTGAAGAGGTCCTTCACATCCCTTGTAAGTTGGATTCCTAGGTATTTTGTTCTCTTTGAAGCAATTGTGAATGGGAGTTCACTCATGATTTGGCTCTCTGTTTGTCTGTTGTTGGTGTATAAGAATGCTTGTGATTTTTGTACATTGATTTTGTATCCTGAGGCTTTGCTGAAGTTGCTTGTCAGCTTAAGGAGATTTTGGTGTTGGAAGTTCTGGCCAGGGCAATTAGGCCGTAGAAGGAAATAAAGGGTATTCAGTTAGGAAAAAAGGAAGTCAAATTCTCCCTGTTTGCAGACGACATGATTGTATATCTAGAAAACCCCACTGTCTCACCAAGTGTTCATTTTGAGTCCTTTGAGGCCTTTGGTGGAAATGGAAATATCTTCACATGAAAACTAGAAAGAAGGATTCTCAGAAACTTTTTTGTGACGTGTGCATTCAATTCACAAAGTTGAACATTGCTTTTGATAGAGCAGTTTTGAATCACCACTTTTGTAGAATCTGCTTGTGGATATTTGGAGCTCCTTGAGGAATTCGTTGTAAAAGGGATACCTTCACATGCAACCGAGACAGAAGCATTCTCAGAAACTGCTTTGTGTTGTGTGCGTTCAACTCAGAGAGTTGAACCTTTCTTTTGAGAGAGCAGTTTTGAAACAGTCTTTTTGTAGTATCTGTGAGTGGATATCTGGAGCCATTTGAGGTCTTGCATGGAAAAGGAAATATCTTCACATAAAAACTAGATAAAAGCATTCTCAGAAGCTGCTTTGTGATGTCTGCATTCACCTCACAGATTGGAACCCTTCTTTAGATAGAGCAGTTTTGAAACAGTCTCTTTTCTAGAATCTGCAAGTGTTTGTTTGCAGCGCTTTGAAGACTATGGTGGAAAAGAAAATATATTCACATAAAAATTAGACAGAAGCAGTCTCACAAACTGCTTTGTGATGTGTGCATTCAAATCATAGAGTTCAGCCATTCTTTTGATAGAGCAGTTTTCAAAGAGTACTTTTATAGAAGCTGCAGGTGGTAATTTGGAGCTATTTGAGGCCTATTTTGGAAAGTGATATGTCTTCACATAAAAACTACACAGAAGCATCCTCAGGAAGTTCTTTGTGATGAGTGCATTCAGCTAACAGAGTTGAATCTTTCTTTTGACAGAGCAGTTTTGAAACACTCTTGTTGTATAATCTGCAAGTGTTAATTTGGAGACCTTTGAGGCCTATGGTGGAAAAGGAAATATCTTCACATAAAAAGTACACAGAAGAATCCTCAGGAACTTATTTTGGATGTGTGTATTCAACTAATAGAGTTGAACCTGTCTTTTGATAGAGCACTATTGAAACACTCCTTTTGTAGAATCTGCCTGTGGATATTTGGAACTCTCGGCAAATTCGTTGGAAAAGGGTATCTTCACATAAAACTAGACAGAAGCATTCTCAGAAAGTTCTTTGTGATGTGAGCATTCAACTCACAGAGTTGAACCTTTGTTTTGATAGAGCAGTTTTGTAACACAGTTTTTTTAGCATCTGCAAGTGTTCATTTGGAGCGAGCGCTTTGAGGCCTATGGTGGAAACGGTAATATCTACACATAAAAATTAGACAGAAGCATTCTAAGGAACACCTTTGTGATGTGTGTGTTCAATTCACAGAGTTGAACCTTTCTTTTGATAGAGCATTTTTGAACCATTCTTTTTGTAGAATCTGCTTGTAGATATATGAAACTATTTGGGAAATTCATAGGAAATGGTCTATCTTCACAAAAAAGTAGACATAAGTATTCTCAAAAAGTTCTTTCTGATGTGTGCATTCAACTCTCAGAGTTGAAACTTTCTTTTCATAGAGCAGCTTTGAAACATTCTTTCTGTATAATCTGGAAGCGTTCGTTTTGAGCACTTTGAGGCCTAATGTGGAAAAGGAAATATATTCACATAAAAACTAGACAGAAGCTTTCACAGAAACTTTTTTGTGATGTGTGCATTCAAATCACAGGGTTGAAACTTTCTTTTTATAGAGCAGTTTTGAAACACTCCTTTTCTAGAATCTACTTGTGGATATTTGCAGCTCTTTGAGGAATTCGTTGTAAACGATATATCTTCACAAAAAAAAGAAGCATTCTCAAAAACTGCTTTGTGATGTGTGTATTCAACTCACAGAGTTTAACCTTCCTTTTGAGAGAGAAGTTTTGAAACAGTGTTTTCTTAGCACCTGCAAGTGGATATTTGGAGTGATTTGATGCCTATGGTGGAAAAGGAAATATCTTCACATAAAAACTAGACAGAAACATTCTCAGAAATTGCTTTGTGATTTCGGCATTCAACTCGGAGAGTTGAACCTTCCTTTTTAGAGAGAAGTTTTGAAACAGTGTTTTCATAGTATCTGAAAGTGGATATTTGGAGCGATTTGAGGCCTATGGTGGAAAAGGAAATATCTTCACATGCAACCGAGACAGAAGCATTCTCAGAAACTGCTTTGTGATGTGTGCATTCAACTCATAGAGTTGAGCCCTTCCTTTCATTGAGCAGTTTTCAAACAGTCTTTTTGTAGGATCCGCAAGTGTTCATTTAGAGCACTTTGAAGCCTACGGTGGAAAAGATAATAACTTCACATAAAACTAGACAAAAGTATTCTCAGAAACTTTTTTGTGATGTGTGCATTCAACTCACAGTTTTGAACCTTTCTTTTGGTAGAGCAGTTTTGAAACACTCCTTTTGTATAATCTGCTTGTGCATAATCGGAGCTCTTTGAGGAATTCTTTGTAAACGGCATATCTTCGCAAAAAAACTTGACAGAAGCATTCTAAGAAACTGCTTTGTGATGTGTGCATTCAGCTAACAGAGTTGAACCTTCCTTTTGGGAGAGCAGTTGTGAAACAGTGTTTTCGTAGTATCTGCAAGTGGATATTTAAAGCGATTTGAGGACTATGGTGGAAAAGGAAATACAAAATTTTGAAACATAAAAGCTAGACAGAAGCATTCTCAGAAACTACTTTGTGATGTGTGCATTCAACTCAGAGTTGAATGGTTCCTTTGATAAGGCAGTTTTGAAACATTCTTTTTGTAGAATCTGCAAGTGTTCATTTGGAGCGCTTTGAAGCCTATGGTGGAAAAGGTAATATCTTCACATAAAAACTAGACAGAAGTATTCTCAGAAAGTTCTTTGTGATGTGTGCATTCAACTCACAGAGTTGAACCTTCCTTTTGAAAGAGCAGATTTGAAACATTCTTTCTGTATAATCTGCAAGTGTTCATTTTGAGCGCTTTGAGGTGTATGGTGGAAAAGGAAATACGTTCACATAAAAGCTAGACAGAAGCATTCTCAGAAACTTTTCTGTGATGTGTGCATTCAACTCACAGTGTTGAACCTTTCTTTTGATAGAGCAGTTCTGAAACACTCCTTTTGTAGTATCTGCTTATGGATTTTTGGACGTCTTTGAGGAATTCGTTGTAAACGGTTTATCTTCACATGCAAACTAGACAGAAGCATTCTCAGAAACTTTTTGGGATGTGTGCATTCAACTCACAGCGTTTTACATTTCTTTTGAAAGGGCAGTTTTGAAACACCACTTTTGTAGAATCTGCTTTTGGATATTTGGAGCTCTTTGAGGAATTCGTTGTAAACTGGATATCTACACATACAAACTAGACAGAAGCATTCTCAGAAACTTTTTTCTGATGGGAGCATTCAACTCACAGAATTGAAACTTTCCTTTGATAGAACAGTTTTGAAACACTCCTTTTGGAGGATCTGCTTCTCAGTATAGGAAACTCTTTGAGGAATTCGTTGGAAACCGGCTATCTTCACAAAAATAGTAGACAGAAATTTTCTCAGAAAGTTCTTTGTGAAGTGTTCATTCAACTCACAGAGTTGAACCTTTCTTCTGATACAGCAGATTTGAACCATTCTTTCTGTATACTCTGAAAGTGTTCATTTTGAGCCCTTTGGGGCCTGTGGTGGAAAAGGAAATACTTTCATATAAAAACTAGACAGAAGCATTATCAGAAACTGCGTTGTGATGTGTGCATTCAACTCACAGAATTGAAGCTTTCTTTGATAGAGAACTTTTGAAACATTATTTTCATAGAATCTGCTTTTGGATATTAGGAGCTCTTTGAGGAATTCGTTGTAAACGGGATATCTTCACATAAAAATTAATCAGACGCTCTTTGAGGAATTCGTTGTAAACGGGATATCTTCACATAAAAACTAATCAGAAGCATTCTCAGAAACTACTTTGTGATGTGTGCATTCACCTGACAGAGTTAAACCTTCCTTTTGAGGGAACAGTTTTGAAACAGTGTTTTTGTTGTACCTGCAAGTGCATATTTGGAGTGATTTAAGGCCTATGGTGGAAAAGGAAATATCTTCACCTAAAAGCTAGACAGCAGCATTCTAACAAACTGCTTTTTGATGTGTGCATTCAACTCACAGAGTTTAGCCTTTCCTTTGATATAGCAGTTTTGAAAGAGTGTTTTTTTAGAATCTGCATGTGGAAATTTGGAGAGATTTGAAGCCTATGTTGGAAAAGGATATGTCTTCACATAAAAACTAGACAGAAGCATTCTCAGGAAATTCTTTGTGATGAGTGCATTCAGCAAACAGAGTTGAACCTTTCTTTTGACAGAGCAGTTTTGAAACACTCTTGTAAAATCTGCAAGTGTTCATTTGGAATGCTTTGAGGCCAATGGTGGAAAAGGAAATATCTTCACATAAAAATTAGAAGGAAGCTTTCTCAGGAATACATTTGTGAAGTGTGTGTTCAATTCACAGAGTTGAATCTTTCTTTTTACAGAGCAGTTTTTAAACACTCCTTTTGGAGAATCTGCTTGTGGATATATGAAACTCTTTTGGGAATTCGTTGGAAACGGGATATTTTCACAAAAAAATAGACGAAGAATTGGCAGAAAGTTCTTTGTGAGGTGTGCATTCAACTCACAGAGTTGAACCTTTCTTTTGATACAACATATTTGAAATATTCTTCCTGTGTAATCCTCAAGTGTTCATTTTGAGCGCTTTGAGGCCTATGGTGGAAAAGGAAATATATTCACATAAAAACTAGACAGAAGCATTCTCTGAAACATTTTTGGGATGTGTGCATTCAAGTAAAAGTTTTGAACCCTTCTTTGATAGAGTAGTTTTGAAACACTCCTTTTGTTGAATCTGCTTGGTGATATTCGGAGCTCTTTGAAGAATTCGTTGTAAACGGGATATCTTCACAAAAAAATTAGAAGCATTCTCAGAAACTGCTTTGTGATGCTTGCATTCAACTCACAGATTTGAACCTTCCTTTTGAGAGAGCAGTTTTGAAACAGTGTTTTCGTAGTATCTGCAAGTGGATATTTAAAGCGATTTGAGACCTATGGTGGACAAGGAAATATCTTCACATAAAAACTAGACAGAAGGTTTCTCAGAAACTGCTTTGTGATGTGTGCATTCAACTCATAGAGTTGAACCCTTCCTTTGATAGAGCAGTTTTGAAACATTCTTTTTGTAGAACCTGCAAGTGTTCATTTGTGGCGCTTTGAAGCCTATGGTGGAAAAGGTAGTTTCTTCACATAAAAAATAGAAGTATTCTCAGAAAGTTCTATCTGATGTGTGCATTCACCTCAAAGAGTTGAATGTTTCTATTGACAAAGCAGATTTGAAACATTCTTTCTTATAATCTGCAAGTGTTCATTTTGAGCGCTTTGAGGCATATGGTTTAAAAGCAAATATCTTTACATGAAAACTAGAGAGAAGCATTCTCAGAAACTTTTTTGTGATGTGTGCATTCAACTCACATAGTTGAACCTTTCTTTTGAGAGAGCAGTTTTGAAACACTGCTTTTGTAGAATCTGCTTGTGGATACTTTGAGCTCATTGAGCAATTTGTTGTAAACGGGTTATCTAGAAATGCAAACTAGACAGAATCATTCTCAGAAACCTTTTGTGATGTGTGCATTCAACTCACACAGTTGAACCTTTCTTTTGATAGAGCAGTTTTGAAACACTGCTTTTGTAGAATCTGCTTGTGGATACTTTGAGCTCATTGAGCAATTTGTTGTAAACGGGTTATCTAGAAATACAAACTAGACAGAATCATTCTCAGAAACCTTTTGTGATGTGTGCATTCAACTCACACAGTTGAACCTTTCTTTTGATAGAGCAGTTTTGAAACACTGCTTTTGTAGAATCTGCTTGTGGGTATTTGGAGCTCTTTAAGGAATTCGTTGTAAACGGGATATCTTCACATACAAACTAGACAGAAGCATTCTCACAAACTGCTTTGTGATGTGTGCATTCAACTCACAGAATTGAGCCGTTCTTTCAATAGAGCAGTTTTGAAAGAGTCTTTTTTTAGAATCTTCAGGTGGAAATTTGGAGTGATTTGAGGCCTATGTTGGAAAAAGATATGTCTTCACATAAAAACTAGACAGAAGCATTCTCAGGAAGTTATTTGTGATGTGTGCATTCATCTAACAGAGTTGAACCTCTCTTTTGACAGAGCAGTTTTGAAAAACTCTTGTTGTAAAATCTGCAAGTGTTAATTTGGAGAGATTTGTGGTCTATTGTGGAAAAGGGAATATCTTCACATAAAAACTAGACAGAAGCATTCTCAGGAACTTCTTTGTGATGTGTGCATTCAAATAATACAGTTGAACCTGTCTTTTGATAGAGCAGTATTGAATCACTGCTTTTGTAGAATCTGCTTGTGTATATTTGGAACTCTTGGGGAATTCGTTGGAAATGGTTATCATCACATAAAAACTAGACAGAAACATTCGCAGAAAATTCTTTGTGATGTGCACATTCAACTCACAGAGTTGAACCTGTCTTTTGATAGAGCAGTTTTGAAACACACTTGTTGTGGAATCTGCAAGTGTTCATTTGGAGCGCTTTGAGGCCTTTGGTGGAATAGGAAATATCTTCACCTGAAAACTAGAGAGAAGCATTCTCAGAAACATTTTGTGATGTGTGCATTCAATTCACAGATTTGAACTTTTCTTTTGACAGAGCAATTTTTAAACACCGCTTTCATAGAATCTGCTTGTGGATATTTGGAGCACATTGAGGAATTCGATGTAAACGGGATATCTACACAAACAAACTAGACAGAAGCATTCTCAGAAACTGCTTTGTGATGTGTGCATTCAACTCACAGAGTTAAACCTTTCTTTTGATACAGCAGTTTTGAAACACTGCTATTGTAGAATCTGCTTTTGGATATTTGGAGCTCTTTGAGGAATTCGTTGTAAACGGGATAACTACACATACAAACTCGACAGAAGTATTCTCAGAAACTTTTTTGTGATATGTGCATTCAACTTACAGAATTGAACATTCCTTTTGAAAGAGCAGTTTTGAAACAGTGTTTTCGTAGTATCTGCAAGTGGATATTAGGAGCGATTTGAGGCCTATGGTGGAAAAGGAAATATCTTCATATAAAAACTAGACAGAAGCATTCTCAGAAACTGCTTTGTGATGTGCGCATTCACCTAACAGAGTTGAACTTTCTTTTGAAATAGCAGTTTTGAAACGCTCTTGTTGTAAAATCTGCAGGTGTTCATTTTGAGAGCTTTGAGGCCTATGATGCAAAAGGAAATATCTTCACATAAAAACTGGAGAGAAGCATTCTCAAAAACTCCTTTGTGATGTCTGTGTTCAATTCACAGAGTTGAACCTTTCTTTTGATAGAGCAATTTTGAAACACTCCTTTTGTAGAATCTGCTTGTGGATATGCGATCTCTTTGAGGAATTCAGTGGAAACGGGCTATCTTCACAAAAAAAATAGACAAAGTATTCTCAGAAAGTGGTTTGTGATGTGTGCATTCAACTCACAGAGTTGAACATTTCTTCTCATAGAGCAGATTTGAAACTTTCTTTCTGTAAAATCTGCAAATGTTCATTTGGAGCACTTTGAGGCCTATGGTGGAAAAGGAAATATCTTCACATAAAACCTAGACAGAAGCAATCTCAGAAACACATTTTTGATGTTTGTGTTCATTTCACAGAGTTGAACTTTTCTTTTGATAGAGCAGTTTTGAGACACTCCTTTTGTAGAATCTGCTTGTGGATATTTGGAACTCTTGGGGAGTTCATTGGAAACGGGTATCTTCACATAAAAACTAGACAGAAGCATTCTCAGAAAGTTCTTTGTGATATGTTCATTCACCTCACAGAGTGGAAACTTTCTTTTGATAGAGCAGTTTTGAAACACACTATTTGTAGTATCTGCAAGTGTTCATTTTGAGTGCTTTGAGGCCAATGGTGGAAAAGTAAATATCTTCACATGAAAACTAGACTGAAGCACTCCCAGAAACATCTGTGTGATGTGTGCATTGAATTCACAGAGTTGAACATTTCTTTTGATAAGGCTGTTTTGAAACACTGAGTTTGTAGAATCTGCTTTTGGAAATTTGGAGATCTTTGAGGTATTCATTGTAAACGTGATATCTTCACATAAAAAATAGAAGCGTTCTCAGAAACTGCTTTGTGATGTGTGCATTCAAGTCACAGAGTTGAACCTTCCTTTTGAGAAAGCAGTTTTGGAACAGTGTTTTCTTAGTGTCAGCAAGTGGCTATTTGAAGCGATTTGAGGCCTATGGTGGAAAAGGAAATATCTTCATATAAAAACTACACAGAAGGATTCATGGAAACTTCTTCATCATGTGTGCATTCAACTCACAAAGTTGACCCTCTCTTTTGATAGAGCAGATTTGAAACTTTCTTTCTCTATAATGTGCAAGTGTTCATTTTGAGGGCTTTGAGGCCTAGGGTGGAAAAGGTGATATCTTCGCATGTAAACGAAACAGAAGCATTCTCAGAAACTTTTTTGTGATGTGTGTATTCAATTCACAGAGTTGAAACTTTCTTTTGATAGAGCAGTTTTGAAACACTGCTTTTGGAGTATTTGCCTAGGGGTATATGGAGCTCTTTGAGGAATTCGTTGTAAACGGGATAGCTTCACATAAAAACTAGACAGAAGCATTCTCAGAAACTGCTTTGTGATGTGTGCATTCAACTCACAGAGTTGAACCTTCCTTTTGAAAGAGCAGTTTTGAAACTCTCTTTGTGTTATCTGCAAGTGGATATTTGGAGGGTTTTGAGGCCTATGTTGGAAAAGGAAATATCTTCACATAAAAACTAATCAGAAGCGTTCTCAGAAACTGCTTTGTGATGTGTGCATTCACCTCACAGAGTGGAACCCTTCTTTTGATAGAGCCGTTTTGAAACAATCTTTTTGTAGAATCTGCATGTGTTCACTTGGAGTGCTTTGAAGCCTATGGTGGAAAAGGAAATATCTTCACATAAAAACTAGACAGAAGCATTCTCAGGAACTACTTTGACATGTGTGCATTCAACTAACAAATTTGAATATGTCTTTTCATAGAGCAGTATTGAAACAGTCCTTTTGTAGAATCTCCTTGTGGATATTTCGAACTCTTTGAGGAATTCGTTGGAAACATGTATCTTCAGATAAAAAATGGACAGAAGCATTCTCAGAAAGTTCTTTGTGATGTGTGCATTCAGCTCACAGATTTGAACCTTTCTTTTGATATAGCAGTTTTGAAACACAAATTTTGTGGATTCTGCAAGTGTTCATGTGGAGCACTTTGAGGCCTATGCTGGAAAAGGATATATCTTCACGTAAAACCTAGACAGAACCATTTTCAGAAACACCTTTGTGATTTGTGTGTTCAATTCACAGAGTTGAACCTTTCTTTTGATAGAACAGTTTTAAAACACTCCTATTGTAGAATCAGCTTGTGGATATTTGGAACTCTTGGGGAATTTGTTAGAAAAATGTATCTTCACATAAAAACTAGACAGAAGCAATCTCAGAAAGTACTTTATGATGTGTGCATTCAACTCACGGAGGTGAACCTTTCTTTTCATAGATCAGATTTGAAACATTCTTTTTGTAGAATCTGCAAGTGTTCACTTTGAGAGCTTTGAGGCCTATGGTGGAAAAGGAAATATATTCACATAAAAGCTAGACAGACGCATTCTCAGAAACTGCTTTGTGATGTGTGCATTCAACTCACAAAGTTGAGACTTTCTTTTGATAGAGCAGTTTTTAAAGAGTCTTTTTGTAGAATCTGCAGGTGGAAATTTGGAGCGATTGAGGCCAGTGTTGGAAAAGGATATATCTTCACATGAAAACTAGACAGAAGCATTCTCAGGAACTTCTTGGTGATGTGTGCTTTCAGCCAACAGAGTTGAACATTTCTTTTGACAGATCAGTTTTGAAAAACTCTTGTTGTAAAATCTGCAAGTGCTCATTTGCAGAGCTTTGAAGGCAATGGTGGGAAAGGAAATATCTTCACATAAAAACTAGACAGAAGCATTCTCAGATACTCCTTTGTGAAGTGTGTGTTCAATTCATGCTGTTGAACCTTTCTTTTGATAGAGCAGTTTTGAAACACTCCTTTTGTAGGATCTGCTTGTGGATATGTGGAACTATTTGAGGAATTCTTTGTAAACGGGCTATCTTCAAAATAAAACTAGACAGAAGTATTCTCAAAAAGTTCTTTGTGTTGTGTGCATTTAACTCACAGTGTTGAACCTTTCTTTTGATAGAGCAGATGTGACACTTTCTTTCTCTACAATCTGCAAGTGTTCAATTTGAGCGCTTTGAGGCCTATGGTGGAAAAGGAAATACCTTCACATGAAACCTGGACAGAAGCATTCTCAGAAACTTTATTGTGATGTGTGCATTCAATTCACAAAGTTGAACCTTTCTTTTGAGAGAGAAGTTTTGAAACACTGCTTTTGTAGAATCTGCTTGTGGATATTTTGAGCTCTTTGAAGAATTCGTTGTAAACGGGACATCGTCACATACAAAATAGAAGCATTCTCAGAAACTGCTTTGTGATGGGTGCATTCAACTCACAGATTTGAACCTTTCTTTTGATAGAGCAGATTGGAAACATTCTTTCTGTATAATCTGCAAGTGTTCATTTTGAGCGCTTTGAGGTCTATGGTGGTAAAGGAAATATCTTCACATAAAAACTAGACAGAAACATTCTCAGAAACAACTTTGTGATGCGTGTGCTCAACTCACAGAGTAGAACCATTCTTTTGATAGAGCAGTTTTGAGACACTCCTTTTGTAGAATCTGCTTGTGGATACAAGAAACTGTTTCAGAAATTTATTAAAAACGGGTTATCTTCAGAAAAAAAACTAGACAGAATTGTTCTAAGAAAATTCTCTGTGATGTGTGCATTCAACTCACAGAGCTGAACCTTTCTTTTGATAGATCAGATCTGAAATACTCTTTCTGTATAATCTGCAAGTGTTCATTTTCAGCGCTTTGAGGCCTATTGTGGAAAAGGAAATAACTTCACATAAAAACTAGACAGAAGCATTCTCAGAAACTTTTTTGTGATGTATGCATTCAACTCACAGAATTAACCCTTTCTTTTGATAGAGCAGTTTTGAAACACTGTGTTTGTAAAATCTGCTTGTGGATATTTGGAGCTCTCTGAGGAATTCGTTGTAAACGGGATATCTTCACATACAAACTAGACAGAAGCATTCCCAGAAACTTCTTTGTGATGTGTGCATTCAACTCACAGAGATGAACCTTCCTTTTGAGAGAGCAGTTTTTAAACAGTCTTTTTGTAGTATCTGCAAGTGATTATTTGCAACGATTTGGGGCCTATGGTGTAAAAGGAAATATCTTCACATGAAAACTAGACGGAACCATTCTCAGAAACTTTTTTGTGATGTGTGCATTCAATTCACAGATTTGAACCCACCTTTTGAGAGTGTAGTTTTGAAACAGTGATTTGTGGTACCTGCAAGTGGATATTTGGAGCGATTTTAGGCGTATGGTGGAAATGGAAATATCTTCACATAAAAACTAGACAGAAGCATTCTTTGAAACTGCTTTGTGATATGTGCATTGAACTCACAGGGTTGAACCCTTCCTTTGATAGAGCAGTTTTGAAACATTCTTTTAGTAGAATCTGCAAGTGTTCATTTGGAGTGCTTTGAAGCCTATGGTGGAAAAGGAAATATCTTCACATAAAAACTTGACAGAAGCATTCTCAGAAACTTTTTTGTCATGTGTGCATCCAACTCACAGAGTTGAACCTTCCTATTGAGAGAGCGGTTTTAAACAATCTTTTTGTAGAATCTGCAAGTGGATGTGTGGAGCTATTTGAGGCCTATGAGGGAAAAAGAAATATCTTCACATGAAAACTACACAGATGCATTCTCAGAAACTTTTTCTGATGAGTGCATTCAATTCACAGAGTTGAACGCTTCCTTTGATAGAGTAGTTTTGAAACATTCTTTTTGTACAATCTGCAAGTGTTCATTTGGAGCTCTTTGAAGCCTATGGTGGAAAAGGTAATATCTTCACATAAAAACTAGACAGAAGTATTCTCAGAAAGTTCTCTTTGATGTGTGCATTCGACTCACAGAGTTGAAACTTTGTTTTGATAGAGCGGATTTGAAAAACTCCTTTTGTAGAATCTGCTTGTGGATATTTGGAGCTCTTTGAGGAATTTGTT